>NW_027273876.1:12447500-13020000 GCF_046630095.1 Trachinotus anak | reverse complement strand
AGGTACACAGTGAATCCATAAGCACTAATGTTAAACATGGCTGCCTGATATGCTAACTTGTGTCTGTGATTCAAACTGATAAGCTAGTGAGTAAAGTTAGTGCATGTATTATCTCATAGTGTTGTAAATTTCATAGAATCTATGTAATGAAAGCTAGCTAATAAAATCTGATACTGTCCCTGCATCAAAGTTTATTTAAATTCACATTGGTGGTAAGTGCAACATATGATACACTGAACTTAACCTCAGGTGTGTTTGTGCATTGGTTTGTGCATGTGTATACGTACATAAAACTCGGATCACATTGTAATCTTCCTCAGAGGAGTTGTAAAGTGCAAGAGAGCCCTGGGAGTCGGCACTGTACATGAACTCCCCATCTGGAGAGAAGGCAAGACCCACCACTTCACCTCTGTGCTGACTATAACATATATACAAACAGAGAGATACATACAGAGAGACAAGGACACAAATTAGACTTAGCAATATAAACTGGATGAGCTGGGAATAATTGTATCTAGCTGTATTTTCCAGTAATCAGACCCACCTTTACATATCATACTATAGCATATGGTAATTGCACCCATGCAAAAAAAACAACAAAACAAAACAAAACAGAATTACCGCCTGGCAGTTGTATGCCTCCGCCACTCAGACTAGCTTCAGGTTACATCCATTTTAACATGAGTCATATAAAATATTAACCATTGTGTAAAACTGAAATCCATAATTTATGGCTAAAACCCTCACAGGGACCTTGACCGCCAAAATTTTATTAGTTCACCCAAGGAATATCATGTTCACGATAATTGAACAAATGAAGGATCAGATGGATTTGTATTATTATTTTTGTATTTAATTATTTATTTCTGCATTTATTTATTTATACTTCTTTCATTTTTTGGACGTACTTGTGCTCAGACAGCAGCTTGGCAGTGGAGATGTCAAAGACTCTAATGATGCCAGAGCTGAAGCCACAAGAGAAGACCTGCTCGCTGGGATGGAAGGCCACTGAACAGGGGCGGTCCTCAGACACAAAATCGTACAGCTAAACACAGGAGACGACAAGAATTTCTTTAGTTCAAAGATACACACATTAGCAGAGTGCTTTGGAATTAGAGAAGAGAAAAAACACACTGCTGCTACTTAAATGAGCTACTCTAAATAATTTGCTATGCCCTTATGTGTAGCAATTGATAATTTCTGACTGAGTATAAAAGGTTGAAAGAGGATCATGATCACTTAGAATTTCTACACATAGGGGCTTTGAATTAAGTTATCAAATAAAAACTAAAAACTGTGTCTGAGTAAAATATCATAAATGCCAGGGGCATTGATGGTAATTTACTCATACAGAGGAAACAGGGAGTTTGATGGTCAGTTTTGCTATCAAATCCAATGTTAACAACTTTCTAAAAAACAGAGCCTCACATGGCCATGCTTCAATTGAAAAATGACAACTGACAAAAAGCAATATAGAACACTGACATCTACTTTTTGTCTAGGTCAACAGATTGAAGGTGTCTCTCAGATGAAATTATGAAAAGAGTTAAATTATTTCTCTTGAGCCAAAACACTGACCCAATGATGACTGACCTGATGTAAGGAATCCATATTCCAAATGCGCACTGTGCCGTCGGAAGAGGCTGTTGTGAGGTGCTGACGAATGCCATCCACGCTGAAGCCAAGCACAGTGTCTGTATGCGACCTCATGAGTGTGTTGTAACCACGGCTGCTCACATCAAGGAAGCCCAGGTTGCCAGTAGATGTGGCTGCCAGCACCTGAAGGCTATCTGATGAGACTGACACCAGGCTCACAGGTCCCTCATGCTCTGGAAAAGAATGACATGTGTCTGAGTTATTCTATATGTTTGCTCCGTGTGAGGATATACAAGTGCACATATACATCTCATACGTATGAATATAAATGTGCTTCTTGTTTTTTTTTTTTTTAATTATTTCAAATTACCTGAACTGTACAGCAGATAATAATGCAGCTGTGATCTTCTTTGACAGAGCCCCAAGTGACTAAATTCAATACCATTTACCCAAAAGTTATTCACACGAGACAACATAAATATTTAAACATTCACTTTTACAGTATTTTTACAGTTTTATATGTTTAAAGCAACATCATTGTCCCCTGCCTTGTTGAAAAACAAATGTAATGATGATGTTTAGGCTAAATCTAAAATGTGGAAACCAGCTGCTCCAGTGGGGCAGCCGGTGAAAAATCTTCTTCCAGTAAGTGATTTGATACTCCTGGGCTTTATTAATTGTGATACATGATGAAAATTCAAACATGATATGAGACTCCTAACTTCCAGTTTGCAGATTGTTTTTGAACATTATTATAACTTAATTTATGAAAGTTTATTAGCACTGTCAATCAGGTCAGATGCAACCTGAAAAACACTTCCCACTCATTATAACACTGCCTGTGGAGTGGGAACTGTCAGCTACAGTCAGTTTTGCTGCAGGTAAATGTTATGCCATGCCCTGCTGAGCCTACCAGCCTCCAGGAAGACAGCAGAAAAATCCAGGGGCCAGAGACGCAGGAAGCCGTCTTCAGAGCCCGTGGCACAGAATGATGAGGTCACACTGATGCTGTTGATGGAAATTCCTGGACCTGGGACACACACACAAGCACACACACACACACCTTGATGTCCTCACAGGCAAGTTTGTCCCTCTAACCTACCTCAGCTTCAAACTAATAAATAACAAATATTGTCTCTCTCCAACTGATTTCAGACCCACCTGTGTTAAAAGTCAATTTCTCCCTGCGGCCTGCGTGCTGCTGCTGTGCAGGCAACAGCCTCCTCACATTTTTAATAACAACTCTGCTGTAGTCAATTTCAAAGATATGGCCACTCCGACTGCTGGCAAATCTATGGGAAGACAGTTGCAGAGGGAAAATAGCAGTCTTTTAATAATAACATTTTGAATTTTCCTGGATCAGATTCATATTTCTTCCAAGTGAATGCTGATGGTTTGCTCAGTGGTTTGGTGACTGGTTTGCTCACTCACAGAGTTCGATCATCAAGATGCTGGTTGAGGGAGTTTCCCTCCTCAAAGGCCACGTCAGTGAAGTCCAGTGAGTGGTATTCACCCAGGTTTACTGGACAGGAGCGCAGTGTGCCATTCCGTACTCGCCACAAGCGAATACTGTCACGACCACATGACACCATCCTGAAACCAACACACTCAGAAGTTAACTTGCAGTCTCATTCACTGACAAGTCGGCATGTGGCCTATTTCTGTTCTGCTCCTGCAGCCAAAGTCTTTTCACCTCTCCCACTCTCTCACCAAGGTACACCTTTCTGCACTAAGTGTCTCTGACACAGGAGGCGGGCGTGAGAGTGGACCAAAATCTGGCGAGAGACATCTGCAGAAGTAGCATTACACGCTTTGCAGAACTGTTCTTTCCATAAGTAGATTCCTCCATTCCTCCTTATTTTGCATTTAAAGCCTGCGTAATGTAGCTCTGACTGATGGTTGCCTAACCTTGATGCGATTTGGCTGTTTGCAGCTTACTGAGAGCTTCAAGGGATCACAAATTCTATGAACGCCAAAAAATCTTACTGTTCTGCCCTGAGGGACTCCTTGGCGCTGTGGGAGTCTGCCAACAGACAATGCAGCTGCCTTGCTGTCACCACAAATTGCCATAGGTACCATCCATGAAACACATTATGCTAATGTGGCATTCTAAAGTCCTCATTTCATAAACAATGATATTCTTAGATCTTTAGGTCGTAGAATCCCTTTTTAGCTTCATCACTGCGCCGAGTCTTCCATTGTCGTTTCACTACAGGAATCTAGTCCCTCCTCATATTTATGGTGGTTCAGTTACTGATCATTCATTTACTGACCAACCAGTTATTATCAATCATGAGTCTTAAAGAGTTTAATGACTCAACCAGTCACCATTAGAGAACCACAGAACTAGTGACCTCTAACATGACATGATAGTATATGTAGAATTTATAATGTGTGTGTTTCAATATTATTAGTTAAAACAGAGCAGATGTGCCAATGTCATTAATATTTACTCTTACCGGGTCAACAGATGGAAAGATATATACACAAAAATGGTCCCAAATATGCAAATGTACACTGTTGGCTAAAAAAATTCATGAAATAGATGACAAAGAATACAGAAACAAGGGTACCTTGTATCATCAAAGAAGGCAACCTTCATGGTGTGAATGTCCACATCTGTGTGCGCTTTGGCCAAGATGGCCACCTCGCCACCTTTACCAACGTTCAGAGTGTTCCACACCACCACCATCTAAGGAAGGTTACATCAGGAAAACAGTCAGTCAGTCAGATCACAGCTTTAATGAGTCATAGATTTTAATAAGGGGAGCCATTTTTAGCACAGTATTTCAAATTATAACTAGATGAGTCAGTCAAAATAATGATATATGGTACTGCTTAGCATTTTCTTCATCTGGATCTAATGATACCCATGGCGCTCTCTATAGAGTCTGAGTACAGCTAGTGCTTACTGCTTTCAAACACAAAACACCTTTTCATGTGGTAAAATTTGCATTCATGGCTCTTACTGTTTTATTGTGGCTGTCTTTACCCACTCCACAGAGAATACCGCCACTGTATGAGAAACTTCAAAACGGAAAGAGATAAATAAAAAAGAGAAAATTAGTGTGAGCATGCAGCGTTCAATAAAGGCTTAGACTCCAGTGTACTTTGTTTATGTGAGTGCATGTGTGTATGCAGTTGATTACTTAAGAGAGGATAAGGAATGAGCGTGAATCCTGAACATGGCCAGACAGTTTCCTTTGTGGTAGTTCCATACTCGAACAACACTATAATTGCCCGTTTGTGCCGAGGCCAGCAGTGTCGTGTTCCCATTAAAAGCTAGTGCAGACACCTACAGAGAAAACACATAAGGCAAGAATTTAATTTCTGTGATAAACACATTGGAAAATTCTTTCTCTTTACCGGATGCAACTGCATTCGAATCCAGGAATCAAGTAAATCTAAGTACCTCAATTAGGAAGCTGCCAGTCAAATGTGCCATCATACACATTGGAAGAGATTTTGCTGTGCGGGTAGCACAACACATCACAGCTCACTTACCTTATCAGTGTGACCAATGAAGAATCTCTGGTGGTTAGAGGATATCTTCATAGAGACAATAATTGCGTGACAGGGATATACTACTGCATCTCCTGATTTGGTCCACAGGGCCTACAATGTACAACACAGTACAGCTGTTAAACCAGATTATGTATGTGAAGCCAGCCTGGTGATAGTTTAAATCTAAGTGAAAATACATGTTTTGTAGTGGCTCCACCAAACCCGATGATTCGCTTGAGCCTGAGGATTGGGTCTGGAAGCAGCTTCTAATAAGGAGAACAGAAAAAGCACATGCGAAGATTTTGTAATGAGCTCTTAAACAAATAATGTCTCAGCAGCCAATTTAATTTCACTCTCCACTGTCCTCATCTCTTACCTGCCGTTTGGCTTCTTTGGATGATGATAGATGGACAGGATGTGGATCGGTGCTGCAGACAAACTGGGAATACAACAGTGTTTTTAAAAACTGTTATGAAACTATACAAAAGGCATCATAGAGTCAAAAGTGAGAGGAACATGGTACACCATTGGTTTTCTTATGCTTTTAAGTTTGATTGAGTGCAGAGTCTAGTCAATATGAAGCCTCACCTCTTCTTCACGTTCCTCTGCGTATTTGCTGAAAACATCTTCAGGATGCACAAACACATGAACTCCACTGCCATCAGTATCACAGGGTGGCCTGGATGTGAGCTGGTGTGGACTGAAGCATGCTGGCTCCTCCTGCTGCTGGTCATCATCAGGGCAAAGCCAGCCAACCTTCTGTTGAGAGGAGACCACACCCACCTCGGGTATGTTGGTCACCACAGGGGTTTGATTCCTCGGCATCTGAGAAGACAGGAGAGCACTGAAAAATAGAAATAGCAGCCTCCTAGACAACTCAAGCCCAACTGTTTTGAAAAGTGTTGCAGGCATCAAATTCAAATTGAGCATATATTTTTTTTTATAAAACAATAAAATTTCAGCATTCAACATTTGATATGTTATCATCGTTATATGTTCCAGGGGAACATAATGTAATGTATCGTTACATATGGGTTTACATGATCTGCAAATCATTGCATTCTGTTTTTATTTACATTTTACACAGTGTCCCAACTTTTTTGGAGACAGGGTTTTCCCTTTTTACAGAAAAAAATGAAGCTGAGTGAATTCACAGGGACTTGATATAAGGTACTGGAGGCTAAAGCCTTACTGATTTTGGGGTGGTGATCTGCTGGATGAGGGACACACGGTCTTGAATTGGTTTGCTGAGGCTGACAGAGCGAGCCTCCTCTCTAATGGGGCTTCTTTGGCTGGAGAAACAATCTGTAAGAGACAAGTTTTGAAGTATGAAATTCAGTCATCTACAGCAAATTCTTACCAGGATTAGCTAAAAGTGTGTAGGCTAAAAGAAAATGTATTCGAAACGTATAAATAACATGTCTGTTTTGTAGTCGTGATTTGTAAAAGCTTGAGTGGCTCTAATTCTTTTTGATGAATGAATGGAAAAGTATGTGTGGAAAAACAGTCTTTTTATATTTCTTAACAAAGTTTTAAAGAAAATATAAAAAAAAATTAAAAAAAAAAAGGAAAATAAAAGTCAGACATAAAGACCATTGTACACAAGTGCAGTAAAAATCTTTAAATGCCATGTGATGAAAATGATGGGCAGTGTGATATTTCATGACTTACTGGCCTCGGGCCTCAGATTGCCTTTTTGAATTGAGTCAAAGGGTAACTTTGTTCCTTCTGAGGGAAACCTGTTTGGTTGGGACAAGATAAGAGACAATACACTGTGACAAAGCAGGTAACTGCAGGTAACTTTTCTTAAATCCATAATAACATAGACTATTGCTTTAATTTTTTACAACTGGTGTTTTGAGCAAATAAGTCATATACAATATGCATCTGTAATATTAAAGAAAAAATCCACCCTTAAGATACTCTTCTGTAACTATAACTTCAGATGTTATTAACCTAAGCAGTGAATGTTGTTTTTTACAGCTTTGGTTCACCCACATTGCCACATGTCATGATTTATTAAATTTTCCTGAATTACTTTTCACATGGATTCTTTCTGTTTGATAGCTGATGAAGTTGGTGTGAAACAGTCAGGGCAGCTCAGGCTGATCCTTAATAGTTCACATCAAAATCTCACATTTTGTGTGTATAGAAACATTGTTTATGCTGATAATACACTTTCTGTTCTCTGGTGAGGTAACCGTACTTGATATAATCATAGAGGTCATGCCAGGAGCCTCCCTTGGGTGCAGGGAATGACATGTCTCTGGGCATGGGACCTGTTCCCTGAGAAGAAGCCAGACCCATCAGCTTAGCTTCACTGAAAGAGACTCCTATTGAAAAAGAAAATTGGACAAGAAGATTAAAAAAAAAGTACCTTTGTTCTACATGCACAAAGTGGGCACTTTATTCAGAAATTTAATAATGCACTCTGAATGAATCTGACACTGAATGAACAAAAATTTTTTTCCTACAACAGCATTTCAGTGCTTTTAAAATGTTCTCAATGTTCAATGTATTTTACAATGGCAGACGTCTGGTCCTTAAATTCAGTGGTTTGAATAAGCAGGAGTTTGAGATTGTCAGGGCTCTTTAAAACTCCAATAATGAAACCACTTTTCTCTAGTCTGTGGACCTGAAAAACACTGTTTTCATTTTTCTCGATGTTCAAATGTCCTTCAAGGAAGAGCACTGGCACATTTTTCTATTTCATTATCTCAAATTAGTGGAAAAACCACCGCTGACATTCACATATTACAAAGAGTGCATATATAGTATAATATATATCTATTAACATTATCAAAAAGCCATTATTTTGGGGTGAAATCAAACTAACTCACTGAGTCTCACCTGGATCTAGTATCAGGTCACTGGTGAACATGTTTTTCACTGCCATGTTGGCACAAAGCTTAATGCTCTTCAGGTGACTGTAGCAGCGGTTGAGGTAGACAGAGAGTGTGTACTGCAGATCCAGCATCAGACAGGTCCAACGCACTGAAGTTGGGGCCGGACCCACCAAACCTGGAGCACATAAACATAAATACAACTTGTACTTTAGCAAGACATGCAAGATTATTTACATTACATACAAAAGGACAGTGGACTGTGAGTAGAGCAATTAATGAATAACATGCATATGAACAATTGCTCACGTCTCTATATGTGCGGTACATGTATTTTACCGTGTCTTGCGGAATTGGCCGTGCTTTCGTAGACTGAATCCTTTGCAGCTCCACACAGGAAAGGAAACTGAAGCCAGGTAGCTGTGGACTTGAACTCTTTGAACATGTTGGAAAAGGAGATACGAACTACCTGGCCCTCCTACACGTCACAGCACAGAGAGAGGTGGATAAAACATTTTTTCTTTTATTATCAGTTTCAATCATTGAAATCTTCACTTACACCACATAAGTGTTACTTATAGTACATAATGGTTGAATATTTCAAAATTAACCAAATTGCTGGGGATTTCTTTTGAACAGCTGTAAAATGCTACAATCTATAGTACATATCTCCCACTGTCTGAGCTGCTTAAGTTGAATATCTTTTCAGACAATATCATAGTATATAATGAAAGAATGTGTAGAGTACTTTCTCCCACTTCAGAATTTCAATTAGATTTAAATGTCAACAATTTGAAATGTTGGCATTTAAAGAATAATGAAGACAGCCAATAAGACAGAGCTGTGGATTAGTTGAATTCAAATGAACCCCAGCCACATGACTGGTAATACAAGAATAAAAGGACTTATTCATAAAATACATCATTTACATAGCAAAGATACTTCAATACTCTTAACTTCTTCACATATACACATGCGCAGGATCATCCAATAAAATCAGGTCTGATACCTCCGCAGCAACATCCAGATGGACCACAAAGTATTTGCCAGGAATGGGCCTGAAGAGAAGGTAGAAGTAGCGCCCTATCAACCCCAGAGACTGGTTGCTGTTTTTGGGCACCAGGATGTAGCTGTTGGCAGGAACAGTACCCCTGATCCGGAACACTGAACACTTCAGTGTCTTGTCCTGTGGGATTGTCAGTCATGGGGATACCTTTAAAACATCAGAATTATAATGTGTAGCACTAAGGTAAATTATAGTGTGTAGCACTAAGTTACCGTGTATGTTGACACATCCCCCTCTTTTGCAGACTTTCTCCAGTCCTCAACTCTGACATGTTTGAAAATGTTGACATAAGGATGCTGCCAACCTGCGAAGTCAAAACAGGGCTCAATAACAGTGACCTTGAGGAATTAGGTCCTCACAACAGCATTAACTGCGGTTCAATGTAACTGTTCTCTGTCACAGCCTTTGCTGTTGTATTTGATGTATCTATTACCAGCGACTTTTATTAAAAACTTTAAAGTTTACTTTACCTTTGGAGGCCATTGATGGCGAGTAGTGCAAATGTGAAATCCACCTATTGATGTCTCAGTCTTGCTGCAACTTGTTCAAACTCGGGCAGATAGTATAAATTCACAGATGTTAGCTAGCAAACAGACAGTTGAATGGCCTGGACGCTCCCTCTCCTTTCCACAATAATTAAAACTATTTTTTTTTAAAAACTGTGTTTCATATCATTATGAGATGCGAGGGCTTTTCCCAGACCTCCCAGGCCCCAAGTAAAACTACAGTTTTGACTTGACATCAGGTGCTTACTGGAGCTGTTGTGTCCTTCCCGCTCCAGCCTCCGCCGTTGCCAACGACAGCACGACGCTCTTGACGTATGTGCGTTTCGTCCCCTGGAACTCTGGGTAATGAAGTTCATGACGCGGAATCGAAACAACTGTCGCATTCAGGAAAAAAACTTATAAATTACAGTTCAAGCTAGGTTTCAAAGAAGACATTACATATAGTTCTGGTGTTGATTAACTTTTCTGGTGTTGATTAGCTTGGAATTTACAGCCTTGATCAGATAGCCTACTTGAGTTTCGTGTTATAGGCCCATTGTTTTTGTTTACTAGCCTACTGTTCATTCTACCCATCTGTCATACCAAGTCATTTCCCCATACACTGCCATCTTACTGCTCCCATCACACCTTAAAAGAGTCAATATAAACAAATCTTTTAATTTTTAAGGATGTCTTAAATCTTAAATAATCACAATCACTTATTCACATATTCACAGTATTAAAGCTTACATAATAACAATTACTTATTCACAATTTTACATATTCACAATAAACCACATATAATCTTAAAATGTACAGTGAACCCAACCATGTAGCAGTTCAGTCTGAATCTATATTTACAACATGTGGGAGTAACTCCACAGGGTCCTGAAGATGAATGAGGAAGGACACCTGCATTGCCATAGACGACTGTCCAGTCTCATCCGGATCCCCACACTGCAGGCTATTATCTCTGTTTACCACAGATGGACCGTGTAGCAAAGAAGCATCAGGCTGTGGCAAGGTTGACTGAACTTGGCGTCTGAAAATCAATGAACTGTCAGGAGTGGGTGAACCATCAGGCATTGCCCTCATTGTTGTAGCAGAGGATCTGTTACGCTCGGGCACTGTGGTGATGGAGAAAGTGTCTACTCGAGAGTCAAACACGGCTAGTCACTGTCCGCAGCATACAATCTCTGCCTCTAGCCTCCAGCTGCGTAACTTCCTCCTCAGCTCTGTCCTCACCTGCATCCAGAGTGGAGGTGAGTCATTTCAGAGTTAATTTGCCATTTTACCTACCCATTTCACGTCATTTTCCAGTCTCATGCTTGAAAATTGAATGAAAGCTGAACAGACATTCACTGTGGTATAGATCAGATCACTAATAGCAAATTTAGATTCAGAAACTCAGACCCCTGGGCAGAAATGGATGACTGAAATAATATTTCTGTTTTTTTTATTCTAATGCATCCTTAAATGATGATCAGCTGCAAGTCCCCAAATGACAACAATAAAGGAGTTTCATAGGAAAATGAATATGATCATTTAAGCCCAATTCTATACTTTAACAGTAATGTACTTTTACAGCAACATCATGTAGTGTGTGATGTCTCTCAGACACATTAACTGGCACATATGGATAATCAGTACTTTCTATTTAGGGTAAAAAATGAAATGGGAATATGATGAAACCACAAACCTCTTTATTGGCATAGCAGTATAGTACAGCCACCAGAAAACCCTGCAGAGAGGCCAGATTTTATGAAAAATCCTGTTCAGTTTCAGCACCATGTACTTCATTTGCCATACATGAACACATTGGCTAATGTCTCAACAGTTACGTTGTTTTACAATGTGAGACATGTCAGTAATAGCATGCAGTCATTCTCTGATCCATTTGAACCTACCTGAAATGAATTGAGAAAAAGGGTGAAGAAAACTTTAATGTAGCGCAGAACGCCTGTTGTCTGCTCATCTGTAGCAAAGATGAATATGACCTCATGAATCCCAAACAGAGGAATGAGGGTAAGGGTTGCCTTGGCAAGCCTAACAGGACAAATCAAGCAGCAGGCAATTTGTCACAACATCATACATATTGTTTTTTATCATTTTTTGCCAACATTCATTTTTCTGTTTACATCTCCTGTCAAAATTCATCACTGCTTTTCTGTGACAGCCAGAGTCATGGCCTTGACTTAATGAGAAAATAAAGCAGAGGAGTCGAACAAATTTGTCATCTAATTTATCATCACTGAAAATATGCTGAGACAACTTGCCGAAGTTTGTAATCAGGATATCCACTCTGGTTGCTGGCTCGTAATTTGGAAAGAATGACCTTCAGGATCTTCATGAAAATCAGAAAGTTGATCTGTTAATCAGAAAATCCAAATATGAGTTGTTGTATCCTGTACTGCAAAAAGAATATGCCATATATAATATATACTGTACAAAAAAAAAAAAAAAAAAAAAAAAAATATATATATATATATATTATGCCATATATTTTGCAGAGGAGTCCTCATGCCAGGTGGTGACACATGCAACGGATGCAATTACACACTGATTAGACTATTTGCATAAACCATCCTTACTATTGAGGCAAAAAGGATTGGGAAACGAATGATCCACCAGTAGTTCATGTTCTCATTGACAGCCCAACACCTGGGAAGAAGAGCAGATGTTACTAATTCTCCATTGTCTGATGTGGATCAGCAGAGGAGCGGGTCTACACATGAAGTGATCAAGCACATGGGGACATTGCACACACAGGGACGTACACTTACTCTTTGTTTTCTTTCAATAGCTTCATCACTACCCAGGGAACCACAAAGAGAAATGGTGTTCCTACGTCAAAGACAATAAGGATTGCAAGATTCAGTGCCGAGTATGCTTTGATAAACAAGCCTCAGAACTAAATAAATAACTGTGTAAATGTTTCCATGGCATCCATCTATAAAAGTTACACTGCTGTTACGGAGCACGCTTTGCCGTCATAGAACCTGATTTAATGAGCAGTTATGAATAGGTGCACAAAAGAGGGGCAGAAGTATAACAGTGAAGAGGTTTAGACTATTGCGACGTGCCTGCTTTTTCAATGGCCCTGTTCAGACCTGGTATTGACATCTGTCCTGAGTGGTGTGATCACAAGTGGTCAGCTCTGAGTACATCAGTTCACACCTGGCTTTAATATGTTTCTCTAGTGACCTCATTTCTCCACTTCACATGCAAATGAACAGGTATGTGGTGTTGTTTTTAGCCAATCCGGCACACAGGTCGTTGTCAATGTGCTTCTGTGTATGTGTGCGTGTCTTTGTGAGTGAGAGAGAGAGAGAGTGAGCGAGAGAGTGAGCAGTATGTGAAAGACCACCTCCAAATGTGGTCTGAGAGATCGGATCTCAAATGCAGCCCGAATGCGTCCTGGGTGCGTTCACAACTGTACTTAGAGCTGTCCACATGTGATCGCATCACTCAGGGCCGATGTTAATACCAGGTCTGAACAGGACCAATGTGAGCTGTCGTGTATCTCTGTGGTGAGGTGCTCTTAGATTGTAGAGGACACCAAGGGGAGATCACCTTCAACAACTCCAGACAAACAAGTCCTAGAAAAACTCCTTAGTTGTTTGTTCACTGGAGATGTGACTTACCCCAGCCCAGACAGATGTAAGGCAAGTGTTTATTGTTGTCGATGAACACTGAGGCTATGAGCACAGAGTACAAATAAATTGCCTCTCCAAAGAACCAATAGTGATTGGCCAGGACACAGTACTGCATCATCACCTGTGCAATTCGGCAGCCAAAAGCAGCCTAGAAGAAATGGAAAAGCAAAGCCACATACTGTGAGAGTGTAATCAAATTTGCCTCATGAAAGTATCTGAATCTGTTAGTTTCACATGTGATATATCCTCAAAGAATCTTTACTGGTAACCTACAATAAGTGACAACAATAAACTATTAACTGCCAATAAGACTCACCTGGTGACTGAGCATCTCAGTCACATCGGTCTGTTTCACGATTTCTCGTCCCCAGTGGCGTTCTAGCATGGTGTCCTTAACAATGACAGATACAGCTCGCAGGATGAACGAGAGGAAAAGGTTCGCGTGAATGTAGTTCCTGGTGCAACGTAGCTTCCTGTCAGGAGGAATAAAAATAACAAAAGCATTTTGTGCATCAGGGTTTTTTTTTTTTTCTTGATTCAGCTGCTTTTTTAAAATAATGTTTCATGAGCTGTTTTCATCTGCAAAAGCACATAATATGCACCTATTTAGTCCTTTTTTTGTTCACATAATGCTTTAATCACTTTTCCCTTTCACACGTAAAATTAGTCTGAAACAGCTGTGAAATTGAGATCTGTTGATTCCATTCAGTATTTGTGTAAATAATACAGTCTCCTGCACCTGCATTAGTGCTTGGTTTTTATGAATGCTGAGGATCTTGAGATTCTTATATATCTTAATAATTAAACTTGCAGCATGATATATCTAATTATCTTTTCTCATTTGAAAGCATTTCTCTGCATCTGTCAGAGAGGATGAAACGAGTCAAGCAGTGACACTAATGATCATCTTTTCCAGAGTGCCATGCTGTGTGTTTGATGCATTAATATCACAACACAGATGACAGCACGTCTGTTAGATAGCTTACCTAAAGCTCAGAAGGATGATAAGAGCTGTTATGAGCGTGAAGAGGGACAAGGAATAGCCGACTGTGTACAACATCCTGAAGCTCACCATCATTTGTTTGAACCACATCTGCAAAGACAAATCCACACCGTGGTTTTTTGGAAGTCGGATCTCATCCAGCAGACAGAGGAAAACATCATATCACTGTGTTCTCCATGACCTGCATCAGAACTGCATCTCTCCTGACACGATAAGTGTTTGAGCAACGAGAAGCACTCACAGCTGCAACAAATGAACCCCTGAGATGGAGATTTTTTGGTACCTCCTGAGATGTCACTTCTTTTTCCTCCTCACACTGTGTCTTGTCCCTCCACACCTGCCCACTGTTCTCTCTCTCCCAGAGGCCGTCAGAGCCACACCGCCGACGCACAACTCCCTGAGACACTGGAAGAGAAACAGTCATTACCAGCTTACTCCTAATTAGGGTCACCGTTACAACAGTCTTTATAGGTTATCTTTACAGAACGCTGCGAAAAAGAATCTAAAAGATGCTTGCATGCTCAGATACAACGAACACATAGACACAGATCAGCTTTCTTAAAAGTTTCTAATATTCAAAAACATACACATTCTAAAGGGATAGTTTTACATTTTGGGGAAATATGCTTATTTGCTCTCTTGCTGCAAGTTAGATGACAAGAGGGAAACCACTTTCATGTCTGAATGGTAAACATGAAGGTAGAGACAGCAGTTGATTAGCTTAGCTTAGCACAAAAACAGTGCAGCTAGCAGCTCCCACACTGTTTCCAATCCTTGTGCTTAGCTAACTGTTGCTAGCTGCACCGTCCTATTGAACAGAGTGGCATCAAGTGTCAGTAGATGGATGGACCTACTTTCCTAACAAATGTAAAAAAAAAAAAAACATACTCAAATGGAACGAGTTCAAAACTGGCATGAACACATTTACATACATATTCCAGTCAAAGTGTGATTCACCTTTGTCATGCCAGGGGAGGTAGAATGGACATGAGATGTTGACCACAGAACCAGCAGGCGTATCTGGCCAGCAGGCGTACCTGTCAAATGTCCTGTTACAGAACAAGCCCACTGCAAACGAAGAAGAAGAAACTGAAAATTGTGTATTTTTTCCATATTCTTTTCCTTTTCCATCTTGCCATATTTGCTTTTGCATGATGACTCATTAGTAATAGGTTGAAGTTTCTCCATACCTTGAGACAGCGGCTCATTTTCTATCATTTTGATACAGTCTTCTTTATACTGGACCCACTTCCGATAAGTCTCCTCTAAGATTTTTCCACTAGCCATATCAAACTGTAAGGGCACATACAAAATTATTTGTCTGAAACGCTTTCCTTCACTTCTGGAGATAAAAAGTTCTGTAGTGGGGTTACCGTAAAAGTCATGAAAATATTTTACCTTCGGCAGTTTGAGCAATAACAGACAGATCAAAGCCATTATGTCTTGTGTCCTGTCCATCACTGCAGACTTGTTCTTCCTTGTCAGAAAGACTGAGAGGAGAAAGAACGGCACAACTTTGACTGCTGAAAAAGTAGGTAATAAGTGTTGAACCTTGTTCACAGACATTCTAGGGAGCTTTTATTCAAATGTCAATCTGCATTGTCCATGAAACTGCCGAAGCATTTATGATTGTTCCAAGAAGCTCATATCCATCACAAGGACAGACTTTTCAAGAGAAATTGGTGCCAACTGCCTTGACATCAATCATGGTCAGAAGATATGAATTACTATCCATTTTCAACAACCTCTCAATTAGGTTTCCCACCACAAGCACCGACTCCAAGCTACACTGAAATAACTCTTACAATGAGACATTTTCTAGACGTCTCAGATAATTTCTAATTGAGTCACTGGAGCCACATTACAAAATGTTGATGACTTTCATTGGAGTTCTTTGATTGCGTGCAACTTAAAATGACTTTTGCTTCCTTATTGTAGCTGACCTTTCCTGTTTCCCACTCTTTTCACTATTTGTCACTGCAATGCATACTGTTTTACAATTAGTACGCATGAAATCAATGTATTTTTCCATTTTGTATCAACAGGAAATTAGCATTTTCCCTCAGCATCTCATTTTTACACTTTTTTATGTAACTCAATTATAATCTTCAATTTGATCTGATCTTTTGCAGTAAGTATTTCCCCTTCTTTCATTTGTGCATTGCATTGTGGGACAACAGTGTGGTCGACAGCAAGCTCAAAAATAAAGTATTTTTTGTCATGATCACTGAAAAACACAAAAGCTATGACTGTGCAAATACTATTCATTTCAAAAATGTAACTTCTGGACACATGACATCTTTCATTCAATGAAAAGTCTGTTCAGTCAAAACCATCTCGTCTTGTAACATCTAAGCAATCCACATTTCTGAGTGGAGAGGGATTTGTTATGTTATTAGAAAAATGCCATATCCACAAATCCACAAAACCCTTGCTGTTGTCGCTCCCTGGTGAAATCATCAGAATACCGATATTATAAATAAAAATGCTGTTAAAACGACTGACGTGCTCTTTTTGATATTTGGTATCAAATATAGGCTTGGTATGTGTTATTGTTAATGATTTGTTTTTCTCATTAAAGTTGAGGAAAAAATGATTTGAATGAGTTTTTTTTTTTTGTATGGTTATCAACCTTTTGAACAAATTTAATTGTGTCACTTTTACAACATAACACACTACATACTCAAATCCTGCTTGCAATTAGTGTGTGACTTAGAGCCACTGAGACACATCTAATTTTTCAACAAAGAGGATTCTACCTACTTCCTGAAACTCACTGTGAATTGTCATAAATAGTCATCATTATCACCCACATATTTTTTTTTTCTCAGGGTCTCAGACTCTCAGCCTTGGATGTCCATCTGTCACCTATACTACAGCATGCAGTGAGTCAAATGTAATGACTGATATCTATGGTTAAACATCAGCAGAGGAGGTCTGACGTGAGTCTTGCCAGTTCCTTTCAACCTGGCACCCACTTTAGGTTATGGGTAATGTCACTCTCATGTCAATAATTATAAAAAGATTGACTTTCCTTGGACTAAAAGCAGTCTGAATTTTTAAATAGAACAGACATATGGGCATTTCAAATCTCAAAATCATATAAATAAGAATTACTTTTTTAATTCTGGTGGAGGAAGATATTATAATAATCTCACCAAAAGGCTGTATCATGTTTTTGTTTCCATTGTCTGTCAAAATAGTGTTTGACCATACATTTTTTTTTTTGCAGTTTTCCCATTTGTCAAAAATATGATATTGATATTGATATTGTGTTGACAAATGTTTTAGGTTGGCGCTGTGGCCTATAGTGGTGCTGTGTCACACCACACAGGTTAACCTGAGGCCAAATATTAAACGACATTGATTAGGAAAGCGGGCTCAGTGGGCCCCGTGTCCCAACAATCTGTGGGGGTTCCACTTCAGGCTCTGCCACTGTGTATCAACAGACTGCAGAAACACTGATTTGATTTTTCTCTTCTGGTTGGTCAAATCTGACAGTTATCGCCTGTGGCAGCTCAAGGAATGAGACCACATCGGGTTTGGTTTCTTATGTGTCCAGGAACTTCCCCTTGTGAGCTCTCCCCATTTTCATAGACATGATGGCAGGAAGCATGATGCCACTTATTCTAGTTTCCAGCCTCCTTTTCTACATTCTTTATAGGCTAACAGGCATTTCACACCTAAAACTTCAAATGTAGGATATCCCAAATCATAATCTTCAAAACTCCAACGGGTTTATCCTCAACTGCTCGGGGTTATCCCGGCCACCCAGGCTTAAAATCATTAGGGAACAACATCGATTGAATCTCTGTTGTATAATCGGGACTCAACAAGCTGCAGGATTTTCAAGTGTGAGTACTTAAACCTGGGTGTACTAAAACAGCTGCTGGAGTTTGATTGACAGCTGTTATACTACAGGTCTATTTGCCTAGCTGTGAATAAGTGCACTGCAGAACACATTGTCTTGGCTCTTTCAGCCCTGTAGGGGCTCCATGCAGGGCTTAGTGAAATGGTGCTGGAAAGTGCACGATTTCAAATGGCAATTGACTATTTATTTGTGTGGTTTACATCTGTGATGAAAGGAAGCAATATCTCTTCTATTCTATTCTATTCTATTCTATTCTATTCTATTCTATTCTATTCCTATAGTGTTTACTGTGTATGTATATATTCAATAACAGACCAGATACAATGCCAGAGTCAGTGTGAATCAAAAAAGAAAATCAAACAACATGAGCAGGTCCAGAACATCTGTAGCAGCTGGACACCGTGTGTAAGCCCCTATAGCAAACTCACCTCACAACATTCAGCAACATCATGTGCACAAAGGACTTCAGACTTGAACAGATGGCACACACAGTTTCGCACTTGTCGGATTCTTTCACCAGAACAGTTGCGTTGCAAATAGTTTAGGGACTGCATCCCTTCAATTATGCGGGTTTTGTATTTCCCCTAATTTATTCTGCTTAGATCGAGTTGTGAGAATTACCCCCCCCCCTCAAACAGTTGTATTAAACTGCTGCAGAAAACAAAGAATAGAAAACAGGAGCTGTCACTTACAGATAAATGGTCCTTTGGAGAGGAGAGCTGCCTCAGAAAAGCTCCGTCCGGATCGACGCTGTGTCACAGACTCAGACCTGCGGCTCAACTTGCACGGAGCAGTTTGTCTGTCCGTGGTGTTCTGCCTGCGAACACGCCGGGTCCCCCGCTGCTGTTCAATAAATAAAAACTCTTTGTTACAGACAGTCTTTTTGCAGCTGTTCACAAAGTGACACAAAAGCTTTTGTCCAGCCTCACGGAGACTGTATGTCATTTAACATTTCCATCCTCCGCATTCAAGCACCGGCGGGGGGGGGGGGGGGGGGGGGGGGGGGGGGGCGCAAACGCACAACAAGGCACATCAACCCGCCTTTCTCCTCGATTCACAGGACGAAGAAGAACTCATTATAGAATCTATAATTGATCTATCTAGAAAGACAACACACACACACACACACACACACACACACACACACACACACACACAAACCACTTGATGCTGTCATGACACATTCACAAACATGATCCAGCACAACCTGTGGAGTACTGACACAGATATGTGAGCGTCTTCTACCTGGATGTGACTGCAAGGAGACAAGACCAGCAGAGTCATGCAGGAGGCTATCTGCTGTATGTGCCCTGAACTGTGAGTGTTAAACTAAACTATAGGGTGATCAAATGCGTTATGGTAAGAATTTTTAGGATCAGGATAATCTAGGCTGCATTTTAAAATATGGATAATCTCATTTTAGGATTAAAATTATGTGGGTTTAATTTTACTATCAGAATTATAGGTAATCTGGTTTAAGTTTAATCTTGATCTGAAACAATTACTTGATTAATCAATTATTCAATTATCAATCTTTAATTGCTTATTCAAGCAAAAATCCAGAACAGTAACCAGCTGTTCTCCAGATTTGCTTTTCTCTGTTTCATGTCAGTGTAAATGAAATATATCTCAGAGTTTTGGATTGTATGTAGCAAACAATCAAACTGAAGCAAACTGAAGGAGTCGCGATGGGCAGTTTCAAGATTTTGTGATGTTTTATAGGCTAAAAATGTTCTTGAAAAAATGATCAATAGAAAATAAAAATAGATTTGATGATCGATTCTAGTTAAATCATCAGGTTGAATCACACAATTAGGTGTATCCAGGTTTAGATTAAAATTGAACCGAGATTTAAAGTTTATCTCGGTAAAAGTTAGATGAGAAGGTCAATACCACTCTCAAGTCTGTCCGGCAAATAAACAGCCAGTGGCTGGTTAGCTTAGCTTAGCACAAAAGCAGGAAATAGTCGTTTATTCAATTTTTATTCAATTCATAAAAAAACAAAACAAAACAACCAAAAAAACCAAACCAAGGTGTAAAAGATGACAGTTCACAGTGTTTCCGGGGTTGATGTGTCACACCATTTCACAGCCAAGAAATAGTCTGGTACATAACCTCCCATGAAATGACTAATTGTTGGTTTTATACTCCTTGTTTTGTATGGAATAAATAATAATGTAATTAGTTTAGGTGGTAGGTGGATTTTTTGGGGCACTGGACAGAGCCAGGCTGTTTCCTTCCGTTTCCAGTCTTTGTGCTAAGCTAAGCTACAGCATCTTCATTTTTAATGGACACACGAGTGTGGTATCAATCTTCATATCCAACTCCCGCGAATAAGCGTATTTCCCAAAATGTTGAACGTTTGCTTTTATGTTACTTGAGTCTAGATATGCAACTAATAGGTCCAGTGACACTTTTGAAACCCTTTGTTTTTTTAAATCACCCAATGACAAAAGTTTATCATCTGTCAACTACCAAATCTGTAAACTAAGGATAATATGTTTTATAGTAGAATTCACAGTTTACAATAAACAGGACAAAATCTGTTAAGTGCATAAAAAATTAATGTGTTACTCCCTTTCTCTCAGTCTTTCTTACTGTTTCTCTACTCTCATAATTAAAGGGTCCACTGTGTGATATTTGTACAAAACCATGTAACACTTGACACTTGAAGAGTTAAGTGGCTCTAACAATCGGCTGGCCACTTCATGTAGTAATTAACATGTTTCTACACTGAATAGCTACAACTTTGTTTCAATTGAAATGAAAGGTGCTGTGTTAAAATCCTAGTCATCGAAGTGGCGGTTAAGAAGTAGCTGAAGAAGAATTTAATCTTCTCAACAGTTTCAATTGCTGTTGAGAAGAGGTGCGCTTATCTACTCTGATACTCAAATCTACCTGCTCACATTGCCTCCTGTAATCTCCTGACGCAGTGCAGAACTGCCTGATCTCTCTTGCCCTCTCATTTCCTGTCAGAGACTTTCTCTTTTACCCTAATATACAGGCGGACATTAAGGCCATGCTTCCACTGATGGTGACGTATCCCATCTTTCCCATGAGTCAGGTCTCCTCTTACACAGTTGCAGCCAATTAAGATTCAAAACATCCACCTTTGTTTATAGATTATTATGTTACTATTTATTGTGTTAATCAGTGGAGACAGGAGAGTGGAGAGGAAACATGGGGCAATGTGGGTATGTTGTGATTACGTTGTGTTAAGGGCCCCACAGACATCTAAAAGTCAAAATGTCTTCACTGTTTAATTTCTCTATATATCAAATAATTAAAAACTTAAACAGTAAATTGGTGTGACATAGCATTAACTTAATTAAATATATTACATTACATCATATACTGCATCTGACAAATTTTAGTAAGTTGTAAACGCCCTGCATCTTTTCTCGATCAGCTTCTTATTGTGGTGATGAATCAGAATATGATGATAAAGCAATGGGCTAGAAGACACTATGAAGCTCCATAGAGATGAGGTGGAGTTTAGTTTACTGTAATTCATCACTATGAGTGACCGCTTTTAAATTCTAAACAGTCATTTGATTTATTTTTATGTAAAAATGTTAATTATAGCCATATATTGATCTGATTTGCAAGAATATAAAAAGCCAATATTCTTCATCTAAACTCCAGTAATCATGATCTCAACACCATAAAAACGACATGATCATTCCCAAAGTGTTATACACCAAGTGTATATGAGCCAAGCTCTGGATTGGCCCCCAATGCATGCTGGGATAGTGAGATTATCTTTATTATACCTATGGAGTGTGCCGCCTAATTTAATTTATGGATGTTACATTGATTAGATCACCTGTTTTGGTCTTGAGTCTTAACAAATGTGTAGACTGTAGAGCACCTTGGCATCTGTAACCAGTCACCCAATGCGTTGTTAATTCAATTACATTTAAAATAGAAAATACTACTAAAGATGGTATTAAAGCAACATTTTGATGGCATAGTAAATAGGTGTACATCAGTGACAAGTGGATGGATAATTTGGAACTATTATGTTTCACAGTTGCCATCATATAATCAGTTAATAGATCCAAGCAGCAGCAGAGCACTTCACTGACGCTGCCATTTATGTTGTTGATTGCTGAATAGCCCCCATATGCTTTAAGTAAACAGAAATTCAAAAACATACACTTGTGTAATTGTTTTCTGGGTTTGGAGCATCGGTTGTTGAGCCAGGATTTTGATATCATGAAAGTATATCTGAGTAAGACCCAGACAGCTAATTGAAAGATTTAAAACACCAAAAAAATCCCTGTGGCTAAGAAAGCCAGGAAAGTGGAACAGAAAGGCTTTTCACCAGTAATGTCTCCGAAAAGTCTACCGTGTTGTCTTGTACTAATTGGCTCAACATGCCAAGCTTCGTCTAACCTCTGCCACGGACCGCTAATTGAAGCATTCCCTTGCAGTAGGCGTACTTTCAGAAGGAATTAAATCAGCGAATGGAAAATTATAAACACCCCACAGGATTATGAAGCTGACACCTGATGGTGAAGAGGTTGCATGGTATTTTTGTCTAATGCCTTATCTTCATGCCAAGGCTGTGCCATACATAGAACCGCCATACAGCCTAAAACAATATCATAAAATACAGTATTAATGGTTGTTGCCTTCAATAAGAGTCAGTGCAGTATCAGAGCCTGTTATTATTGTAATAGTTCTGACATATTGAACTAATGTTGGTATCACCTATAGGCTTTTCTTATAACTAATGAGACGAATGGTGTTGAAAAACCAAATGATTCTGATATGTGGTGGTGCGAGTCAAAGTTTTCGTACAGATTTTGTTATCTTTGGACAGAGTTTGTCTAGCTTGTTTCCCTTGTTCTCAGTGTTTGTTATAAGCTAACCGCCCACTGGCTGTAGCTTCATATTTACTTTCTTGACACATTACATCGGTATTGATCTTTTCATCTTGTCCAAGGCAAGACGGCAAATAAGTATTTTTCAAAAAGCACCAAACTATTCCTTTCAGGGGTTGGTTTCATAGGTGAGGTTCTTCGGATTGACAGGTTGGAGATGTTGGTGCTACTGTGCAGTGAATGTGGAGGAATCACTTCATAGGATTCTCTTCTAGCTTTGTTTACTGATTTCATTGCAGGGATCTCTGGAGATTAATGAGGCTGAAGAGGGCCTGAGCACAACGTATCTGAGGGTGTTTTGGTATTTATTTTTTCCCATTCTTGTTTTGATGCGATTCTTTCATCCTGTGTTCTGGTTCTGTGATGCCATTTCTCGGTGCCTGACCTCAGTTGAATTTCATTTATTGTCTTTGTGAATTGGAAAACTGGAAAGAGGCAGGGCTGCCCACTCTGCATATCGATAAGAACTGTTTTTCATTGTTGAAGTATAGGTGGAGCATCCCAGGGACATGTGACGGATGCTGTGTCTGATGGGGTTAGTCTGGGGGCTGCTGGATGAATGAGAAGACTTGAGCAGAATGGCAGGTCTCATTACACACGGGAACAATGCTTGACAGCAGCATAATAGACATTTTTGAGGAGCTGGAGAGTCGTTTCCCTAACACCTCTGTGAATTATATACCTAGGTCTGTGACAGAAATGCTACTCACCTGTAGTCAGAACGGTTGTTGTTCTTTTCCGCCACGAGCTATCAACATTTAAGAAGTTTCAGGACGGCATGACTCCCGCACAGACTTCCTGAGAGCACTTAGACTGAATGACAGGGCAATGAATAATGTTTGGAAACCTGCCTTCCTATTCCACTACAATGTTATTGCAAACCCTGATGCATTTCTAGGGCAAGATATCGCCATATGGGTGATTCAAAAGGCTTTCCATAAACCATCTCACTAAAAATACAGCATGAACGACATGACATACATACATACATATCAAATGCCA
This sequence comes from Trachinotus anak, assembly GCF_046630095.1. Lineage (NCBI taxonomy): Eukaryota > Metazoa > Chordata > Actinopteri > Carangiformes > Carangidae > Trachinotus > Trachinotus anak. The sequence continues at coordinate 12,996,085 of NW_027273876.1, read as the reverse complement.
GGCTCAAAGAAAATCAAAAGAATTCAAGAAAATAAAAAAATCACAAGTAAACAAATAATGTAGCATTGATCTAAAACCACACAGACTTCAGTTAAGAGCAAATGCAAAGAGATGTGTTTTAGCTTTGGTTTGAAATGAAGTGTCTCAACTATGCGTCTTAATATTTCAATTCAATTCCATTAGCAGTTTAGTGCCTAAAGACCTCAGAGGTACTCTAGGTTTAGAGGATCAGGGATGGATTTTGGACCTTAATCATGAATATAAGCCAGACTAGAAGTGAGGTCATGGCTGTGGTGGTACAGCAGGTTAATTGATGTTTCCTGGGTTGGCGGCTCGATCCTCAGCCGCCACAAATCCCAGGCTGTGTCAGGAAGGGAATCTGGTGTAAAACCTGAGACAAGCAGATAAGGATGAGCAGTGTGAGTTTAGGGACAGTAGTCTGAGAAGATTTTCTTTGTTGAGGGTGAGAACTGTGTGTCAAAGACAGAGGCATCTGTAATATTACTAATTGTAATATTGCTAAATTAAAGTTTTTTTGTTTTTTTTTTAAAGAGAGTTCTCATATGTAGTCAATACAAGGAATAGGATGGTGAACTTACTAGTATAACAACCTCAGTATACATCCTGACTGCCTTATAAAATGAACAATAAAAAAAAATAAAAAACAGTTACCAAGCCCTACTCACAATTTGTTGAAAACTTTGTATCGGTGGGATATTTTATGCTGTGAGTAAACAAAAACATCTCATTGAGAATTCAGGTTGCTACTCCAATAATGTAAACATAAATACTCTGGAATACAATTTGAAGGTACTGTGTGCATCCATTTATGGATATTCGAATGAAACGTGGGGGGAAAAAAAAGTGAGGATACAAAAGGAAAAATGCAACAAAACACAAACTGGACTTCTTTTTTGAATGCTGGCAAGATGGGAAAATCTTCCAGCTGATTACTGCTGGGAGAAAAATGGTTCTCCTGGGGTTGATGAACAAAGACTGAAATATGCATACAAACACTCCTCGTCAGATTTACAAAGCATGCATGGTCCATAAGTCTCAGTTAATGTGACAATGTGGGCATGTGCACAAACCTGATTTCCACTCCCACATCCATGAATGGACGGACATGTGTCTGTGATAATCTGTTTACATATGAACACCTCTGTCTGCTTTAGGTCAATGAAAAGAATGGCAAAGAAGATCTTAATGTGAGGGAGATGGTGTATTCATGGTTTTTGTGCATGTGTGTGTTTTTTTTTTTTACACATCTAGTTTCTGAATACCAGTTTGAACTCCAGAGCCCTTTCAAGGCCAGATGGTGTGTGTGTGTGTGTGTGTTTGTTTGTGCTGTTTAATTTATAAAGATGTAATTTGTGGACAGACTACATCACAGTCTATGTGATCTGTCCAAAGGCAATGCAGCCAGGGAACAAAACTAATGTGTCACTTGTTACTAAGCCAAGAGGAAAGTAGACAGGAAAGCACCTGGCTATCTTATTTGTGAAGCATGTTGAATATTGATGAGGGATGCTGCCACAGCCTGTGTCTCAGCAGAAGGTAACACAAGGTTCTCCTGAAAGAGGAAGGCAAGTTAAATTTCGCAGAATACCCAAGAAAACCAAGCTACTACGTGGAGACATAATTTCCTGGCTGCATTAGTCACACTTCTCTTACGACAGCGACCTTCATGTTAATGAAAAGCGTTTAAAGGGATATAGTGTGATGTGTTACAATACACCAATTAACAACATCTAGAGCTACACTGACAACAACATCAACATAAACAAGGATGGTGTTGGATGTTGATGACTTCCTTAATCTTTTTCCGGCTGTGTATACAAATCAATGACCTTTGACCCCTTCCCATTCAATCATGTGAGCAGTTTTGGGGGTGAATGGAACATTGAAGGTTATGAGTAACAGAGATGCCGTGGTTCCGCACTTACAGAAGTACGTATTTGGAAGTAGATAAGTGATAGTCAGTCGAATGAAATGTTCTATAGATTTGAAAATATCAGGCTCAATTTAATTGCACGCTCCCAGCTTGGCTATGAATGCTGGCTGCCTGTGTCTGTAGCTGGTAGTATGAGTAATATCCAAGTAATGGTGGGGAAGGGCTGGGAGATTGCAAACAGAGTGCCAAAAAGCATTTTGCAGCATCATGCTTATTTGGATGATACATTTTTATTATTCATACACAAGTCGTCACACAGTAGTACACTGCCTCCATCAAATGCAACCAAGTCAACCACGTGTTTGCATTTGTATGCGACACCTCATGTGAAACACTATGCAAAGATTGTACACTACGTGGTTACATGAAAGAAAGAAAACTGATCATATTCTGATTCCTATCATCATTCATATGCTCAGCCCACAAGTTGATTTTTAGCCATGTAGTTGTTGATACATTTTTTTTTAATCTATTGCTATCAATAAGTCACAAATTTAATATGTGAAATACTTCGGTTCATGACCAAACCCCTGCAAAACCAATGACACTTCCATTATCCTCAGTGCTAATTAGCACATTTTAGCATGTAATATGCTAAACTAAGAGACTAAACATCAGCATATTAGGATTGTAACTGTGAACTGGGCTTGAAGTGCACTGGGATGTGGTGTTTGCTGAAAATCTTTTATATTTTCAGATACGCTAGCAACATAAGAAATTACAATGTTATTCTATCGTTTGCTGTTTTCTTCTGTGTCTTTGCTGTATCTTTGTTCTCTGTTCTGCTCAAAACCACATAAAGACACAGAACAGACAGATTATTTGTGACAAACTGAGGAGGATCTTAAACAAACAGCACATCCCTGTGCACTTCCAAGCAACAAACTGAGGCAGAATCGTCTCCACCCTAAGGACAAAACTCCCAGGCAGGAGCAGACAAATGTACTGATGCTCAGTGTGAAAACGAAACAACTGCTTCACACGTACATGGCACAACATAGGAGAGCCAGCTCCTCAGGTCGGGACACAGCACACCTGAAGGACAGGGGACACTCATTTGAGGAGAGCAACGTCCACACTCTGGGTGAAGAACACCGATGGTTTGAAAGAGGAGTGAAAAAAGTCATCAACGTACATCAAGGTGATCTATCACACCACTTATCAACCACTTCTCAACTCTCAGGGTGTTAGCGACCCCACCAGAGGTTAAATGCCTGGATCTCCCCACCAGTCAGTTAGAGCTGTTCCTCAAAAATCTCAAGCAAGTATAGTAGTAAAGGCACAAGTCCCATTCATTCCTGTACAAGGCTATCTCCTTTGTTGCACAACCCAGTGATGCTTGTTGCCATGGATGTCAGCCAAAGCTTTAACTGCTTTTTTTTTTTCCATATGTTGCCTGAATAAAGGAAAATGTGCAGCCACCAAAAGGCATGTACTGTTTGTGTATGCAGTCCTACATTAGCATCTTCAATACTCTCATGTGTGCTGTACATTCAGAGGCTTGTTGCACTCCGCCGATGAGAGGATTGATTCTACGCTGAACAACACATTATTTATCATTACATCCAAATTTTCTAATTACGTTTGTCTGCACATACTGAATGAAATCTTTATAATGTCAGCACAGCAGGCTGATGGGGACATAGTCTCATAATTTGATGGATCTTTGTCCCTGTAAAAACATCAGGTGGAATAAAACTGCTATGTGAATGGCAAGGTCCATTCTATCTGTTCAGTTTCTATACTTGAGATTCACTTGTGCAAATGGAGCAAATGTACAGAATAACATCTTAATCAGGACAAGTAAGGGGGGGTGGGGTGGGTGGGGTGGGGGTGGGGGGGGTGTAGCTTCACTCTGTCTTAGGATGCTGAGTGTATTTTACATAACAATATGCTGCACAAGTATCTTCATCATTTGTGGCAACTGCTTCTGCAAGACAAAGTAACTGTTTGCTGTCATAATAAATATAAAAATATCTATATAAAAATGCAGTGAAACAAGTAAAACAACTGTTTAAGAGTGATAATCATATACAGCCAGAGTTTAAAAATTAAATAGTTTATATCTAAGTCTGATAACACAGCTTACTGTTATTTCTTAGCTACATGTACTGTTTGACCTTCTTAAGTAAAAGCTGCTCTTTTCTTGGTCAGATGTCCACCACACAGCCCGGAGCGTTGGCCCTTATGGCGTCAGATATGACCTTTGCTCCAGATTCACCGATGCCATTTCCCTGCAAACTACACAAACATGAAAACGGAGGTCGGTTTTTAATAGGCGCAGAACGGCAGCATGTCGTTGTCCTTAAAATCCTGCTCTCTGTGGCATAAACACACACATGAGAAATCGCTGCATACACGATGCCTACAGACGTAAGAGGATATATGACAAAAGAAAACTCACTTGATGTATGTTAGTTGATGGTTTCCCTTCAAGGCTGTCGCAATGAATATGGCTCCATCCATACCCAGAGAGTTCTCCTGCAGGCTAATGATACACAGACACTATTTATTTCCTTAGTCAAATGTCTAGTAATGTAAATATGAAAGTCTTATTTTCAAATGCAAAATGCTGGCTTTTGGCTGAATGTTTGCCCAAGTCACAATTCAACTGTCAGTCAACAAAGGGGGAGAATAAAGATTGAGCCTTTGTCTGAACACATATGTGAGACAGAGTTAATCCACTCCCAGCAGCAGCAGATCAGTGTTAAAGTCTCCTGGTCAGATATACGATAAAGAAAATGCCGGCACTCACAGTTAAATAGTCTCATTATTCAGCGGATCATGAAATAACACGGCTGTTTAACTGTGAGTGCTTGGCATTTTCTTTATCTTGTCGAGTCAGCTATGGCAGGATTTGGAGCTGAGCGCGCTGCCACTGTTTCTCAGATATGCTGTATCTGAGAAACTGAAACACAACTTACTCATATAACAGAAGGAGTGGAATAAAATCAACCACTGCATTGAGGGTCAGAAGTGTATTACAAAATCCAAGAATCACTTCTGTTTGAATTTCAGTAAATTAACTTTTCATAATGCAGATGTGACAAACCAAATAATGCAGCTAAGACACATTCTCTGCAGAGTAGGTAAAACAGACCAAATGTCAGACAAATGTTTTTATGCTTTCTAAATTGTGAAAAGACAAAAGTGCACTTATGGTTTACATAATAAGCTCCAGTCAGGACTTACTTCAATGACTTGAGGCTTCTGTTGCTTTTCAGTGCATTAGCCAGAGCTTTCGCTCCCTCCATCCCCACGGTGTTCCCACGAAGACTGAAACACATAATGGAAAAACATTAAATATGAATCACAACAATAGTTGTTTTAACACTTGCAATAATGACAATACAAAAGAAATTGCAGCAGTTGCAGAGATTAGGAAGAAAAGTCTGTCTCTTGTTTTAATGTCTCTCTTTGGCGCTGTTTAAACACAGGGTGCAAGCTTAAAATCAGTTTTTCATCAGGACTGGGAAGTTGACAGCTTCACAGTGAGCTGGCCTGTGCTTGTGGCTTAACAGAAAACATTGGAGAGGTCCACAAATAGCTGAATCCAGCCCCTTTTCTGGCTTAGGTTCTGTTCGACCAGCTTTCAGTTCACAGTTCAGTGTTTTCCTATATAGGTTTTCTATTGTTGCTGTTTTTGAAAAACTGAAACATGATTTAAAGTTTTCTGACCATATTTTAAGCTTATTCACTTGTTTTCCACCGTGTTGTTCTGTTGAGAGTGGACTTTCGTTTGTCTACCTCTTGTGAAATTACATGGAGACCAGAAGCAAGTTAAAAAAAGATTGAAAAAATGCTGGTATTAGAAGATAACATGGTACATGTCATTTTATATTGTGATAATGCAATAATAATATAGAACAAAATCAGATTATGAAACTGTTTATGGATAAAATAACCAGACTGTTTTGGTTAATCCAGCAAATTAAATACCTGTTCACACTGATCCAAAAAAAATCAAAAAGTCAATATGACCTGTTCTGGCATCATCACAATGGTATAAACAAAATCTCTGATGACTGACTCAAATATACATTGTCAAACCCAGCCCAGCGAGCAATGCATTCATCCAGACAGGTGTCGGAGGGGTTGTGTTCATGTCTCAGTGAAGGAAAGACCTGCCGATCACATACTCTAGTCTACCACCTGCTTGAAATTATGTCTGTCTCAGAAAAATGCCTATAGAGCTGCAATCACAGCAGTTAAATTACGTGCTGGCATATTCAGACAAATAAATACACATCCAAACACAAGCTAATCAAATCCCTAAAGAGGATAAATTGTTTTCAGACGGAGTAATGGAAGGAAATGGTCTTCTGGAGGAGTAACATCAAACCAACGGCCCTGCTTCATCACTGACGGCTTTAAATCGCTTGCTTGTTGTATGTGGCTGAACATCACACAAGAGAACAGTTTGACGCATGAGGGACAGCTCAGGACTCACTCTAATGTTTGCAGGGTTTGGTTGGTCAGTAGAGCCTCTGCCATGGCAATGGCTCCTTTTGTGCCTGCTGAGACCCCCTGGAGACTAAAGAGACAGCAGAGAACACAGTGAACACATGGGAAGATGATAGAAAACACACATGTAGAAAGATTTTGGTAAATCACAACTTATATGTGAATGTATCTTAAATACGTATGTGTCTGAATATGACATCTGTAATCAGATTTTATTTATTTTAAGTTAGAGACTGATAAATATTGATCACTCAATGCCAACCACAATGTGCGCAGAGACGCGTTGGTTTTCAGGGCCTCCGCCAGAAAAATGACGCCCTCATTCCCAATAGCATTCTCCTGTAGACTGCAAAAACACACACGGGCATAGTATCAGTTACAATAACAATACAACCCTGTGACTGACATTTCACATGACTGTTTAGTGGCTAATAAAACCATGCACAACCGATCAATAACATCCACGGATGTTACTGGGAGATCAGTTGAATTACAGAGCAGAGAGTGTTTGGGAGAGAGATGAATGAAATAACTGATAATGGGATAATGAGGATGGCAGTGGCAGAAGTCTGGACGATTGGCCTTACTCCAGGAGCTGCATTGTGCTGTTGGAGAGCAGAGCATGGGCCAGAGCTTTAGTGGCAGACGACTTGATGAAATTCCACTGGAGACTGGAAAAAGAGAGAAAGGTATGTTTGGTTTCCACATAAGGAAAACACTGCATATATGAGGTTCTCTGCAGGGGTAGAAAATAACTAAGTACTTTAATCCAGTAGTGTACTCAAGTAGTGTTGTAATTTCTGCTGCTTAAACTTTCCTTTTATACTTCTTTACTCCAATGTATTTATTAGTTAGTTGGTAGACAGGGTTTTACATGCAAAACACAGAGTACAAAATATGCTACATGTTAGAATTACAGTGCATAACAACAATATATAATGTAATTAATATAATCTCAAACTGCTAAAGAATCAAAATGCATCTTCTGCAGTAATGTCTTAATTATAATAATCCAATAATCTGATCGAACCTTTGGAATTTAGTAGAATTTTGAATGCAGAATAATTATTTCAATTTTATATTTAAGTATTGCTGCTTTTACTTGACAAAAATCCTCAATACTTCTTCCTACATCATCTTTTTTTTAATGTCACAAGCACAAACAATAAATGCATCTTATTCTGGGGTTGTGTGGTCTACATTTACTGGCTGTCATTCATGAAAATGAAATTATTCTTCACAAATTTCATACATTTTAATGAATAGGTATGTGTTATTTACGCTGGGAAAACCAAAGAGAAGGTGGTGGACTCCTGTTAATGCAAATGAACATCCACAGAATGGACATTGAGATTTTGGGCTCTTACAAGTACCTGAGTATACCTGAATAATAAACTGGACTGGACTGACGCTAATGCACTATAAAAATGCACTATAAAAAAAAAAAAAAAAACGAACATAGCAGACTCTATTTGCTTGAGAGACTCAGGTCTTTTGTGCAGGAAACACTCCTGAGGACCTTTTCTTATTCTGTGGCAGCATCAGCCATTTTCTATCCTGTGGTCTTCTGGGGCAGCAGCATCTCCACTGCTGACAAAAAAAGACTGAACACACTGATCGAGAAGACCGGCTCTGTTCTGGGATGCCCCCTCTGACCCAGTGGAGGTAGTGGTCAACAGCCAGGTGAATGACGGCTAAGCTATCATCCCTGATGGAGAACATCTCCTACCTCACGCGGGACACTCTGACATCACTGAGCAGCTCCGTCAGCGACAGACTGCTGCACCTGCGGTATGTCTTCACACACCGCAGGTCTTTCCTTCCTGCTGCTGTCAGACTGTTTAACAAATACTGCACTCAGTAGACCACACACATCAAGAACTGACAAAATCACCATGTGCAATAATTACCACACACCGTCTGTGCAGTATTCCTTTCATAATATATTATCTATTATTGATCTCTTTTAAGGATTTGATATCTTTGATGATCTAATCTTATCTTATCTTATCTTATTACATATGTTACATGTGTGTTTTCTTACAAATGTGTCTGAAATGGTTAAAAATCTCATGGCACGATATGATTTTGTAACTTATTTACATTAAAAAGCAGCTAGTATCAAGACGACGCTGTTGCTAATGGAGTGGATCTGCCCTGTTTATTGTATTATGATACCATCATTGTGCTCCTCAGGAACATTTTCAGTAAGAGTGATGCCAGATCTCCTCACACTACTAATGTGCGTGTCTATGTGCATGCTTGCATTTTCCGTTACAAGCCTCACTTACTGCAAAGAGGTGAGGCCTTGATTAGACTTGATTGCGCCGGCTATAGCTTGTACCCCTTCATCATGCAAGAGGTTGGCTGTGAGACTGGGATACACACACACACACACACACAGATATACACACACACACATACAAGTAGGCATAGTACAAATAATTACAGAGGGAAAAAGAGACTGTATACTCACTGAAGCACACAAGCACATGTTAGGTATTATACAAGACTTCTCAATTTCTCAGAAATTGAATGGGATTTGCAGATTTCCATCATGCAATAGCCCTGAGTGACACATTACAGTCTTGGGGAGTGACATTTACCGAACAGTTGGATATTACCATGCCTCTCTGGAGCATTACACTATGTACTGCTATTAATGAGGTGACTCACTCGAGGTCCTGTAGAGAGTTGTTCTCATAGAGGGCATGGGCCATGTTCTTTGCTCCCTCCACCCCGATTGAGTTCTCCCTCAAACTAACCACACAGAGGAAATACATGGAAAGAAAGGGTTAAGAAATCACAGTTTTCCCACCAATCTCAATGTCAATTCTTATTTTCAGTGTCATATCATATTTGACTAGTATTTATTTATACAGTGTTTATTTATGAGTTCCAATATACTACTGATTGCTATTTTTCTAAGGCAATAGTTTTGGGATATATGCTTATTCCATTACTCCGTCTTATATTCTTTTTCTTTTTCTTTTTAAAGAGGAAAGATCAATACACTCTCATGTTTGTTTACCAAATATGAAGCTGCAGCTGAGCTTAGCATTGCATAAAGACGGAACAGGGGGCACCAACTAGCCTAGCTCTCTCTATCACCCAACCATCACCTCCAAAGCGGTCTATTACTAGTACTATAAAATAAGGATAGGAAGGAAAACATGCTGAATGAGAGCTTGCCTTGTGGAACAAAAGATGTCCCTGAATTTAAGTGAGGATTTATTGCTCTCTATATTCACTGGACAGATAGACAAGTGGTATTGATTTTATGCCACTAAGTGTGATTACAGATATTTGTCTTGCAGGAATGCTAACCAGGAAAACAGGGAGAGGCTTCAAGTTTAACACTCACTTCAAGGAGACAAGGCCACGGTTCAGCCTAAGTGCTTTGGTCAAGGCAGTCATCCCCCTGTTGCTGATTGAGTTACTCTGAAGTCTGCAAACAGAAAGGTTGAAAGACTTGAGTGACAAACTCTGTCACTGTTTCACAGGACGTGAACCAAAATGGAATAAGTCATGGTGTGAAAATGTGTTAGATTCATGAGTAGAAGGTGATGGGTGATGTGGAGGCTACAATGCACTCCTGTGGAGAAGGTACTGACTGAAGCGAGAGCAGAGTGTGATTGAGCGTCAAAGCCTCTGCCAGAGCGACTGTTCCTTTGTCCCCAAGCTGGTTGCTACAAAGGCTGCAGACAAGAACAAAAATAGACTTGGCACCTTAAGAATAAATGAAGTTATTTGTCTTAAAGAATAATATGTGACCTAAACACAGGCTCTATGGAAAAAAAACACTATTCTATTAGTGAACTACTTTACTCCTAAACATAAATCTACAAAAAGAATATATAAAAATCTGAACAGCTTGTAGTCTTTAATCCACTGTACTGAATGTAAAAGATGTTTGCATAATTATCTCAATAGCATGTAAAGTACAGTATGATATAGTCAAGAGCAGTAGAATGAGTGAGTATAGGAATAAAACATTACATCAGCTTTGTGAGAGTCCGGTTTGTCTTCAGCGCATCCGCAATCCTTTTGGCTCCTCCGGCTCCGATTGTATTCTTCCGTACACTGAATCAATACACGCATAAAAGAGACATGTGCTGATTCCTCCACATGTAATATACACAGGACATGCAACAAACACAAGTGAAGCACAGACAGAACTCACTTCAGGGACACCAACTTGCGGTTGCACTGCAGTACTTCTGCAAGGGCCTGAGCGCCTTCCTCCTCAATGGAATTGTTCTGGAAGCTGATGAGCGAGTTAAGAAAATCGAGTGTTATCCTGGCATTTTGTAGGATCACTGTGAGCTTAAATCAAAACCTATAGCAATTATACTCACTTGATTGATACCAGGACTTGGTTCATTTTCAAAGCTTCGGCCAGGAACTTTGCACCTTTGGAGCCGATATTGTTGTTCCGGAGACTAAATTATAAACAGGTGGGGAGATGATATAAGCAATGTACAGTAGTAATTCAAACGCTACGTAGCAATGTGTATGCCTGTGAAATATGAAGACAAAGACCACAAGAACTGCAGCAATTCAGGGACTTGGAGATAAGCACTAATTGCGACTTTTATTTGTTAAAGCTGCAGCATACGAAACAAAATCTTTATCTAAAGAAATACTCAGATGAATTTCAGGGAACAAGCAACAACGCCTATTCATGTTATATAAATGAGCATCAAAATGTTTATTAAATGTATATTCACAGCTGTTCACCAGAACATACAGACAGGTGACAAATTAAAGGAAAGGTATCTCAGTGAGGGGATGGGCCACCGCGTGCTGCCAGAACAGCTTCAGTTTCTCCATTCATTTGTCAGGTTTTTCCTTTATTTTGTCATGTACCTGTATCTGTCATCAATATGATGCAAGCAAGCAAACATGTCTTGTGTAGCTTAAACATCATCTGCTTTTGGGAAACATTGACACTGCAGTTTTCTTTCTTTAGGCACCAAACTTAAGCTTGGTGCAGGCGAGGCACACCAGTTTCCTCTTATGAACTCAAGAGGTTACAGTCATTCACTTAATTCATGTGTAATGAGTCATATGTCAAAGGAAACAAATAGATCTCACTTGAGAGAAATCAGTGTCCGGTTCACCAACAGGGCTCGACTCAGTGCTTTGGCACCTTTGTTGCTGATGGCGTTATCTGCCAAACTGAGGGGGTGAATAAAAGTGGTTACATATAGTACAACATATTAATGACAGTCACATCCATCATCATTGCTGCCTCAATCCTACAATCACATGATAATCACTGTCAGTGTCTCTAACACCCTTGTAATCAACGGGACCAACACTAAATCATAATTAAAGTTTAACCATGTAAGCAATCAGGCAATTTCATTTGATACAGGTCAGAACAATTAGACTTTAAGAAGAAATGTAGGTGCAATCTCACCTTATCTTCTGAATATGACAGTCTTTGGCACTCAGGAGGCTTCCCAGCAATTCCATGACATCATCTTTGAAGTGATTATTCTCCAACCTGTTGAACAGAAAAAAAAACCCATGAGTTTCACTCTTCAGTCTTTCTCCTGATTCTAGTTTATTGGAAGACAATGCTTTGGGGAGCTGACCTGAGATGGCTGCAGTACAGCAACTGTGGGAGCAAACATTTCACTGTGGTGTAGTTCAAAGAACCTGTTAGGTTGGTCTGTTCACTGCACTCTGGAGACACATGCAGCAGATAGCCCAGCACAACACAGTGAGCCCGGGTTAACTTCCCTGCTAGGCTGCCAAGCCGTAAATCTTCCTCTACACTCCGCAACAGCTCTGTGTGTTGCAGCTCCTGTAAACAGTAAGCCAGGTTGACTGCACGCAGGGACACCACAACACCCACGCTGACCAAGAGGCCTTGTAAAAATCCTGCTGCCCAGGCCTTCTGATTACCATCATCTTTCCCAAGGGCCAAAAGCCCAGCGAGAGGTTTTAGTGCTACTGGGCACAGCAGACCTGTCAAGAAGCGCACAAACACATCCAAATGACCATCTTCTGCTTGTTGTGCATGCTGAAAGGCACTTCTGAAATGGTTCTGGAAACCAATCTTGGGCCAGGACATGGTGCTCTCTGAAAACAAGTCAAAAATGGCCCGCTTGGAGGAGATGTGGTAGAAAGTAGCTGCAAGAAACTCCTGCAAAGTCAGATGAGTGAACCGGTAGGTTGTGTATATGGCTGACTCTTCACGAACAAGAAGTCCTGCACCGAGACTACTCTGAGTTAACAGCAGATCTATCCCATAGGCCCTGAGGTCCTGCTCACTGAAGGTGTACTTGTGTTTGAGGAGCCCATAAAATGCCAGTCGTCCAAGATTCCCCAGCAGTTTACGATTGCTCCCATGAAGCTGCTCCGTCTTTACAGGCTCCCTGCCTCTTGGTTCGCCCACTTCTGCCTTCATGGAACAGAAGTGGGCGTAAAGCTCAGTACAAGTCCTTGGAAGGCTTTCCTGTGTTTCGCTCTGCAGGATATACATCAGAGTATCAGCTACTATCCAGCAAATGCATGGTATGTAGCACATCACCATCAAGATCTTATGGGACTCCAAGTGTGCCCATATTTTGCTGGCGAAATCCCTTTCAGAGAAGTGGTGGTTTAGGAAGATCTGGATGTCCTTTGGGCTGAATCCTGGGATCTCTGTCACCCTGTCCACCAGTCCTCCAGGGATGAGCGAGGCCACTCCTGGCCTGGAAGTCACCCACACTGCTACGTCAGGGAGTAGATTACCCCGGATGATGTTAGTAACTAAGTCGTCAATGGACACTTCTTTCTTTGGGTCATTGCAGGGTGCTGCATCAGAGAAATTTAAAGTGCAGCGAAATTCATCCAAACCATCAAGTATGAGCAGTGTCCGACAGGAGCTGCTCAAGACCAGACCGGGGTCTGTTAAATGAGGAAATGCCATTTTTACCAGTTTCTCAGCTGAAAGCTTCTCCAATGAGTTCAGCTGACTAAAGGTAAAAGGTAAGACGAAGCTCACATCTGTACAGATGGTCCCTTGGCTCCACTGTCTGATGAAGTGTCGGACCCAGGTAGTCTTGCCGATACCGGCAACTCCAACTGTGAGGGAGACTCTTGGAGGCAAACTGACCCGTGTCAGGGGCTCCAGAAGCTTGGCAAGCCCCAGCTGTCTGAGATGATTTCTTTTCCCTCCTCGAGTCGCCCCCACCTGCATCAGGTCGTGCTCCTTTTGCTGGAGGTCAGAAAGTCCATCGACCAGAAGTAAGGTTCTTGACGAGATGTTCAATTTGGGGCAGCTGACTGAATCTCTGTCTCTGTACTGCTCATATCGCCGTAAAAGCATGTCTTTGTGCTCCTTCACCATGTAATCTGCAGAAAAAGAAATTGACTCAGGTTATTGTTGATAATGGGAAAATATATATGTATTTTTTTTTATTTTATTGTTTGATAAGAAATTGGAGCAGGAAATTAATTGCATTTATGCAGCACTGGTGCAAAGTGCTTTTCACCATGTTGCATTTATATTCATTCACTGAAGACAGCACTGAGCAGCTCATGAGGGGCAGTTTGTGACTGTTGCAGGAATTCAGGAATCAAACCACTGCTACCCCTGCTATTACTGCATGATTTGTTCTACCACTTAAGCTAGCAGATACCAAAACTACCCGCTGAGAACAATTTTTTCATCATGCTTTGAAGAAATGACCAACACAGTGGGTAAATCCCATTTCAAACCCCTTACCATGGTTTATGATGAGCTGGGCCACCTGAGAATCTGAGCTTTCTATGAAACCCTGGAGGGCATCAGAGCCTTGAGTGTCCTTGCCAGTGACAATAGTTGTGAGCATGTTAACCTGGTCCTGCAGCCGGCCCGCTTCCTTGATCTTGGTCTCCTCAGCTGAACTCAGCACATCCACCTTTCTCAGGTGGGTTAACATCCCCTCCAGGAAGGAGGTCGTAGTAAAGCGTTGCAACTGGTCTTGATGCTTTTGAATCCAGCCAAGATCTAATCCAAAACAGCACAGAGAGGGGAGAAACTCTTAAATCATGATTAATGTCGTTAACAAGGAACAATGACAATAGATTCTTCTAAACCAGAACAATACTTTGTCACATCGAGAACAGGTTCTCGTCTCTTCATTTTTGTCTTTTTATCAGACTTTATTACAGAATGAAAAAAATTGCCAGTCACTGAAAACACACTGGTCGTTTATTAAAGGACACATGTTGGTCATTCTTATCACGTGCTCTACAGGACCACATATTTACCAATTAAATGTATTTTGAAGAGCAACATGAGTCTGCAGGTTCATGTTGGTTCTCACTGCTTCAACATTTGTACTTCCCCTTTTCTGTTGGGTAATGACGTTGCACCAAACCTGTAATCCTGATAAAGTCTGTTCTTCTTTTTCCATTTCTCTTTTCCTTATTCACCCTTTACTGTGAATTTTATATGTATGAAAAGGTTCATCCTCCTCATTTGATGATGTCTTCAAGAAAAAAAACTGTATACCGATCGTCCTCCCTATAACCTGCACAAACACACTCCTTTCCGTATAATGTAACAACCCTCTCTCTTCTTTTTAGCCCTGCTGAAATGGGATGGCAATGACCATCTAGCTGTTTGTTGACTGGCTGATGGATCAGTCATACAGTTTGGAACAAGGGTTGGTAGGACTGCAATGAAAATGTATGGGCATTCATGACCCCCAGAGGAGGAATCCTAACAATTAATCATGGTAATCAAGTCAAGTCAGTTTTATTTACTGTATACATAGCCTTACCAATCTGCACAGCAAATGACATCCCATATCTTAGACTTCTTATAATCTTATAATGTTGGTGTTTTGTGGATAACAATCATATTTGTTATCCATAAGCATGTTTGTTGTTGCATATAATCAGTTGCATTTGTACGGCCTTAATCCACATTTTACCCAGGAGTGAATTATGAAGTGAGTCAAGGCAAAATATGTAACATAAAGTAAAACAGCCTGTCAAATGTACTGTATCAACCCAAACAATAACAGCTTTGGATTTTCTTTTTTTCTTACACTTTTTTCCAAACTCCCAAAGCCAATTTAATCCCATGTGGAGCCCTGAATAATTACACCCTGGCACAGTAATGACAGATCATCAGTTTCTTACGTTAAGCTTTATGCAATTACTATGATCAGTAATTATCATCAGCCCTTGTGAGACACATGTTGACAGGTTACCTCAAATCTCTCCTCAGCCTTTTCAAATGTACCTATCTCTGTTTCAGACTGCAACATGTATTCAATTAAACCAGGTGGCATTTAAACACTTCAGATGTAAGAAGTTTTAAGCAAATATAGGAGCGAATAGAAAACTTTCCAGAAATCTGCCTCTTTCACTTATACCCCAACTAAATTTGAAAGTGCACGCACCTAAAAAATGAACTTTTGGCTGAGGTGACATCAGTATCTCTCGCCTTGGGATATTCAGCAAAGCAAGACTCTCCGTCGTCTCTGAGTAAATTCAAAGGCAGTCCTTGGCATGCAAAATGGCAAGTGTTCATGCAGATAATTGTTTCCAAAATAACTTGATAAGCATTTCTGGCCTCTTCAGGCTCCAAATTCTCGAGAAAGATCAAAGTTATTTCCAGCACCTGTCAGTTTCCTGAACAGCATCAGAGTTTCCCCCAGGAAACTGGTGGGCAGACTTGGTGGGCAGTATGTCACAGTGTTAGCTTTCTTAGATTAATAGTATGTCTAACTATAGAAAAAACAGGAAATATGCTATAAATTGTAATATACATATTCCAACTAATAAGGTCTCTGCAGTTGACATCAGTTACTGGTTTGAACTTAATAATTTAACAATTTGTGTCTATTTATTCTTACCACGAGGCTTCAGCTGAAGATTCTTCACACAGTTTTTACCCACTGTCTAAAAGGCCGCCATGAAGCTCAGCACCAGCAGACATCACCACACTATAACCCTCAATATAATACAAAATATTCTTCAACTTGACTTTACAAAGACCTGTTTAGAAACCATTGATTTTAACATATGGAAGCCAAACGTCCACCATGAAAGATAAGTTGTCTTTTCATCACATTTCATTAATTACAGCTCATGTTCCTTCACTGAACTGGCTCTAAACTCACCTCTGTAGCTTAACATTCATGATAAGAGCAGACACGTTAATATGAGCGAATTTGATGCGGCTAACACTGATGAAAATGTCAAATTAAATTAGGATTAATAAGAAATGAAAATTGTCCTTCACTGTAATAGAACTGGAGATCATTCTCTGGCTCTGTTTCGAATGGATTTTTACTTCATTTTAATGATGCCGTTATACCCACTGATTTTCAGAACCAAACATTGCTGTCTTTGCCAATATCATTGTCCCATCCGCCCTCCACAGATGGGCATGGTCGCTGTTATAGCAGTTTTTCTGTTGCATTAGTCTCAGTGGTCCAGCATACTTCCAGCTCAAAATTGATAAAAAAGAAAACTTAAAGGAGTAAGGAGAGTTTAGGGAGACACAGCAAAGCAGCTCCTGACATTAACCGCTCCAAAGCCACAATGAAACTGTTATGGAAGCTCTTACCCTCTGTTTCTGCTTGTGAAGAGAGAGAGTAGGGTGTAGACTGCAGGTCCATGTAGCAGTCGTCCTGCCACATAATGCGTTTGCTTCGGTCCAGGATAGAATCGTAATGTGCCTTCCTCTCCATGAGACAGTCTGATATTTTCTGCCCCTAGATGTTCCTGTTTGTGTCTTCACAACATAAATCAGCATTACTTACACCTTGTGCAACAAGAACAAAAGGCATTACAGGCTGTGATCAAGGAACTTGAAAGAGATTAACTGAGGCCTCAATATCTTCCAGGACCTTCTGTCTTGGCATAACTAATGCTGCAAATGTGCATTAATGTGCATTAGGTCATGCATCACTGATTCAGGATGTCTGCTGAAAAGCAACAAATGTACTTGAAATGAAATTAAAAATGAGATTTCAGTGTACAGAACAATTTGTTCTCAAGCTGTCACTAATAATGTTGAATTCCAATGAGTTTGACAAAGAGCAAATGCACTGAGAATCTATATCCAATTGCTAGATATGACAGATGCTCTTACCCACAGTGCCTAACACCACTAAACATCATGTTTATAGCCGTCAGATTAAAGTGAAGACGTTTCCCCTGAAAGTCTGTTGTCTCATTAGCAGAAATGCAGTTCGAGCTTTTTCAGGGATGTAACATCAGGTGAGAGCCACTTTCAGGGCAAATCAACTGGTGTGACACATTTCATAGTTGTCATTCATTGTGCTTTACATAAGATACTGAGACAACACCAGTACTGTGGAAAGCCTTGATATCAGTAACATGAATTATTTAAGGCCAACTTGATGTTGGTGAAAATTGACTGGACAAACTGCTTCACATTCAGCTGTCAAGTTTTATTGGCTCCAATCCTACTTTTGAAAACTGCAATCTTGTGTCCTTGCCAGACACCGTGGTGAAAGGTCTATACTCAAGAAAAACGTCTATTCTGCCACTTCTTGACTTCAGCTCTGCATTTTTGTGTCTGCCTTATTGTGAGGTTAGAGACGCTGGTTTGACTCTGGCCACTACTTAGTTTCTCTTCTCTTTCCTCAAAGTTCAGAACAATGTTTCATGTCTATATATATCCTAGAAAGAAATGACCATATTGATACACTGCTGTTACAAGTCACTGTACCTCCCTACATATGATGGTACTGGAATGGTACCAATGATGGTACTCGTTATGCAAATGACACACTGTTTTATGTTCTTGCTTCACTTGAAGATCTCAGTCATTTTGACAGCAGTGCAATAATGTTTTACAGTTAAAGACAATGATGATTATTAGAGAACAAGGCAACAGAGCGAACCTCATTTCGACATTTAATGCCTATTCTCTAAAAACTGCACCTCTGCCTCAGAATCTGGGAGTAATTTCTGATGAAATTTTGGGGGAAGCTAAAACAAGTTGTGGACACAACATTGGCATATCATCAGCTTTAAAGCTGATACAGCCAATATAGTTGTAAACAGTTGCTAATTTTCCGCATCCAGCAACTTTAGCATTCATTTGGGGTCGTCTTTCCGACCCCCCGGGGAATGTTAAGTCCAACTCTCCTCCAGACTCTCATCACTGTCAGTGTCACCCCCTTCATATTGTTTTCACATTGTCTTTGGATATGTTATTATAACCTATACATTTCTAAATCAATTGCCTGTATGCTGCAGAATACATTTTAAAGGCTCTGCACACCTGCACAGGTGTTTTCAGTTAATGTGGTTGATAGGCCTTAAGTTAAGGTGGGGTGAGGCATGCTGGGAATTAATGACCGTCTCATATTTCACACTTTCACTGTCAGTATGTTTGTTACAGATGACTGCTCTCTGCTACAACGATGCTTTAAAAAAAAGAAAAAAAAGAAAAAAAAAAAAGCTTTTAAAAGAAAAACAAACACACCCTGCTAGATTTTAACTTTTCATTTTTTTTTTCTTTTGTAAAGCACATTTCATTGAAGTATATAAATACAGCTTGTAATTAATGGGTTTTCATATCACTACATATTCACATAACTGCAGTAGAAGTACTGCAAAGACAAATTCAAATTAGGTCTGAAGTTTCACTGAGACGGGAAATGGCAAATGCCTTCCTGTGTGGTTTGTTGCTGATCACGTAACTTCTGACAAAGGAAGCTAATTCAAAAACCCAGACCTCAAATATATCAAGACAGCCTGCCAGCTTCCTCTGTCAAGTTTATAGACAATATTAATGGCCATAATGTCTTAATAATGCATTTATGTGACTGTATAAATGTGTTTGGGAGACTGCTCCACGGTTGCGACCATCTTAAATAACCACGAAATACAGAGGAGCAAGTAAAATTGCACAATTATCATCATCAGCAAGCAGAAAATAACTAGTAATATTTTTTGCATGATGCAATCACAACGGCATTGAATTGCAAAAAGAAAAGCCACGTGGATCAAACGCATATGAAATAAAACATTAGTAAATGAGGAACCAGTATGTGTGAAAAATGTATCGTAGCTCATAGCAAAGTGAATAAAAGTCTGTCGAAGAAATAAACTTAATGGTTGGAGTCAGTTTTAGAAAACGTTGGTGGCTGACAAAGTTGAAAAAAATTCAAACTGCAGTGTGAAGACCACAAAACTCGGGTAACTCACCATGGGTTTGTTGAAGTTGTCTATAGGTGTCAAAGGATGGAAAGTGCAGCCCACATGGATGTTTTATATGGTAACAGCATCATTCTCATGAAGGCAGACATAGGATAACCTCTGGTGTGAATCAGAGGAACAGCTAAGGAGATAAAAACTAAACTGATGAGCACATTAACAAGTCACAAACACAGCAGTTGAAGTCATCATAACTCAGTACTGTTGCTGGGAGATACAGTTTCATGCTGCAGCTCCTTCCTGTCTATCTACTGTGCCTTCCTGTGTTGTGGTTAGCAGGTTGAAGAGTGAAAATAAAAAAAAAAAAAAAAAAACCCCAAAAAAACAAAAACGTCTGCTTTGTACTTGCACACGCAATGCAACACAGACCGAGGTCTGAGAGCTTAACCTTCAATCTTTTTCAATCTCTCCTATTTAAGACAGCTATGCAGTCAGTGGGTGTTGAACCACAGACGAGAGCCGAGATGATTACTGGTGTTAAGGCATTCCAGAGATAAGAGCTTCAGGTAGCAAATGCATTGGCATGTGCTATTGCAGACAGTTGATGAATAAACAAATCAAGGGTTTCTGGTTTGAAAAAGAGCAAAGATATGATCCTGTATGCTGATGTTGGCAGGGAGCAACACTGCACATCTGAAACTTTCAGACAGACTGCAGCAACATCCGGCCTGTGGGAACAGTGCGGCGCTCAGTGGCTGTCTGGAGATTATGATAACGGGATGTTTGAAAATGGAGCATATCAACCAGAGCAATGACAGAACAAGACCCAACAGGTTGAAGAACAACTGTGAAACTTAAATTATACATCTGTGGAATTATTTTATTTCAAACCTGCTACACGTACATGACATTGGAAGGAAAACAGGGGAAATAAACTGAAAGGCAAACACTGAAAAGACAGCTTTTAAATTATGACCCGGGGAGGCAGACGATACAAAGTTCCTTTCCAGTGTTTCCTGTGACATGTTGTTCAGTGTGTAAGTACTCTGCTGTAGACCAAAAAGATGTACTGCATGTTAACAGACTCCTAGAGCCCCATAATCAGATTTGTGAGTTTCAGGTTTTTCTCACAGTCATGTTAGACTTGAAGACTGCTGCTCCTGATCTGAATATGCAACTGAGGTTAAAAAACCTTGATCTGCCATATACTTCTTTTCCGCCTCTTACGATCGTTATCAGTGCCCTTCACATAAATACAGTATATGGACCGAATACAGTATATAGAGATGAATGTGATTCTCATATTAAACAAGAGCTCTGAGCTGAAGTGGTACATCAACTTGTGCTCAGCAACATTCAGCATTGTGAGTCAACATATTTGCATGTCATTTTGAGGTGCAATTGCTTCCTCCTGCCTTATGTTTAAAACTGACTACATGTACTATTTTATGTAAACCCTAAGAATATATAAGCTTACAATAAAAGACATTTCAAGAACATTACATAACACAATTACAAGGGTAAAAACATCATATTTGTTCACTTTGAAAGCTAAAAAGGCCTTAATTTACATGATTTTGCTGGTTTTACATGTAGTTTTTTTTTTTCTTTTTACATGTACATTTTTACCAAACTGATGGACTTACATAAGCAACATTGTTGCTGTAAAATGAATCTGATTTCATGGGGTTAATTTTGCTTGACAGAGGAGGATTGATAAATGTCAATACTGAGAAATTGAGGAAAATGGTACTGAGGAGGCAAATCTCCTCACCAAGGTATTTAAAGCAAACAAAGTGAAGTTCTGCGCATCTGAGTAAGGCAACATCACAAGGCAAGCGGCACACTGACATTATCAAAAATGGAGCATATCCAAGTATATCCAAGTATATATATATGTTTATTTCATGGCACTTGGCAAATTTATTTTGTATAAACATTGATTTTTAGATTTTTAGAATCTATTAAAACATGGACTCAAATGACCTTTACCAATCAAAATCTTTCTGTATTTATTTATACCATTTCAAATTTCCGCTGAATACCCTCCACCCCTGAGAATACTAACATCATTATGGCTGCGGCAGTAATGGCCGTACTGTCCCTCTAATAAATGAGGAATCAGCTGATCAAATAACACACAGGTCAAAGGCACAGCAGAGGTTTCTGGGCCACTAAAGACACAAATGACACGTAAACGTAAAATAGCTCTGATTCTTTTTTTTCGTCAACACCAAGCAGTCTCTCATCTCAAGTACACTTCATTCAAGAAATCACTTCAACATCCACCTTTCACATCCCTTTTTTTTTTCTAATTTTCAAACCGAGAAAATGTAAACAGTTTGCTTTACGTAAGCATATAAAAGTGGTTACAGACACTCACCAGAAGTTAGTGAAAGACATTCACATTTAAAAGAATCAAAGCCCTCAGGGGGACTAGAGTCTAAACTGGACTATTACAGCACATAGCAGGAAAATAAAGCAGGACGTCAACCCAGGAAACGTGAGCTTAAAAAATATTATCTTGGTTATAAAGCCTGTTGTTAAAAACACTGTAGTACCAGCTGAGAATGTGATGATGGGAAGCTCATTAAGTTGATAAGAGTTTCCTGCATAAATCAAGAGCATGGTTGCTTATTTTTTTTTAAATTTGCAGGCTTTTTCCACAGTAACAAAATGACCATTTAGGACTCAAGTATTTAAAAAAATCCTCCCTTTTACCTTCCTTTTCCTTTAAAAGTAACAACCAGCAAAGTCCACAGGAGAACATGGTGCACTAAATATGATATTATCTTATGTTTTGAAATTCAACTCATGAGTTGCCTGATTTTGATGTCACCGGTGCCATGAAATGTCACATCACGTACTGGATGCAACTGTTAACAGACAACCACAAGTCATTTTCATCAGCGATCTCCCGTAGACACAGAGAAGGACACTTGTGGTGGTATTTTCGTTTCAAAACAACCACACAATCAGTTACGCACAGGTCAAATTCACATCTGATTACCCCTGTCTCTCGCCCTCTCTGCTCAAGTCCTCCCACGCACACGAGCACTTCCAGATGCAGACGCAGTGATTTCAAAGCCTGGATTATAGATCTGACAGTCCCTCTGCGTGTTCACTCAGCTCCATGGTGTAATAGTCCAGAGGACGCCTGAGAACGGAGACAACAACATGAACAAAGTTGCACATGTTCATCGAGCAGGAATTCTACACA
Organism: Trachinotus anak; assembly: GCF_046630095.1. Lineage (NCBI taxonomy): Eukaryota > Metazoa > Chordata > Actinopteri > Carangiformes > Carangidae > Trachinotus > Trachinotus anak. The sequence goes on along the minus strand of NW_027273876.1, from coordinate 12,973,316 downwards.
TGGTAATTACACTACAGTCTCCAGTCACTCACATTCAAACTATTCCTGGGGTATTTTATTGATAAGGTTAGTATTAAGTATTTGGTAGTTTATTTTTTCAGTCAGGAAAAAGTGGGAGTGTGGGAGTCAGATGTTGTAGCTGATGGAGAAATCTGAAGCTCTGACACGGATCCTCTCCTCGACTGTTCTGTGTTCGTGTAAAATGTTAAGATAAGAAAGGTCTTGCTCTTTAATTCTGAGCTACAATCCGACACTGAAACCCAACACTTACTGCTGACATTTCACGCTTTTGGGAAATGTAGTGCTATTCTGCAAAAAGGAAACTGTGCCAGAATTCTGAATTAAAAATGCACAAAAAACACAAATGTTTCAAGGATCATTTAGCCTCAAATACACGTTGTAGTTTGCAGCCACTATTGTACAGCCACATGTACCCAATTGTCACTGTGTTCAAGGCTGGATTACCAGCTGGACACAGCAAGCAACTTCCCTGGTTCCCAGACCCTCAGCAGATCCAAAGTCCTTGTGTGTGTGTGAGACAGTTACTTTGGGGTGTCAAGATTCTTCATCTTGACACCCCTTTGACACCCCTTGACACCGTTTTACCACCTTTGAAGGGTCACTCATGTGATTCAGCTTTGCACTTTTTAAGATGGGAAACATAACTGGGACATTAAAAAGAGACAAATTCAAGCAACATGGGCAGAAATATCCTGACTTTTAGTGTCTAACACTAATAAGATCCTTGGAGTGTTAATCTGGCCATGCCTGAGTTATACCGGTGTGGTACCTAGATTTTTAATATATATTTAAAATAAATCTAATGAAGTCATTGTTGTATCTTTTTACAATTGTAATTCACTAGTTTATGACATTTGCTTAATTGGTTTATTTGAAAGAGTTATATGGGAAGGTCAAAACCACTTAGCTTAGCATAAAGACAGGAAACGGGGGGAAACAACGGGTAGCCTGGCTCTATCCGAATATAACAAAGATTTGCCTACCAGCACCTGCGAAGCTCATTGATTTACAGGTTGTAAGGTGCTCATTCACAATACAAGAGTAATTTATCAAGTAGGCTGTTTTGAGCCACATCAACAGTTTCAAGTATCAGACAGCTCTCCTGTTGGGGAGAGGCATATAATTCCTCACAGCTGTAGTTCACGTTCCTTCCCTATTATTTCAACACTCCTGGAGGCTGCTACTTTTAAAAAAAATTCCTTTCTCTCCAACCTCCAACAATGGAGCTTAATGAGCATTACAGACTCTCAATTACAGACATTAGTTTTAAAATATCCGTTCACATCACCTAATAACTGTGAAATCAAAGGACAAAAGCCAAAAGATTAACAGTTAAGTAAAGTTAATTATCTGGTTTTGTGAACATTTCTAGTAAAGAACAGAAATTAAATGCTGTATAAAGAGGTAGAAATGTCTGTGATCAGTGCGCACATCCACCACACCTCACCTCCTCCTGTAGAAATATGTGAACAGAGCAGCTCCTAGTCCAAGCAGCAGGAGCACTGCTATAATCAGCCCAATCTGTAACCCCAGGGTAGATGCTAGGAGAGAATAATAAAAAAAAAAGCTCAGTTACACTTTCTGCACAAGTTTATAAGTTAAAACAACACATCACATTGGTTCAAACTTCAAACCAGAAAGAGTGTTTGTTTCATTTAGGTTTCACGAGGCCATTTAAGGCCTAATGTTCATGCACAGAAAGATAGTCGTCTTTATAAAGTAGACCTTGACGGGAGGAAGACATTTCTCAAAAGATTAAATCAAAGGAAAAGAAATAACTTCATTCTTTCATCTGTGCTGAACAAAGAGCAAAGCATCCGCAGTAAATTCTCAAAGTGTGCAGACTGACGACAGACTGGATCAATACGTGACACTGACATCTTGTACATCACACATCTGTGAGTAAAGTATGTTTCACACTTTTCAACTGCAATTCTTTGCTTTGTATAGCAGTTACTGGTTTTCTCTGTTTCTCTCTGAACTCATTCACACCTGGTATTAAAAGGTGATCTACGCTTTCACATAATAAACAATCTTATTACAACATTACATTTATGTCTTCTCAGTCTCAGTTTACTGTCTGTTGTCAGTAAACAGGAGGCATATCATTCTCCAACCTGCAGTTTGCTTTGTTGTCTTTTCTGGCTCCAGAGTCAGATCCACAGAGATCATACTGAGAAGATTGAAAAAGCTGAGTTTTCAGAGCAGCCCACAGAATTAATTTGGCTGATTAGTACCCGTTTTCTTTTTGAAGAGAGGGTGAATTAGCCATGATACCAAGCATTTTAAGCATAAACTGCACTTTTGTGTAGACCTTGCTGTGCTGGTTAGCTTGTAATATGAGTGGAAAAGGCGGTAACCTGTGCTCGTGTAACGGTCCGTGGTTGGAGAAGAACAGACGTCTCCCTGAACTGCTGAAGGATTCATGTGCGACGTCTGGATGATCAGGGCCTTCTGGTGGTCCGACAGCGCCTGGATGTTCCCCCACACTCGCAGCCACCCAGACACGCAAGAAAAGTTGGCTCCTTGAACAAGGAAAGACAGACAAGTGTTTAATTTTCTACACATGACAGTGGTCAACATGCGGTTCAGCTTCTTCCAAATTTACATTCTGTAAACAGGAAACAGGAGATGAGAGTTTACATCTGAGGGATGCAGGATGTGATAATGGCCACACCTGAGCCCATCTCTCCCTACATGCTTTCCTTCAGTGAGAATGAACTTGGGGTTATTAGAGCAGAACTCCAGAGTGCAGCTCATCTCCTGTGAGTTGCTTCATTCTGGTGACGCACAGCGTTATCATGAAGAAATTATACTCAGTAAAATAAACCTTGATCAAGCTGCAATGGTTTGCTCCTGCGTGAAAAGCACAGTTCGTTATCCCTTCTTTACTACAGCTCCATGGTAACAGCGACCTTTACCACTGTGATGATTGTTAGGAGGCAATTTCTCCTTGAGAGCGAGTGATGTCAGTGGCCTGTAATCAATTTCCTTTTTCACTAAAATTCTTTGAATGAACACTCAGATTATAGAATTACTGCCCTGTGCCTCTTAAAAAAAAACAACAAAAAAACAATCAAGTTACAGGAAATATGGTGACAATCTCCCTGTCTGTTCCTGAGTTAGTGTTGAGTGCAGAACATTATGATGTCTCAGTGAACTTGACCTGTGATCGTTTGGATATAAGAAGAACTCTATAATCTTGTCCTATTAGACGTTTGTCTAAGCCTATTAATTCTTGAGTTATGGCTAAAAACTTGTTCTGTGAGGTCGTACTGACCTCGAGCCTTGACCACTATAGGTTCATCCTTGAGCCCATGTAAACATCTGCACCAAATTTGAAGAAATTTACGTAGGTGTTACAGAGATATTGTCTTAACAAGAACGGGACAGACAGACAAACCAAAAACATGATGCCCCTGGGAATATCTGTCACCGGCATGGAGGGATAAAAATCAGCCAAATGTGACGGTTTCAAATGAAAGAGTGAGTGAAAGTGCCTCACCTTGGAGATACAAGGCAGAGATACCACAGTGACATCTCTTCTCCAGGTAGTCAGCCACCTCAACAACCTTCCCCTGTATCAGGCCACTGCAGTCTGTGGAAAAGAGACAGGAAGCTGTCGACTTTAACAACTGCATGTTTATTGTATTATGGCCATTAGACGAAAATTTACTGCTATATTTTGACAACAGTTCAGATTTTTTTGACAATTGACAAAACAGTTTTCCATGAATTCCCATATTAGGGTTTGTCTAATGGGGACAAACACTGTACAAGTACTTCATGAACATCAATCCTGGCAAAAAAAAAAAATCATTTCAGTGTCTTGGATCCAAAGCCATATTTTAAATCAAGTTATTGCCAAATATCACAATCCGGCCTTACAATCTACAAAACATTACATGGTTTACTTTAGACACTATTCTGTTCCACATTTAATTCATTTTAGTTTGGTTAAATCAAGGATGCCTCACCTCCTGACTGCTCGTGCCAGTCACTGGAGAGGGGTCCGAGGCAGAGGTCAATGTGACTTGAGAAAGCGGGGCTCGGACAGAGGTTGGTGCTGCGAGGTGTGGGGGAGGAGCTTGTCCAGGAGGAGGGGCTTCGCACCTCACAGCAGGAACACCGACTCAGTGAGACAGGACCATCTTCCACTGACCTGAACAGGAAATGTAAGGTTACAAATACACTGTATACATACTGTACTAAACAGGGGTGGAATCAAAACAGCAAGGATAACTAGAATGACATGAAGCAAAAGAGAAAGTATATGCACACCAATTAGTTTCAGGCAACACTGTATTTAGCTACACTGACATGGTTATGGTGCTGAATAAAATCAGCCTGTTGCATATAGTAGATATGGGAAAGAACTGAAATAGTGACATTTGCCTCCAAATGACCACAACATTATGAATGATTTATGTCATATATACACATACACAGTACACGACATTAATAACACTACAGTGGTTTTTAACTGACGCTGCTTGCTGTTGCTGAAGTGAATAAAGATTTGATTTAATTTAATTTGACCTTGTTGTGTGTATTCTATAATTTAAGAAGCTAACTATCAGTGTGTGGGTTAATTCCTAGATGTATGTCTCTTTTTTCATTTGATTTGGCAGTCACCATTTCATGACTCTATAAAGAGAGAGACAGTCTCCTGACTGAGCCGCCTCTTGTTCTCCTGAGCTGCAGTGATGGAGTGCTGCTGTAAACAAGCTACGCTGAGCCAATCAGAAACAGAAATCCAGGGTCTCCTCCAGGTAACTGGTTAATCTACGCGTTACCCCAACAGACCCATCCCCTGTTGATTGTGACTGATTGAACTGTTTGCCTCCAACACTTTCCACCTAGAAAAAAGGGGTTTTCTGTTTTTTTTTCCCCCACTGACAGTGCTTCAAGCTGCTTTCATTAATTAACGTGAAGCACAAGTGCAATGTGTAGCGCCAATCAATCATTATCATCTGCTGAGCTGATTCTGACAGATCCTACCCTATCAAATATTTGGTATCTGCTGTGTAAGTATTTTCCTGAAGGTTTGCATGGTTTTATTTTAATCCAGTGAATTAAATTCTCATGTAAATGGAGGCAGCCATGCCTATAAACAACCTGTGAAAAACCCTTGAGCTGAGCCATCATTACTGTTATTATTTCCACCTGTCTTTTCTATAAAACTGTCTGCTCTGAAAATTGCATGTTAACATAATTATGGCCTTTTAACAACACACTATCAGTAACTATGGCAATATCAGCTCTGGCTAAACACTGTCTTAGACCTTTAAGTGAATTAAGGTCATCCTGTGTTCAACAGCATCATCACTTCACTGTGAATGAAGCAGACTTTTTTTTATAGTATCACAACCCTGTCAAAATACCTAGAATATTGAATGGTTACCGCAGGTGGGATATTTTGATTTGTTCTGATCCGATCCCCTCAGTTTGGACAATGCATGCTGGAATTAGAGTGAGTTGATTTTTCATGGCGAATCATCGATATTCGCCGTGCCATCACGGGCAGGTCGTTCCACGAAAATTCACAGCTTTCAGTATCAGGAATCATCAAGGTGTTAAGCATTTTCTGACACAGTTTTGAGGTTGGTCTGACCTACCTGCTAGGAGGAGCACATTAAAATGTAAAACATGACCCTTCCTGTCCCCACTAGGTGGCACTATGCATTTAACTGAATATGAGATGTGTCCAGGCCTGGACTCTTATTTAACAACATGTGAAGTTTGTCGAGTTATAGCGAGTTGATTTTTCATGGCGACATGCTAAGATTCGCCGCGTTGTCATGACCAGGTCCTCCGACGAAAGGTCACACTTCGTTAAAGTATGTTACCCTTAAATCGCAAAAATGGCACCAAAATTGCAACATAAATTCAAAATGGCCGACTTCCTGTTAGGTGTAGACTACGGGTGCAAGAGGGTTTTTTGTATGTCCTGGCATGTTACATGTGTCTACCAATTTTCATGCATGTACGTGAAACTAAGGGGGTATAAAGGGCCCCTTTTGAAATTTTCTAGGGGCCACAATGGGGCCATTTTCCTGTTAAAAATAATAATATTAATAATCAGCGCGATTATAAGAGGGTCCTTGCACCCTAAGACCGTGGTGTAAAACAGCAGTGTAAACGTTTTCTGTTGGGTTTCATCTGTGTTTACCTGAGAGCTGGAATCACTTGTCTCCCTCTGGTGGTGGACAGAGAGGAGAGCAGCTGCTGGTTTTCACTGAACACGAGTACATCTCTCAGACTGGAGTTGGTCAGAGCAGTGCCAGCTCTGCAGACACTGAACAGGTCATAGCACAGGACTACCGCTCCCCGTACCGGCACCGAGCCCTTTGGAAAAGTCTGATCTATGCAGGAGAGAGAGGAGGTGAAGGAGCGTGGTGAGAGATAGTAGGAGTGAGTATAAGGAAAAAGAAAAATAGGGTTAAAAGGAGGATTCAGGGAAGTTTTTTCTTCCTTTTCCAGCAGTCATCTATCCCTGAAGAACAATGTCCTCACCTGCTCCAGTGACATTTCCAACAATGTAAAATCCACCCTGATCAATAGATCCAGTCAGAGGAAGAGCAATGACGGTCCCGCTGCGCTCCTGGTCAAACACTGTGAGCACCAAGCCCTGCAGATCTGTCATGGGGGGCCCATACAGCTCCACGAAGGCCCTCTGCTGGCTGTGATTGGTCCAGTAGCCGCTAGCCACCTCACTGATGACCACACCCTCAGGGGCTGGAGGTGGGCGGGGACAGCTGTTCTCCCTCAGAGGGGTGGGTGGAGCCACCTATGGTGATTGATGCATGTCTTATATTTTAAAAACTTTAATAATATATGTGATATATCCAGTGATTGGAGACAAAATTACCTTAAATATTAATGAAAAAACAGAGAACATTAATGGCTGGAAAACTTACTAGAAATTAAAGTTTTCATTAGAAATGAAAGTTCTTTTTTTTTTTTTCTTTTTTTTTCCAGAAAGTTGTTTCTGCCCATATGTCAGAATTAGTCAGGATGACTTCCTCTTTAATTTTACCACACTCTGAAATCTTTCCACTTTGTACTCACTGAAAAAGCAGACAGGTCATGAGGGTAAAGGCCTCTACAGCGACTGAGAGCTTCATCACCAGGCAGAACCTCTGGATCCTCCAACAGAGGCAGCTGTCCTGGGGTCAGCGCTTTACTCAACTCCTGCGCTTCTTTATCTGACCCTCTCTGCCGGTACACCACTGCATCCAGCAGGCCTTTAGTGGGAATCCCCCTATGCGCAGCTGATGGTGGGCCATAAGGGCTGCGATAGAGCGCCACAGCGTCTGGTCCATTCTGGATGGTATTGGGAGGCAGACGGAGTGATGGAGCTGGCACCAACCTGTCACTGCCCAGCAGAAAGTAACCCTTAGAAGTGGTGAAGTGTCCACTCAGGCTGATCTCCCTGTAGGGTTTGTTGTTGTGTGCACTGAACAGCAGTATCCAGATCCCCTGCAAGGAGACCCGGCGACCTGACGGGTGCCAAAGCTCGATGTACTCGCCGTCCTCAGCCGCGCCTGGTGTATCAGTGTTCAGCTCGTTGATCAGGAAATCACTGTTCCCCCATGGTGGGAGGTGAGGCAGTGAATCTGTGCCTCCTGGAATCACTAAAGCATAAAGGAAGATGGTTATTAGAAGCTTTTCAAGGAATAGCTTAGACAGCAGACATTTTGACACTGATTCGCTTTCTTGCCAAGAATTACAAGAGAAGAGAGAGAGAGAGAGAGAGAGAGAGAGAGAGAGAGAGAGAGAGAGAGAGAGAGAGAGAGAGAGAGAGAGAGACAACAAAGTTTCTGGTATTGTGACATCCTCACTTGTTCCAGTGATGTCACTTTGTCCCCCAGTTCCTCATCTTGAGGAACTGAGCCTGTGCAGTCTGAGCAGCCAAATTAACTGTCTCTTTCTGAGAGTTACTCCATGGATCCTAAAGATTTCTGCTGGCCTGCTTTTAAAATATAAACTTTAGGGCTGAAATTGAGCACTATCCCAGCTAACAAAGGAGGCACAGATGAATCATGCTGTTGAGGAATTCTTTCCTGCTGCGTCTGCAATTTATAGTAAGCAGAGCAAGATGTAATGCACACACCTATTTAAAAACAATCAACGTGAGCAGAATATGAGCAACACTAAAACAGAAACCATCTAACTGTAATTTCACTTAGCTGTCAAAACACAAACTGTGGAAGTTCTTCTTCAGTCTTTCCCAAAATTAATTATGTCTATAAAAGCAAAACAAATGGTTTTTAATTTTTTTTATTTTTTTATGTTGTGTCAAATTGGATCATTGGTGTGAACTTAAAGCTTTAGCAGGTTTGTAAAAAACTGGTATTTTTCAATATTTGGCTTGAATATCTGTAGTGAGTTTCTGGCATGTTGTCGCACTCATTTAAGGGCCAATGACTGACTATTTACTTTCAAGTAAAATTCATGGAGTTCAAGCATCCATTCTGCTGACAATGTCTTGGTTAGATGGAATTTATTACTGCCTGTCAATCACATATGCATGGTCCGTTCTCTTCCTTGCTACCTGTAAAATTTAGATTGAAAACAAAAACTTTCTGCTCAATAACAACAAGACTGAGCTGGCAATGTCGGGTCTTGCTGAAAGCACAGGTATTAAATCAACTTTTTAAGGTCTGTAGTGTCTTAAAGCGTCATGACACACAAATACTCACCAATACTGTGAGGGCAGATCTTTGGCCAGGGGCACTGGTTGGGCAGCCCAGGGGTTTGCGGGGCCTCCCAGAAGACACCAGGATCTCTGGCCCAGGTGGCCACACCACAGCGACTCAGAGGGAAACCTCCCTCTCTCAAACTGGGAAAATAATGAAATCAGTGAGGAACAACATTTATTCACTGACCCTTATTTTTAAAAATATCCCAACATTCACAGCTGCACTTTGTGATTACAGCAAATTCGCAAATGTCAGCATGCTAACATGCCAAACTAAGATGGGAACGTGATACACATTATACCTGCTTAGCTTCAGCATGTTAGCACTGCCAGTGGGAACATGTTAGCAGATGCACCATTGCGCCTAAGTACAGCCTCACAGAGTACAGGCTCACATGGCTGTAAAGCCTTAATCTCATTGTATAAGGGTCAGTTTTTTTCAGAGAGGTGTCAGTTAAACTCAAGTGCTGGTGTGTGATTACATATTTAAGTGTACTTGACTGCAACAGCCTACTTGTGACTGCTGTGATGACACACGCCAAACACAGGAAAAGTGCAATAGCAAAGAGGAACAGTGGTCAAATTCAGCCCTTTCCTCTCCTCGAATTAAACACCTCACTGAGTGTGTTTCACACTTGAAACTAAGGCTTCAAGAATAACCACTGATCATTACTAACACATTTGATGGCCTAACTACAAAACACATCCTTTCCACATCTTGCATATACTGTAGTGTAATTAGTGTGGTTTCATAGGAGTGGAAAACTATCATGGCTTCTTGCCTGTTGCTGAGTTGGTAGGGCTGCCTGCCTGGGATGAGAGTCTCAGTGAGGTTGGCACTAGGCTTGTTTCCAGGCCCAGCAAACACAAACGCATCTAAAGGCTGTATCTGGCTCAGTGGACTGCCCACGGGGAAGTCCGAGGCTCTGCCGCTGTAAACGGCCACTGCCCCTGACTCATCTCCTAAGAAGAAGAAATCATAAGAGGAACAGAGAATTTACAATTAAACGAAAGTGAACGAGTGAATAAAAATTGCCCAAGCACATCAAAACTTTCCATGCCTTCCTCATTTCCTGAATGTCTCATAAAAACCCTTAAATTTATCAGGGTGGGTCAAGTGCATTACCCTGAGCAGTATAACAAGATCATAACAAGCAAACTGACCTTTCATGTAGTTCTTGTCTATGGTCAACCAGTTCCTGGAAGTCTCCATATTCACGTCCACACTCACGCTGACCCTGTCCGTTTTCCCATCCAGCACTACCAGCACCAGAGGACCTGCAGCCGGGGCGTTTGATAGCTCCACAAACCCGTCCACCTGCCCTCCTCCCAGCTTCAGCTCAGTAATGACAGGACTGGTTGCTGGGGCAGCAGGCGGGGTGCAGTTGTTTCGCTGACCTGGGGATGGTGACGCCACCTGAAAGCCCCAACGATCTTCGGACAGCAGGCACCTCTCAATTGACTCATCCCCCTCGAGTGCCGTTTCATCCTCAACGAAGGCCGGTTCTCCTGGCGTCAAGGTCTCAGCGAGGAATTCTGCGCCCCCAGTGCGGCGAGTCATGTACACGACGGCGTCCACCAGCCCGACAGCCGTGACGTTCATCTTCTCACTGTAGCGAGCAGCAGATGTGTGGTAGATGACGATGGCGTCTGGGCCGTTCTGGACTGTGTTGGGAGGCAGGAGGATGGCCGGTTTGGGAAGCATGTCCACTGAGCCCACCAGGAAGAAACCTCTGTCATCTGTGCTCTGGCCTTTGAGGTCCAGCACCTTGTAAGCTATATTTCCATTTCCATTGTAGAAGACAAGGGTGTAGCCGTCCAGCGAAGCCCGTTGGCCACTGGTGTGATACAGCTCCACAAACTCAGTCGTGTCCAGTCTTGGATTGTCAGCGTTGACCTCGCTGATGATGAGGCAGGGTTCACCACTGACAACCACCACCAGGCAGAGACAGGCCACGAAGGCAAAACTCCCCACCATGATGTGCAGCTTCTCTGAAAGGCCTGAACAAACAAGGCAGCTTCTGCAAAAAAAAAAAAAAAAAAAAGGAACAAAATCACTATCAGCTGCAATTCACAAGAGCTGCAACCATCATTTCAGTCGATCAGATTCTCTGATCGCATCTTCTCAAATGCTAATCCTTCAGTCCTCAAAGATAATATCTTTGGATGAGACATTTGAAGGCGTCACCTTGAACTTACACAAATCATGATGGACATTTTCAAACATTTCATGGACCAACAGATAACCACAGGCTGGGGTTCACAGCATTATTAGATTTAATGTTTACCACTTACAGACCACAGTCCCCAGAGGAGAAAAAAAACACAATATCATGAATGAGTCTTCTATGAGTCTATTTTTTGTTCGTGGTGACATTGGGAATGCACGTCTTCTGCATGAGTCATGAAATGTTGCGAAACACCCTGGCGAGCAGATGGAAACTTTGCATGAAACGGTGAAATGTCTCAGCTGTGAATAAACAGGATTAAACTGACAGCTAATCTAGATTTTTATTTATTTATTTTTTTTTAATTAATTAATTTTTTTTTTAAACCAGGGTTAAGTTTAAAATCCGACGCAATTTGCCAATTCCATGCCATCTCCAAATCACTCAAAATCGACTGACGGTAGCTTATAAAATGTTTCTTTAGGAGGCTACATTAGTTTGCACGGCGGTCACTCCGTGGGAAAACCACGCTGGGACGAATAAATGGACGCCTGAAGATGGAGAAAGAGCCTGTGGAGTTAAATGCTGCCCCGAAATTATCTCCCATCTCACGGCAGTTATTCCGGTCACGGCTCGGCTGCTATGCATGCATCTTTCCGTCGAGGAAGAAAAAAAAAAAACAAAAAAAAACCCTTGTCAATCTGCTTCCTATCGGTGCCACACAAGGTCCTAAAAGGCGTCGCGACTCACCGCGCTCTCCCGCTCGTCGTCGGCCAGGTGCCGCCTGTTGCGCCGTCGAAACCTCTGCGCTGAATGCGAGCTCGCCACCCGTGGGAGGTAATGTTGGTAAAGTTAGTTTTCAGCCCTCCGCCGCTCCCTTCATTCACAAAGCAGCACTTTCTCCCCCCCCACACCCCCCCCCCCCGCCTTCCCCTCCGGACTGTGGGCGGTCAGACTGGCTGAGGGGGGATGATGCCTGCCAGGGAAGCTCTTTTTCTCCACGGCTCAGTTGCACCATTCAGCCATCCACAGCTGAGGATACAACACCAGCGGCCCCGGAGAGACGCAGCGCTGGGAGAATAATGTGCACAAAATGTGTTTATAATGCACGACTGGTCATTTATGTTTTTAGAGCGCAACAGTACTCTTGTCTTGGAGTTCATCCCGAGGAGCCTTGTGAAGACCTGAAGGGGGGGCCCCTGACCCCACTTTGTGAAAGAGGGAAGAGCGGGTTGTAACCTCAATGGGAGCCGAGGTCCCGCCCAACAGGTCAGGGCTTCTGCTCCAGAAATCAGCCTGTTTTTCTGAACAACCGAGATCATATCTGAGAATTCAGAGATAATTATCTCGTTAATTCAGAAAAACAGAGCAGATTGTATTTGATTAAGGGAATGCATTACCCTTCATTAGCTTTGACCACAGACTTTTATCTTTTTGTTTTGAGTGGTTTGTAAAGGTTTTCTCAAGACTAAAATAAAATATATGGTCTTCTGACCTCTGCTTGCATAACTTAAACCTCTTGGAAGGGGAATGCAATGCTTTACAACCCCCGTAGACCACTGCCCTGGGGCCCCTGACCCCCAGGACCCCCCAGGTTCAAATCAAAGGAAAAGCACCACTGGAGCACAATGTGAACTTCAATGATATGACCTTGAAGTGGGTCTTGTGTTTACTCAATCTAGGTGCCCCGTCTTGTAGAGGCGCCAAAATTCAGTTTAGATTTAGGCCTAGCTGTAGCTCAAACACAGAGCATGTAAAATGTTTAGCTTCGTGGTGTGGTGCGAAGAAGAAGAAGAACAAAAAGAAAAAGAAGAAGAGGAACCAACTACTAGTGTAACACCCAAAAACTACGGCTATGAAGTGTTTTACAGAGCACAAAGACACAGATATAACAGATAATAATGAATAAAGTATAAAACTAACAGGCTGCACTACGAGGCCGTAAGGACAAACTAGAAGGTGAAAATATGAATATTAGTGTCACCTAATAATACTTGTTGCACCACAAGTTGTTTGCAAAGAAATATTGTTTATATACAAACAACATATACACTGTATATAGGCCTATGTATGCAGCAATATAAACATATATATACATAGATGCACATATATACACATATATTCTAAAATCAATCCCATGTATGTTTATAATAGATAAAATGCCATGAACAGGTAGAAAAGTTATCATTAGATATTCATCCAAGCACAACAGTATAGTAAGCTGCTATAAGAATATTACATCATAGATCAAACAGGATGCTTGAGAATATTTTAATATTTTATTAGTGCATGTTAAGCTCAGGCTTAGCTGTTTTCTCAATATACATATTACTCATACTAATGACTAAACTTTTTTCATTTGCTCAGGGCACCTTGATTGATGCTTCTCTCGAGAATAAGGGGAATGCGTAACAAATGTTTCAATGTGTTTTCTGACTCGAACAGGGCCTAAAAAAGCACAAGGATTCTGTTCTTTTTCTCTGTTCACAAATGGTCTCACTTGACTCACTCACCAGCAGTGCTGGTGCCCTTAAGCGTCAAATAAAATCTGTAAAATCAATCACAGAAAACCTGGTTACAGTTTGTGCAGTTTTACTCTGGTAGGTTTAGAGTTTCGTTTCTATTCTCTGTGGAACCAGTATCAAACAAGTGAGGTCAGGGGGATTAAGTGTGATGACAGTGCAAAAAGTGACATTTTTGCAGTTTTTCAATAAGCAAATTTAGATTAAAAACCTGTTACATTTTTAGGAACATTGATTTAGTTATGTGTCTTCTTGGATTACAAATAGTTTAGACCAAAACTGTAGGTTCTGTGAAAGTTATTTGAAAAGGTTATTTAAATGTATAGATGATCATTCATTCAGTTCAAATTAGGCCCAATAGTCAAACATATGACAAAGTTCCTCTTTGTGGATATATCATCCTGAGTATGTGATGTAAGCTGCCACATAAAAGGAACCGAAAAGGTTGAACTATGACATTCATGATGTGAAAGACAGTATCTAGTATTGCTAATATCAAAGACAAGATAGGATGTGGCATCTTTATATTATTTATATTTTTGAATGGATTTTAAGCTGCTGCTGATTGCAAAGGCCAGGATTGGTCTGTGAGCCCAGATAAGAACCGTCCACAGAATTTTATCACAATCTCCCTGAGAAATGTAGTGTTTTCATCTCATATTTACATTGCCTTTTATGGTTCTTGTTGATTTTCCCTTTTCTCTATTGGCTTATTATGCTGTAAAATCATATTCAAATAAGCCATTGTATCAGTCCTATCACACATAGGTGGATATCTTAGAGGCCAGTTTTTCAAACTGAGGCCATAATATCTTCACATCAGATTAGCCACTCTATGAGAGTGTGAGAAGGAAGGTGTGTTCAATGTTAGAAAAAGACATTTGAAACAAACGCACAACATGTTCCTGCTGAAAGCAAGAGAAGATAGTCGAACTTGTGGTGCATTACCATTCACAAATGTATTACATTGTGTGAGCTTACCATACGTCATGAAATTGAGATTTCAGCTTGAACCCATTTTGAAAACAGGCATCTCTGTTATTTTGTTGCTTCATCATCAACAACCACCATATAACCTTGCTTGTTTGCTCAGGCCTTGGTAAATTAGCACAAAGGTTATCCGATGCCTCTTAGCACCACTAGATGGACCTATAAGCATGGGAGTGTGTTATATCTGAAGCACTGTCGGCGAGAGGACAAAATGAAACTGTCAGCTGGGGATAATAAGCAAAAACGCCTGTAATAAGTGAGGGTCCCTGGGGTGAAACTGTTTATGGGTGATTCAGATTCAAGTCTGTCTGTACAGGCAGACTGTCTCTCAGATTCTTGTGTATGTGTGGCGAACAGACACTGCTGTCTGTGTGGCGCTATTTGACTGGGCTGCTTATATTCTGACACAGAAAAAAGGTCAGTTGAAATGTTAATGATATACACTTTTTGTCTATGGTGCGTGCATGAAGCTGTGCACTGCAGCTCGAGCAGGTTTTTGAGCATTTCAATTGAATTTCTGTCGAAACGCTGCTCGCTTTTCAGGAGTCAACAACCCGCTGACAAGGTGCTTCTAATTCATTTGGCTGGGTTTGTTTTGATGACTCACTACATTGATGTCACTGCATCTGAATCATCACTTATGCCTGCTTGTGGCAGGAAATACTCTTCCTCGCAGACAACGTGGAGAGACGGCGAGCTCAGTGTCACACAGGAGATGATTTTAATTAACTTGAAGATTTAATATGGGCTCACCTGTCCACCAGAATCATTAGTGAGTCAGCTGGAGTTTCAGTTAATACTTAGAGGTAACTGAGGAGAAGGTGGATTGACCTCAACCTGAGATGACACACTATTAATCAGCAGTGACAGAGCTTTATGTAAATGAAGTAAAAGTCTCTTTGCCTATGAAGTATTGTATTTGAGACTTCTCAGCCTGTTTCCTCTGGTTCAGTCTATTGTTTATCAGGAAAAGTCAAAGCCACTCAAAGCTAGTGGTACAAAAAAAAAAAAAAATGCATCCAACTCAGCATAATACACAGGAAGTACATTCGATCTCAGACAAATGTGCTGTCATGTCACTTGTCGATCGCAGTGATGAATGTGACAGTGATTGGATGTGAGCGTTGAGTCATTTTGCTGGAAATGAAGGCAGCCGGCATCATCCCAGACTCAATCATCAGATGAATTTCAGCAGCGGCAGCGGCAGGCTTGGGAGGTTATTTTCACCCTCTGGGAATATGGGAGCAACTTCTAGACAGATCAAATACGGGAGCGGCCGCAGTTCAATAAAACAGCACATCCTGCCCCAGACTCCACGTGGTCGACCACCCACAGTTTAAAGTCTATTTCCACTCACAGTGCAGCGTGAACTTCTGCTTGTATGTGGACTGTTTAAACTGAGGGAAATGTAGACTTTTTCATGTATCCACTACAAATACAGAATACAAACCACAGCTGTCATATAAAAACCTTGTTACTCAAGTTTTGGTCACATTTATTTTTGAATTCTTTTGAATAGGACCATATTTCCTTTAGGTGTCGCTCTAGGGAAAACGTTCCAAACCTTGTTCTTATGAAATCCTCTCATCAGAGAAAAGCATAGTGATTGAGCAGTTCATACATTTAAGTGTTTAAGTTTAAGAGAGCCAAGTGTTTCTACTTGAATCCCAAAAGCTGAAGGGCACTATAGATTTATTATAATTGTTGACTTTTGAGCTCATAAATAGCAAACACTCCCCTGAATATTCCAGGAATTATGGGATAAAACTGGTATTATTTTATATTTCTTTTTTCTAAACAAATCTGTCAATACCTGAAGGTGTAAATCTTGGCTTCAAAATAAACAGCAATTTCTTAAAAAAAAAACTGGTCACTGTAGTTTTTAGCAATTGTCACTCAAACAGGAGTGAATAGTGCTTTTGCCGGGGACCATTTTCAGCGGCGGATTAATGCACATGGAGTAATGATGTTTTTGTTTGCTGTAATTTTTAGTTTCTTTCTTATTGTCATTACATGGTGCCCCCCCCCTGTTCTCTCTCTCTCTCGCTCTCTCTCTCTCTCTCAACCCAACTGGTCGAGGCAGATGGCCGCCCACCCTGAGTCTGGTTCTGCTCGAGGTTTCTGCCTCTTAAAGGAAGTCCCATGACACTAACTTTTCCACTTCCACTCTTTTGTTTGTGTGATATTTCAACTTTTTGTTTGAATTGTCCAGATATATATATATATTTTTATTTGCAAATTGAAAACACATATAAAATAAAAGGTGGATGGATATACACTTATTGGTTATAGCTTTTTTTAATGGGATTTCTTTTCTCAATAAGAAAGATTAAGACGTTAAACTACCAAGCCAACTGATCCACAATCAGCCAGCCACTGATGATCTTTTAGATGACTTTTTTGTTCTTCATGTATATAAATACACAATGCCCTATCTGTAGCTAAGTCACACCGAAAACTGCTTTGCATGCTGCTGACCCTAAAAGCTTCTCTGGTGTGCCTCAAGCTAATTTTTCACCTCATTAGCCTGGACTGACATAAAAACTGGGACACTGTGATGAACAAAGCAGGTTTGTGTATATATTCATAGCAGGAAAGCGTGGGACAATGCAGTGGAGAGGCCATGTTAACGGGAGTGTTTATACACTCCGGTTCTCGGAGGTGTAACGACAGTGAATTATGGGATAAGAAAGGGCAGCAGTGCGTCACAGCGAGTCACGTGCATGTGTGAGTGTGTGTGTGTGTGTGTGTAGAAGTATTTCCACCTATATGTGTCGATATGTGATTGCACGCACGTGTATGGACTAACCAGGGGGGTGAGGGCATGGTCTGACATTGATGAATAATGTGGGCAGGACTGTTTTCTCGCACCCCCCCACCCCCCTCCTTCTCTCTCTCCGTTCCTTCCTCTCTGTCTTGCAGGCACAGAGGAAGCTTTCTACCGCTTCTCCTTTTTTTTTTTTCAAGAAAGCACCCAAAGAACCTCATCAGCATTCAACATGCATCACCAGCTCTCTGCATCCAATCACGTGCACTTACAGAGTGCATGTTTGTGTGTGTGTGTGTGTGTGTGTGTGTGTGTTTGTGGATAATGTGTATGTTTGATGGAGGGAGACAGGCAGCGACAGGCAGGGAGAATCCCTTTGTCTTCCCTGTGAATCCCCAAGGTCATGTATAGTCACTCGTGGACAGATCCAGCACAGGCACCAAGTGTGAGGCAGAGATGGTATCCCAGGTCAGAGCACGGGATTTGTATGTTTGTTTTTTTTTTACAGCACATTTAGGTTAATGGCAGCAAAGGCATCACCAGTCTGCTTCTGGTTGACCAGATGTGTGTTGGATTATTGATCTAAAGCGATGCTTCATCTTCCCTCTCATCACCAGCAGAGCCTCGCAGGCTCAGTCCGAGCTTGTTTTGACGATGTCAACTTTCTCCGGTGAATATTCCCACATCGTCTGTGGGATAATCCAGAAGGGCTAACGGCTGAGAGGGGATGAGAGGTGCGAGAACAGGAGCTTGGCCACAAGTCGATTTCTCACAGAGATTGCAGTCGTGTTTGATACCCAGTTCCCATGGCAACCAGTAACCGTGGTGCACCTGACCTACATATGTGCCGTATGTACACAAACACACGCTAACCATCTGTTACTGTCGCTTTGTATAGCAGCTCGTGGGGACATTGAGTGGCTGCTGAATGAGTCTATCAGAGACCACAAGAACGAACAGCCGAGCCACGAGCTGCTTTCACCATTTTTGAGAAGCTGTCAATGAGTTGAGTCAACAACGGCTGTAAGCCACATGAAGACAAGCAGCCATTCTGTGTTTACAAAAGCCACTGTAAACACATGACAGTATTATTATACATGTGTTGACATGCAATGTGTGACAAGATGGCAACACTTGCAATTTTAAAAGTACCACAAGTGGCTATTATAAAGAAGATACATCCGTTTTTTTTTTTGGAGCCATTTGAATAGCTCAGTGGTTTGATGATAAACTGACAAGATCATTTCCTAC
The DNA here is from genome assembly GCF_046630095.1 of Trachinotus anak. Taxonomy (NCBI): domain Eukaryota; kingdom Metazoa; phylum Chordata; class Actinopteri; order Carangiformes; family Carangidae; genus Trachinotus; species Trachinotus anak. The sequence continues at coordinate 12,954,893 of NW_027273876.1, read as the reverse complement.
AATGGGCAACAGGCACATATTCACGAGGCTGCAAAGTATATGTTTCTTTCAAATCAAACAATCACATGACATTTATAAAACTACTCTGTAGCCAGACTAGAGGCATGGCCCCTAGAGATGCGGACAATGTGTCCCCTCAGGATGAAACGCGATAACTACGGTGGCCCTACAGTAACTTTTAGTCAACATTTAAATTTGTCCAATACTTTAGTTTATGACCACATTTCTGCAAAAAGTAATGACATTCTCTTCAGCCCACTTTGTGTTTAGTGCAAATAGCATGTTAGCATTATCACTGTGAGCATGTTAGCGTGCTCACGTTAGCATTTACCTTAAAGCACCACGTCCAAATTTCATATACTGCATCTCTTCAGTCTATTAATGTATTTATAGACACCTGTAGGGTATTTGTTATTTGTCAGAAGATGCATCCATTGATGTATTTTTCTGATACCTGGCTGTGAATTGCTTTTGTGACACCATCCGTCACTTACACAGAGACCAGTTCAGAAAATTACAAGGCGGAGTCTGCTGATAGATTATCAATAACTGATGAATGGGGGGATGGAGATCAAACTGAAGCTGGGCCCGAGCTTAAGTGTCAGGATTTATGGCCAAATAGGACTGTGTGATAGAGCTGACGTGATGATTTAGAAGGACTGAAGGTCCACGCTTTGTTGTGACACTTAACATATGTCACGTGGAGGAGGTATTTCATTTTTATATATGGCACTTCAAAACAGCTGCCGCATCATCTGGCTGAGTTATCAACCAACATACAAATACAGACTTTAAAAGCAAAGATTAAAACCAAGGTTATGGTACAGCACAGTTGTTCTCAACTTGTGTCTCAGAACCTCTCATTGTCTTGCAATAATATGAACCAGAAAGGACAAAGACACGTTTTAATGAAATAAATGTTTGCTTGTTTTTTGTCTTCACTCTCGCTACTTGCTGAATGCGTCTGTCCACAGACGGGTGCTGAGCAGGTGCACAGTGGGATTTTACAGCTTTTTAGTTTGTTGACAGAAAACAACACTTTGTGAGCATTGAGAGTGAACCTTCACAGTGAAGCTGTGCTACATAAAAACAATGAGCATGAACAAAGGTGCTTTAAAGCTCAGGATGGCTGAGGGGAACTGCAGATTTGGGTGTTAATTCTCAGTGGATTCATCACAGTGAGCAACAGTTATCTTTAAACAGCAGGTTCTCTGCAAGGTCAGGTCCATATACTGGACTGTACATACCACCCTCCTCACTCTGAGTTCGAAGCCTCTCCTCAGCCCGTAGATTCAGAGCTCCCTGGTTCAGGAGCGACAGGACTGAAAACTCCTTCATCCCATGTGCAATAACGCTGCTAAATTTGCACATGTAAATTGTCACTTTATAGGGTGTTGTGTTTTCAGTGTCTGGTGTTCTTATCTTGTTCTGTGTTTTAGTTTTAATAGTGTTTTTATAGTGTTGTGTGTTTTCTATCCCCTTTCACGTTAAAGTAGTTATATAACCCATTGTTAATACACACATTTTGAGTATAGCTGCTTTAAATAAAGCAGTCTCTGGAAGTGCAGCTTGTGAGTTGGGATTGAGTAGGTGTGACTTCATGTTCAGGGCTAAAAAGTCTGAAAACAACTGGTGCCACCTGCAGGTGTAGCTTACCTGGGCTTCATGTAGCCATACGTTAAAAAGAACTTGTGGACCTTCTGCCCCCTTGCTTGCCCCCTTTTCTCCTTTTCTCTGCATTTTCTTTTCCTCAAGATGTTCTCTCTCTCTCTCCTGGGTGCGCTGTATTCCAAAATAGCTGATACTTCTCCTCTTTGTCTTGCTCTTTTCCACTCCTCTGCCCTCCCCTCCATGTTTCATCGATTCTGCCTAGACAGGGCAGGGGACAGTGTTCCCCTGTGGGGCATTCTGGGTAATAAATCTAATTCCTGTCTACATGTGGAGGCTCATGGGAAGGTTCTGGCCCACTTTTCACCCAGACAAATATATCCACAAAATGGAGGAAAGTGGGCCAAAAAAGTAGATGTGCACCTGAATAAGTGTGCTGGCTGAAAGTGAGCTCGTTCTTTTAGCCAAATCAGGACTCGGCCACCAAGTGAACCTTTCAATAGCAATGACAATAATGTTTATTTTTATCATTGCAAGACTAATTCCCCAAGGAAAAGTCAGTGTTAGTCCTTCAATGCAGCCGCCAACAATGTTTTGTAGAACAGTGGTTTCCTACTTGTCACCCTTCATTAACACCACCTATCATGTTCATGTTGTTGTATCATATGTGAATACTGTTAATTTGTTTGTGTGCAAGACGGTCAGCGTTTAGCTCAGTTTGGTCAAGTTACTTTGACTACCAGGGACGGAAGCTGGATGTTTCAGCCATTTATTCATAGGCCTACTGCTATTTCACATATGTATCTATTACTTGTAGCTAACATTGTATTACTTTTACCATTTTAACCATTTATTCATTATGTGGCTCACATCCTAATTCATTTTCACACACTCTCAGTCTCAACATGAGGTGTTCAGATGTTACAGCTGACTCAGTATATGGATATATATAAACGACGATTTGATATGAAGATAAAAATTGTCCATCAATAAGCTACTGGACAATTTCAATATCCCTATAGGGATCAATAAAGTATTTTTTATCTTATCTTTTTATCTTTATATCAAATTGTGGTTTCCATATTTGATTTAACCTACTCCACAATCTTTCCATGGACCCCCCAACTATCTGAAGACAAATTTGTTTTCATTTCATCTGATTTTGAAACTTACAGCTTGATCTATGATTTCCTCACATGCTACTGTTACATTAACAGTGGAGCATTGTTGATTTTCATACGTTAACTATGATGACCCCTCCTGTTTTGCTCTGCCTGGTCTGGTTGCTCGCCCTTTTTCTTCTCCTCCCCTCTCCCAGAAGCAGCCGAGCAGAGTGGAGGCCGTCAGCCAGCAGCGGTTCACCTGGACCGTGAGCTGGGCAACCCTTTACTAGCTTGCCTGCTCAGTCTGTCTCACACCCCTTCTTTGATTGTTTCATTTGTTTGGTGAATTTTTGCACTCTGCATTTTCACTCAACCATACATTACCATACACTACTGATTTTACTGAGCAGCATGTCCTGTTACCTTTTTAAATTACTTTTCTTTTGATTTTTTTTTTGTTTGTGTTCTTCCTCCTCCTTTTCTGAACTCAGAGATGGTACGTGACATACTGAAAATATTCATAGCTTATAAGATATAGAACTTCATGAATAATGAAAGGCTTCAATAATGCCATATTATAATGCCATATCATGACCAGGATATGCAATGCCTGACTCACTTTCTTGAAAACACTCTGTTCTCTACACTTTATTGGTCTTTATTATTAAGTTTTCTTAGACCTCTTTCTCCTCTCATTTCTATCCATCATTAATAAGTGGGAAAGAACAGGCTCAGTGTATAACTACTGGGACAAAATATATGAAAATACAGAACAGAGATCGACATCAATTAGCAGGTGTTGTGGTGAGAACTAAGGCAAGAGAATGACGCCATGTAATGATCGTGTCTTGTCACAGATTTACATCATCTCATACAGCAGTCCGGTTCTGTGCAAACTGTATTGCACTGATTGGAAAGTCAGAATGGAGATGAAAGTGCACTTTGGGACAGCAAAGTGAAATAGCCTTGTCAGAATCAGTTATGTAAAAGTGGAGTATGCTACAGAGCGCCAACTGTCCAAAACAGGAGAAACATGCTTCCTTTTTCTACAGCAGGTTGCTCACAAATATCTGCAAAGCACAAAGTGTTTTTTTTTTTTTTTTCTGTGCTCTACGTTGAAACAGCATTTTGTTTACAAAGGGCTAACTCTCTTAATTGAAGCTTGGATGAGACGAGACATGCAAACGGGAAGTATAAGATCCAAGTGTGTGATCATTAGTCAGTTGCTTTGGGTTAATCCACAAATCAAATAACAATTTTCCTATCTTAGTGATGTAGACATGAGGATCAATTTCAAATTTGTATGTTTTTAAAAAAAAAAAACTAGGCTTGGTGAGATACTTTCTCTCCCACAGCCTGAACAACATTAAAAGCCATAAGAACCACAACTGTACATCTTCACCTTTGTTATCTCTTCTTCCAGGAGCTAGTTTCATATCTTGTGCAGTTCAGCTGCCCTGGGAATCTTTCTGCCTGACTGCGTCATGACAATTAAAGATGGAATTTATAGTCTGGAGAGCAACCATTTCTGAGGGTTCATTAATTTTTAATGGTTTTCCAGAATGGGAATCGGGGAAATTATGTAAGATAATACATCATACTTTGTACGTCACACAGCGCAAACAATATTAGGTGTCACTTTGTCAGTGAGTCCACTTTCAGACCTTGTTCGAAGTACAAAAAAAGATGGGCTGTGTACGACTCTTACAGTTGATAGATTTCCTTACTCTGCAGCGAAACATCCCTGCACTCTGACCTCAAGATACAAAAACCTGTTACCATGCTAATGTCACATTTTGCATTCAAAACTATGGAGGTTTCTTCCCTGTCTCTTCTAAAAGAAATGCTGGGTGCAAATTCTCCCATGTTTTCGTTTTAGACACAGTTCATTTCCTCACAGCTGCCCACAGGAGACTGTTTCTGCTGGCAACGGAGTCTACAGAAACAGCGCCGTGCCTGCTGATACACTATGTATGAGAAGCTAGCACAATTAGCCTGGAAAGCCTTCTCTCTCTCCCTGAAGTGCCTTTTTTTCACTCTTTCATCCCTCCATTTGCAACACGAGCGAGCTATTTTTGACTGCCTCACCAGTGATGAATACCTAAAAAAAAAAAAAACAACATAAAAAACAAAACAAAACAAAACAAATGGAGACAACCTTCTTTGTTTGCAGCCTTTTGTGTTTTTAGCCTGAGCTGAGGGCGAGCTGGTTGACTTGGCACCTGCATTAATTACTTTGGAATGACTTTTATTTAGTAGCTTTCTCTCCGTGTGCAGTTGCATTGTTTTTCCCACAGTTGCCATTATTTTCCTCCAGAGAAATTTTTACGGTCGAGGAGATATGCCGCCTCACTTGAAAGTACAAGTGTGATCAATAGATATCATTGGCTTGGAGTGCATCTCTGCATGCACAAGTAGAGGCTTTTGCGGAGAAATATGGTTGCAGACACAATTTGTATTCACAATCCTCATGCATACAAACACATAAATACTCTGACATTTACATAGTTAGTCCGCTAAGGAGAAAATACACACTGCTTTTGGACCAAAACATGAAGAATTCTTTGTTTCAAATGTCTCACCAACAGCACCCGCTGTAATTATTATTATTATGATAATTATTCATTGATTTGCTGCTGGAAATTAGCACACCCCTGCTTTAAAATTCTCTGAAAACCTGTGTGTGATGAAGGTATGGCATGTAACAAAGGTATGTTTCCATTTAAGCATCTTCAATCACCCACCACCACCAAAGTATCTCTTCTTTTTTTTTTTTTATCATGGAAACCTAAAGGTTAGACCACTATTTCTTCAACGACACCCTTGCTCCCAGCTTCAGGCCTGGAATCGATTGCTAAGTCTAACTCTACTGCTCTGATGACAGGGGTCCTGATTGGTCGCCACCCTGGGAATATTGTTCACAGCTGCAGCTGGGGATAGGCCGCCGCCGGCTGTGCTGAAAATGATCGCAGCTGATTTAAGAATATGGAAGGGCGCCTTTCCATACGCAGAGCCTGTGTGTTTCCAGTCTGCAAGGTCACAGGCTCACGAGCCGTTTACACGTCTGCATACTCAATCACTGCTGCCTAATGAGTTGAACAAATTTAATCATGTAGATGGTTGTTTAGTTCACCACCAGGTCCTCGTGGCGAGAAGAACTGAGACTCATTTCTCTGCTGTCATCCACGCAAAGTCTTCACCATGAATACACAAAACTATAACCCAAAATTCAAAAATTGATTATCATGTGTTTTCTCCATGGACTCATTGAAGTGTGTCGTTGTTAATCTCATGCACACACACACACAAGCTGGGGATAATTGTGCATTAGTCACACTGATCTTTTAACCATATTTGTTGTTCACTTTAGTCTGTGCATCACTTTTATTGTTGTGATGTTGTTATTTCTATGCAGCACTTCCTCTCAAGACTAGAAATGAGCCAGCAATATGACTTCATGTGTATATATCATCGCCTGCAGTTAAAGTTGTCTATGTGATTTTTGTCTTTTTCAACATATATTTCTGAAAACAAATTAAGCAAAGTGGTTCACATTAGTTTGCTGAACTTCTTTCACGTTGCTCATGTTTTGTTAAACGAACCTGTCATCTCCAGGCCCATTCCAACACGTCTTGCTGCTTGGTGGTGCTGTTTATTTATTTAAGGGTTTGCTAAAAAGGCAAAGTTCCTCACTGAGCACAGGCTGCTGTCTGTGTTTATGTCTGCTTGTTTGCATAAGTGCTTATGTGGATGAGTGCTGGTGTCCTGAGAGAGGACATATGTAATACTCTTGGCAAATATGTACTTTTCAGTACCAATGCCAACACTGATGTGGACATTTTTTTTTTACACTGAATTCATAAAAAGTCAATATTTTGTGGTATTGTCTCTTTACATTCCTGCACTGATTACATGTATTTATTCCATCCATGTATTTATTTTTCACCCCAAATTTTCTCTTCATCCATCCACCCATCCATCCATCCATCCATCCATCCATCCATCCATCCATCCATCCATGCTGGGTTGCCATAGCAACTGGGTGATTAGAGCCACCCAGGCGTCCTTTTCCCCAGCAACATTGTTCGGCTCCTCCTAGGAGATCCCAAATGCTCCCAGGCCACCTGGAACATGTAGTCCCCCAGCGAGTCCAAGATGTCCTCCCAACTGTCAGCACCAGTGCTTTCAAAGAAGGATCCATCTATGCCAGGGACACTATCCTGCTTGTGGCCACAGAGGAGGTTCAGAATGAAGACCAAAGAGAAATGTACACGCTTTGCTATGTGGCCCGCTTCTCTCTTCACCACTATGGTTCCACAGAAAAGCATCAGCATTGGCAGAAAAAGCAATACCATCCTAATGCCGCACCTGGACATCCCTCCTGATAATCACAAACATTAGAGATAAGCCACTTGTCGACAGTGGGGGGTCTGGTAGGAACTAGCTGTACACTGCAGCCTGACAGGAAGTTTTGAAACTACGGCACTAAGACTTAACAGTGTCAATGACAATGTATTACTCCATTTACAGTGTCTTGCAGAGGAGCACATGTGCACACCTCACAAATCTCAACAACTCGTCATATTGATATGAGCGTCAAAAAAAAAAAAATCTCCAAACAATCCCTGCGCAAGTTCACACACATTCAGCCCAGAGAGGCATATCCCAGCCAAGCCCGATTCACGCCCCTTGAAAAGCTTAGTGAAGCGACTCTGTGCTGCTCTTCAACAGAAGTGGAAAAGTAAACCAGACAAGCATTTCCAAACCGACCAGTCAGTCCTCATCTCACCCTTGAAGTTTTCTTAAGCTAAAAAAAAATGCAGTATTGATACTACTAATACAATACCTGGTTTTGAGTGTGATAATAGTGTCAAGTGGATTGATACAAAAAATGTTGCTGTGTTTGCATATCTGCTGCTGTTGTGTGCTTGTGCACAGTGATCACCTCTTTGCTTCACAGACTTCACATAATGAACATTTATTTGCCTTTAAAAAAAAGGGTGGTGCATGTGATGAAGTAATTAGCAGACAACAGTAAAAAGAAATGCCTTGTGCAAATTGCTCGGTGGTAATTAAAATATATTCAGAAGAACCTATAAATAGTGTATTCACCTCATATTTCTCTCTTTTACATGATAGTACATTAGCTGCCTCTGAAAAGAAATGCTTTGATTAGAGATTTGTGTTTTTTCAGAAGTGGTTTGTCTTTGGTTTTATAACAGCAAAGGCTTGGCAAATGCATGACTGGTGAACTTCCTCACCTCCAGTAAATAGCAGGGAAACGTCCTGGCCTGTAGTGAATGAGACAGCGCAAACGGTGCTTTAGTCCCAGCATGAAGCTGGACCGTATGTCATCTTGTCACTACTAACTATGACAGAGCAGAGATGTTTATGTGTGTGATGCGTACATGGTCAACTGTGCCTCCTGAACCGTTTACATTCTCATCACAGTTCATCGCTTTGCTTCATCCACTCGTCTTCACATGTGGCCTTATCTGCTGTCCCAACGGCCTGACTGGGCTAAGGTCAGGCAGGGACAGAGAAGAGGGACACAGACCCTGAAACACACAGCTGGCCTCAGCTTGCTGCTCCAATACACAGACACACACACACACACACACACACACACTGCTGCACTGAGGGAGGAGGCTGCTCAGTGCATCAGGGAAATCAATTGTCCAGAAGAATAACACTGAGCTGCAGATGAAGATCTGATGATCCCGAGGGGGGAGTGGCGTGTCCGCACTGTGTGTGTGTGTGTGTGTGTGTGTGTGTGCATGTTGGGAGGAGGGCTTAGTGTTTAATAGGTAGACAGCTCTATTTTTCCAGAGATGCGGTGTCTGTTATTGCTTGCTCACCTTCTGGATTATCTCCTAATCATCATCCTCTTTTGTTACCTAAACTAACAAAATCAATCACATTGATTCACTCAATTACACACGATGCATAAAAACTCCATTTGCATACGGACCCCTAAAGTGTGCAGTCTGTATTGACATTACCACATTCGAAATGATACATATCACAGTCATGTCAGCCCATTTAATCTCCACAGACTTATGTGTTTCCATCACATATGTCCTGATTATATTTATAGTAGCTCTTCAGAATCAGCGCCAGGATCGAGTCTGCCGAGGACAGATGGCACTTCCTCTGTAAGCCACAGCTTTTTAATAAAGAGCGTGGCATAAACAGCAAAGACTGAGAGATAAAAGGCTGAAAAAAAAGCACAAGATAAAGAAAATATATTTGGTGTGCACAGCCAAACAAATCAGAATGCTATAAAGTAGAAGAGAGAAAATGCTCATGGTTTGAGCTCCAAGGGTCATATTTACTGACAAATTCACCCCAGTCAGTCCTATTTTAACCACAGTTAACTGAATTTCCGACTCCCTGTTTAGATTTCCTGGCAAGTGTGCAGGGGATAGTATTTTTGGTCTTCTTTGAATAACTGCCAGTTTAGATGTGATCCATCTTTAGCGATCCAGACTGGGGCATCTCTGACGCTGGTGATGATGTAAGAGCTTCAGAGGGCTATGACTGTGAGGGACCCATCATTTTGGCAGAGACGGGAATCCAAACACAACACTTCATACAAGTTTATATTAAATGCCTATGACAGATTTTACTTTTAATTTGTTTTATTTGCCATTTCATTACAAGATTAAATATATATAAATATATATATTCAAAAGAGTGTTACTTCCTTTAGGTTTATGGCAAGTTAAAATATCTCAACATTTAGAGGCTGCAGCTTCCCTGCTTTCTCCACTGCTTCCATTTCTGAAAATGCTTTGAAGATAAGAGAGACACGGCTAATGAGAGATAAGTAGCAGAGCAATAATAGCACATCAGACTTCAGTGTCAGGGTTGAGCTTCCTTTCTGCCATTACCCAAAATGCTCCTTATTTTATGTGTTTCTAATGTCATCGACTTCCAGTTACTGTCACGTTTGGCAAACTATTAAATCAATTCAAGACCTATAGAGCCCATAGAGAGAAATAAAGAACATTATTCATTATAATGGAATTCTTGTCTGTCCTAAGCCATGATGACAGACTGCTTTGCATCTGCAGATTTAATTATCGTAGGCATTTCTTATTATTATCCATTTTTCCTCTCTCCATTTCCTTCAGTAAAGTTTTTACGCCTGATTTTCAGAGCTGAACTAGAATCCACATATCTCATGTCATCTTGTAAGCTGTTCCAAATTTTCTACTTTGAATATGCATCAAACTGAATGCATGAATGGATGTCCTGAGGTGATCCTCAGAATTGGGATTGGGGCTGATCCAGGATATTGAATAATGAACATATGTATATTTTTGGATAGTTTGGCAGTGTAGAGTTAAACAGGAAACACATGGAGAGAAAGACAGAGATGCATGACATGCAGCAAAGTCCCCCCCTGGAAATTAAATCAGGCCATTTGATCATATGGTATGCATCTTAACTACAATGCCCATTGGGCCGCGCCTGATCCAGGAATTATATTATGGCTCAGACTCAGCTATATACCTTAAGATCCCATTTCTCATCCTTTGGTTGTTTGCTTTGAGTACAAAACACCCCACTATGCTCTGTGCTCTGCATAAAACCGGAAACTCACAGTGTTATTTGAGAAATATTGGATCAGGCTTGAACGAATGTGATCAGGGCAGCCTTGCTTTTTAGTACTGTGTAAGTGCCCATGTGTACAGGAAACAGATACATGTACTTACATACACTATATATATAATTTCTGTGAGTGCACACATTGGTATCATGTAACATTATGAACCAGCACAGCCCACCCCCTAACACTCATCTCTGCACCCCATTTCTCCTCCTTTTTTCTCTCCTTTACAGCCCATCATCAACCTCTTTCTCACTGCTACCCCTCCCGCCCCACTGTAACTTCCTTTTTCTCTATTTTCCCCATTACTTCATCCCCATGCCCCATTTCTTCCCCCCACACTTCACATACTTGCCTTCATGGATGAGGGTGCATTACAAAAAAACACCCCCCCTCCGAGGATACTTAAGTAGGTCTGACGTAGCTGCATGGGAAGAATGACGCAGATGTATTCATAAGAGTAGGTGGTGTAGTCCTCAGGAGAGAAACAGACAGGGGTGGGGGGTGGCAAAAGGGAAACAGGAGACTGAGCAAGAAGGCAGGGAGAAGAGCGAGAAACGAAAGGAGACAAGGAAATGGGAGTGGAAAGGGAGGCAACTGAGGGAGACAGATGAAGAGGGGGAATGTGAGAGGGGACAGATTGATGAATGAATGTTTGTGCACGCCATGGCGAGGCAAATGCCAATTTACTACACCAAGCAAGTGTTTCCAATTGAAGTGATGTTTAGAGGGAGGCTGGAGGGGGATCCACTTGCATCCAAAGCTCTCCCTTGTTTCGTCTTCAAATCCCTCCTGCGCGGAGTCTGAAAAACACCACAATATACGCAACAAAACATTGAACTGTTATTATGATCATTTGCCAAAACAACTGCACGTTGCACAGGATCAAAATAACAGCTACAAGCTTTCATATCAGCAGCGTTACACTTGACTACAACTCAACTGCGGGAGCTGAATAGCAATCTACTGCATGCTGCAAGCTCTTGAGGCCGTCGGCGATGACTGACCTCACGAGGTCTTTGTAGAAGTTAATGTTGTATTTCGCATACGGACCTCCCTCTGCTTACTCCCCATTTCACACCTGCAATAAATCTTTTTTTTTTTTACCAAGTGGGGGCAGCAGAATCAAGTAGTGAACACAACATTCACACGTCATTACTGTTTACTACCCTGTCATGTAGAAATTACATTTATATGAATTAAATTTTCAAAAGCTAAAACATTTCAAAGGGAACATGGTGCTGATGAGATGACCTTTTCTAATGACATAATGTTGAAAATTTTTTAATTAGCCTATTTAACAAGTTACCAAAAATGATACTGCACATACTGAATGTACATAGTAAATGTTCACTGACAATGTATTCAGTTTTCTACCACAATAACTGATCTTGCAGTACAACATCTGCTTGTGGTAACAGCAGCATTTTAAAATTTTTCCCTGCTTATATTTTGGCACTTGCAGCACTTGTTAAGTTTAGAAAAAAGATTGTGGCCCAGTTAAATGCAGAAAAACTGTGAGAAATGCTCATTTTAATTATTGACAGATATAAATGTGTTCACAATCTTTCCCTCACCCCAACTAAAGTGAAAACTGACTACAGACAGGAGTCAGGATGTGAAGCCTGGGATCTGGTGGGACTGTTATGAACTCGGTATGCTGGATGTGCAGTGAGTAGATGCGATGCGTCAAATATGTTTGAAAATAAAATGTTGCTTCTGAACATAATCCAGCCGTTGATTACATTTGTCACCACAGCATAACAGGGGAAAGAATTTAGTGATATATAAATGTAATTTCTGGGGGCAGACAGTGTTGCCATTTCAGTTGATAAAGCAAAAATTCTGCAACATTATGTAAATCACATTTCTGGCCACCTGGTGAATCTAAGTCCAATACTCTCTTTTAGCTCTGTTTTTGGTCTTTACCAACTCCTGATGGAAATATCGGCTGGGTTTTCAGAGCTTTTTCACTAAAAACAGCTACCTGTTTTAACTGTTAACACTGTAAGAGTGGTGAGAGTGAACCAAAACAAAAAAGTTGTGAGCAGGACAGAGAAACAATGAACTAAAAGTCACTGTAAAGTCCAGAAAACACAGGAATGCTGCAGGTAGCTCTCTCTAAATCCCTCATTAGAAACGACTCTTGCCACATTGTCACATTGTTTTCACGTTGTCATTTGATAGCTTGTGTTTGAAAAATTATAAATTATAGCCACTTTAAATGTCACGTATGTTACAGCAGTGAAAGGTTTCATTACAGGTGACGCCGCCTGCTGAGTTTGTTTGAGAGAGCGCAGTGTGCTCGAAAACAGCTCCAGTTAAATCAATTTCCATGGTGAGACAGTCGGCGGTGAATTACATTTAAATATGTTTTCATTATCAGCATTACTTAAAGCCCACAGTGAATGAAACACAGGCCTCTTTAAACAGGTAATGACTGCAACACAGTGATAGCATCAACAATGACTGCAGCTGTGCGCTGTAATAGGGTATAGGCTGTATCTGCTTGTAATAATATTAGAGGCTGTGCAGTGGGCCTGTGCCTGTGTTTTATACAAATCTGAGAACTGAACTATGTTTTTTTTATTATATTTCCTCAGGACAATTTGCTATCAGGCCTGCCAGACTGTAAGCAGAATACCTCAGACAGGTATAAATAGATTTCATTTCACAGAAGCTTGGTAAATAGATTTAAACACTAAGTGATTACATCATGATTCTTCTGAGATGCTACCTTTAAAAGATCCGCCATATTTGTATCACAAACTGAAAAAGAGGCTTCATTGTTAATCGAGGTGCAGCATGTTTTCAGAGTAAACCAGCCAAACATAGTTCAAACCCATATAATTCAGGCAGCGTACAGTACCAACAGTACAGATGTTAGCTGCTATCTAGCAAATAGCGATGGTAGGACGGAGCCTGTGTGTTTGTGTTCAGCTCAGCCTCTGACTAAGTTGAAATTTTCAACAAAATTTGCCTGCATCCCAGGATTTCATGAATCTGCTTCAAAAAAAAAAAAAGTGAGAAGAGAAATGAGGCAGACTGTGGTAAAATAACGAACCAGAGTTTCTAATGAGTTGAGAGTTCAGTCAGAGGTTTAGCTGAACACAACACACACACACACACACACACACACACTGCACACTCCCACAGACACAGTGCTTCTCTTGCTATCTAGCTCACAGCTAACATCTATACAGTTGGTTCAACTGCTGTTTGGAACTCATGGCTCAGAGGTCAAATTTGTGTGAATGACGTGCATACCTTGCATTATGTTATCATAAAGGAGCTGAAAAATAAAGAAAAACTGTAGCTAATATTGAGATAATATTGAGCATACTGTGTTCATATATACAGTGATATATAAACAACATACTTTGTGCAGGCAGGGCTGCAGCCAGGATTTTAGAAATACTGATGATGAATAAGTTCTTTTATTGCACAAGGTTAACTGCCTCCATGTTGTTAAAGCCCCTCTCAATAAAATACCGAGGCCGTGTTCTCAAATGTAGTTGTCCAGCCCTGTGTTCAAGAATGTTTGTGATCAGCGTATGTAAGAGAAAATAAATAAATTCCTTGTACTTTTACCCACACACACATCCCTCTCCACCTCCTTCTGTGACCTGTGAGCTTCACCCAATAACAACATACAGTGTGAAACAACCTTGCCCACAGCAGAAACAGCTGAGGTACAGACCTTCACTCTCTCCAAGTGCTTGTACTAATGAACCTTGTACTTTGATGAATTGACAGACCAGAACTCTGTTTGTCTGTTTTAATATCACACAGGGCATAAGATGCAAAGATAGCTTCCAAAAATGATTATGAACCAGGATATGAGCTACTGCCTAGAACAGCATGCGCAAACAGAATCGCTGTGTGTGCAGAGCCGTTGTTTCCTCTCGGTGATGGGAACGCTGACATGTGTAACTAAGTTATTTATAAGATTTAGCTGATGATGAGGAGGATGATTGCAACAAAGCGCAGCGGTGCTTCACTCCCTCCTCAACAGAAGTGTGGCAGACTCACTGGGACGGCAGGAAAACACAATTATCCTATTTCTGACGTGTTTCAACCAGGCTAATCAGTCAAGTATGAAATGACGTTACTATATACTGTGTATTATGGTGTTTTAGAATAACACCTGGGTATAAAAACTTAATGCATGCAAAGCAAGGCGAAAAGGAAAAATTTATGAAGAAGGGGACACAGAGGTTTGGCACAGTTCATACAGTCTTCAGTCTATCATGCACTAAATGCTTGAGAACCCATATTCATGAGAGAAGAAACTAAATAACCACAAAAGCAATAAGACATTTTTTTTACCAGGTGAAAGTGACAAGCTGTGGATTTAATAATGTACAAATATGGCACATTAATGCAAAAAAAAGAAATTCAATTATATATATATAATATAGTATAACAATTACTAACTCAAAACCCAAGTTAAAATTCATTAGTGCCGATTTGCAACCATGAGCATGATTTTGTCTGTGTTTGAATAATTGAAGAAATAAAACACAATCTCATACAGCATCGTGTTGGCCAAGAATTGTTTTCAGAATCTTTCTTTTATTAACCCCATAGTTAGAAAGCCCTCTTTTTTTCAACTAACTAGCAGAGAAAATGTTCATAAAGCACAGCGAAACGAACATATTATAAAGGCTGCGATATCAAAGTGTGTTTTCTGTGATGATGATGAAAGTTCGGTGCCTTGTACTGTCAGCATCCCAGTAGAAAATGTTCTCTGGGTTATTATCACCACAATGAAATGCATAGATTTGTGCAGGACAAAAAGGAAGATGCCCACGGCACACAATACTTCTGATTCCATTCATCGCCCTCATTTATCCAAAACAGTGGTGCCCACAGCAGCACACAGGGTTTGCAGAGGAGAGCAGAGAGGAAGCTTGTATAGGGTACCCTTTGTTCGCTGCTAGGCAACCTCAACTTTAAAGCTGTTGATTGGCGGCAATCTGTGTGTTTGTGTGGCTTCTCCAAAGCTTCACTTCCTGTCTTAGAGTTTCATAATGGTAAACATTCGCTTGATGGTTGCCTGAAATGCACCATCCATGCAAACTGTTTTCAGATGGGGAGCGCCTTAAATGTTTGCAGTCGAGCCTGCTTTTCCAAATTGCTCCCCTGCATTGCTCCATCTGTTTCGATTTGGGCCAACCTCAACCGAGACTCAGCCAGTTCAGTCAGACAGGCCAAAGTACTTTAAGAATGATTAAATTTTAAACTCTTTTTCCAGTTGCTTACCATTGTACAGTGTCTGCAACCCAGCTTTCAAGAAATGCTTACGTAATGTGACAAAATTTAATCAACCACTGAGTGTGTTGTGTAACAAGCTTACACCACAACCTCAGAACATATTGTAATTATATTGAGGCGACCTGATCCCAATATAGAGGACATAATGGGTCATTTGCCATGTAATCAGGTGCGGTTAATATGTTTTATTTTTGTTGCACTGACTGAGCTTGTTTCCAGGTCTGATTACAGACAGCTCTGGCCTGATCACTGTGGGTGGAGCTGTGTCTGTTTCCAGACTCATTTCCGATGGAACTGGCAGGAGTTCACACAGAGAAATTCTCATGATAATCCAGCCAAGTGAAACTTATGCAATCAATAGGTGACGGTCATAGTTCCCATTATTGTTCAACACTGGAGGAAAAACTATAGCAGGAAATTACATAATATAGATGCACAACTTGAATCAAGTTTTTCATTTAAGATGTTATCAGTGGCTAATAAATGATTTGCTTTAAATTTGGACAGAACAGCTTTATTGCAAACAAACAGACTTTTTGCCAGGTTCTGAATCCACATTTATGTGAAACTGACGAGTGACAAGTCTTGAAAACTGTTCCAGTTTACATATTTATTTGTGTTTGTGTGTTTATTTCTTTTTGATGTTGGTTATCACGCTATATATACTGTAAATGATATTTGCCAATACGCTGTTAACAGGTAGTAGTGTATCATGTAGGAGATTTAGGTTGAATACCATTGTCCCTAAAGAGTGCTCAGAATCAGCAAAACCTCAGATATCGTTTTTTTCTATTCAACACATGCTTCCTCCATGTCGAACCCTGGCACCTACATTACCCATAATTCCACCTGCTGACAGCTGCAGCAGCCTCGAGCCTCTAGCATCTCTAGCAGAGTGGAGGAGTAGGCTACAGAGGTCTGCTAAACTCACTTCTGTCTCACACAACACTGAGAGATTTTTTACAGTTTCAAACTTATAGTCTTCAACTGGTGCCACCTTCACTGACACCACTTGAGGACATTTATCAACTTTGCAGCTCCCTCTGGAACAAAAGGCTTTTTTTTTTTTTTTCCTCCACGTATGTAGTAGCACTCTCCAAGACTTTTAAAAAGAGTGTACGAAATCATTGCAGTTTCCCTCTAATAATAGTGGAGACTAGTAAACCATAAACCTGATAAAGGTCATAAAATAAAATGAGTGAAAGATGAACTGTAGTACATAATAAACCTTCAGTATTTGAGGGTATATGTACATGCATATGAAAAGAATTAAATGTCAAAGACTTATCGAAACACTGATCATAAAATCTATATAGCCCACAGTGAATAAAACAGGCATCTTCTCACACACAGGTCAAGACAAACCTGTGTATGAAAAGCACCTGGTTTGTGTAGAAGAAAAAGCCAGAGTTTAAACGGTTAAAATAGCCTCAGAAGAAGACTATTAATATCGCCTCCTCCTCAAGGGCTTCTTATGTGCTCCATGCAGATGTATCTAAGGGAGAATACTGTGTCACAGCCACACTGGTCGTCAGGACAACTTCTGTGTTTGGCTTTTCCGGGATTTAAGACTCTCTTTGTTTTCCCCACACAAGCGATGGCAAAATGGGCACACAATCAGACAGATTACATTTCTGGGGGGAGATGTTTCCCACACTTGACGATAAACCTGCATTTCTTTGCTGCTAGAAACCACACATTTCCAAAATGTCAACTTTTCGTTAGCTTAGAAAAAACAGCCCCATTTTCAGCACTGTGGTTTTTGAAATGCTTTATTTAGCTTGACAAGTAAGAAAATTTCTCGACCATACGAGAATGCCTAATCTTTCAGTCTATCTGAAAGGGTGAAGAAATCAACAAAGAACACAGTTTTTATTGAACAGTAATTCATGTTTTGATGGTGCAACTCAAAGGCCTTAAAATGACTCTGCAAAGCATTAATATATTAATGTGTTATTAATTAACAGACTACAAACCTTTTATAAGAACGTCCTATTGTAAAGCTTTACCATAAAAATGAAACGAGGCTTTCAAAGCTCTAAACATTTCATTTATTTGACAATAGATGTACTCCTTTCCATTAAAAACAGTCCACTTCTCAGACAAACATAAATGTTTTTCAGAACCTGTCAGTGTAAGTGAAGGGAAGTCATTAACTGGACGCACTCTCTCTCTGATAAGTATTATTTCTCTCTGTGTTGACTGCTGATATGAAGATGAATTAAGTGCAGTGAGACTGAGTGCAGGTTTGACGGCAAACATGTTCAAAACGAGGCAGAGAAATTGCCTTCCCTCTCGGTCTGAATATCACAGATATGGGGAGAGAAAAGGAGCATTTTTCTAGCTCACATAATTGATCCGTCTCTGGGTGTAGTGCAGTGGGTTCCTCTGTTTGCTGCAAAACTCCAGGTTTTGATGAGTGCTGCTTTTAACATTTCTGCTCTGAAATCAGTTTCCCGGGATCTTGACCTTCAATTGTCTGATGACCTCATCAGCCAAGCAGTATGCAGCACTTGAGCAGACCCTCGGCTCGCTTTAATGATGTGTTCAAATTGAAGAGCAAGCAGAACTGTCTTAATTACATTACATACAATGAGATAATTAATGAGGTAGTCTATGCTGCCATGAATTTTCAGTGTTAATGCAGTTAATGAGATTGAGCTAGTGTTTCTTCTCTCTAATGCTTTGAGAAGAGTGAGTTGCCAAGTCATTTCTTTATGATATCCTCTAAGCCACTGGCTTTCCAAAGCATCTCATCTTTTTTCATGGTGTATTATCTTTTACAGGAAGTGAACGGCTCTCTCAGTAGGATTCCTGTTTTCCTCCTGTCTTTCCTCAGCTGTTTCAATCACAAACAACAAGCATCCAGTCAGATCATGTTACCAACCATGGAGAGGAATTGAGATTACCCTGGCAACACAGGTGTGTGTGTTTACACCAGATGCAAAGCAACCACTTCATGGGACTTGTTTTAATCACTTCTTGGAAGCCAGCGGTGTTCGCTGTCGTCGCAATCAAACTTTGTCTCTACTTGCAGAAAACAACACCGATATCACAGGTTGTGACAAGAGAGCCTGAGCAGCATGAAGCTGTCGGGAATGAAATGAGTGTGATTCACTTCTTCAGTACTTTGACAGAGGTGTAGAGTATGACTCACTTAGGTCACAACCTGTAGCACATATACATTCATCGAACTTATTTCCTGTTCATTGCTATTTTAGCCACGTAAGTCTCTGAATCTGCCTGGATCCCCGCTATATTAGTGCAGCAGTTCTACAGTACAAAATGCAGTAAGCAGTGGAGGAAATTACTGTATATTAGAATATTGTATTTTATAATTGTGTTATTAGCTAACTCCCTACATCAAAACAGTAACAGTAATCTTTGGTCCCTCTAAGTCCTGAAGCCATCTCATTAGTAAGCTACAACACCTCACTCCCTATGTGAAGGCAAAAAAAGTGGGTGTTATTTTGGATTCTGAGCGCTGTCTTGTCAAACAAGCAAGTTCTGCTGTTAAAAATACCCATGATCAGTTAGGCACCATTTCTAAACTCAAGCCAGTTCTGCCGTTCCTTTTCAACATGGAAAAAGTATTTCATGCCTTCACCACATCATGACTGGACTGTTGTAATTCCCTATGTTTGGGCCTTCCCCAGTCTTCATTAACAAAAACTGAAACTAAAAAGCATTTCACCCTCCTAGCTTCTCTTCTTTAGCTCCCTGTGTTCATTTTAGAATCCAGTTTCAGATTCTAAATGGTCAGGCTCCATCTTATATCACAAAACCTTATTGACTACTATTCAGCTCATAGGTGTCTTAGATCTGACAACAAACCTCTCTTGTAGTCGCAGTTGCTGCTCCACAATTGTGGAACCAGTTACTGTATGAAATCAGATATGACTCCCCCATCTCTGTATTAAAATCTAGGCTAAAGATGCATTTTTATTCACTGGCCTTTTTGGTTAATCTTTTATCAGTTGTCATGTCTCTGTTATAATCATTCTGTATCTGTCCTTCGCTGTTTATTGTTGTATCGTTGGTATCTTTCTTACCTTACTAACTTAATGCCTTTGGCCAGTAGAGCAAATTTCATCTACCTTATGATACCATTTGGTAGATAGTAAATCTATAAAATGTACTATATGTAATAATACAATTTAATATCTTAATCTGCAAAGTGACTACTCACTAGAGTTTTAAATAAATGTAGTGATTCATAAAATGTAAAATATTTCCCTCTGAAATGTAGTGGAGTAGAAATATAAAGTGAAAAATTGAATATTGCTAATGTTTGATTTTATGACTCCATAATATCTGAAGTTTCAGAGAAAAACAACATCATTTGTATAATAAAAGAAACAATAGCGACACAGTTCTGTTGTTTGGAGTTTACTTAGTTGTATTGGGTTTTTATGCAGCTGTTGATTTCTGGAAGAATTTAGCTAAAGACCTGCTCCATTTGAACCTAAATTAAGTTTCTTATAGTATCAATTTATCATTGGAAACTTTAATCCTCATATATCCTGAATTGTGCACTTAAAAATTATATCCATTAAACACTGTTTCCATTTTCCTTGCATTTACTAACAAATTGCATGGTCCATTATTAGAAATCTTAATAATAAAGAAGTTACCAACCCATGAAATATTTAAAAACTGTAAATAAATCACAAGCACCTCTAGTACAGCAGATTAAATGTTTTAGTAACTTTAAACTGCTCAGTGTATGAACAGAGAGAGCTAGGGCTTTAATTGAGAACAGTAAATCTGAAATTGCAGCTAAAATCAAATTTAAGCCTGTGCATTTCAGGTAAAGTGAGCTTTGAAACTCATCTCAACAATTTCATTTTTGGCTGGACTGCAGCAGTGAGGCCAGCCCTATCATCATGATTGTCCATGAGTGACTGACTGACTGAGTGATTATAGTTGAGTGATCATAATTCCACCATTGGTCAGCTGAAGGCCACATGACTTAGTTGGCATTTCCCCCCATTGACCATTGCTCTTTCAAAATGAATTGGCGCAAACAGGGTCTATTAGGGGCCATTTACAGCCTGCAGTGTTCCTAACTTAGTGCATTCGGCCCTATATCTAGAGCACAGCCTGTAATTACCTCAATTTCTGAAGGTTACATGCCTTTATTTCTAGTTCCCTCTGCTTGATATGTATAATTGGTCATAGCCCTATTTTATTGTGAAGCCTTGTTTTTATCCACTCGTGTTAAAGGTGCTCCTTTCCATTTCAGATTAAAAAACCTCTGGTGTTTCAGTGGACAGAAACCCTTTTATTTTTTAACAGGACTTTTATTGCTGTTCTGATGCGCTGCGGTAAGAATTGTGCCATTTCCGGTTGCTGGTGTTTATCTTGTTTACATGCTATTCAGATCTGCTAGTTTCTTTAGCTTAGCTGTTACCTCTGGGTTCTCACTTTCCCTGCTTCTGTCATGTTCAGTTGGTTCCCTGCCTCCTTTAGTGATGAGGATATATGTAATAAACACAGTTTTTTTGCCATAATGGAGGTGACACTCAGTGAATTCGAAGTGCAGCTGCACTTCCCTGCAGCTCCAGAGTAGCAGGGAGGCTGATGCAGCTGGGTGACTGCACAACTACCTGTATCAAGAAGCATGGCCCTAAACCCACGTTTCACACCATACATTGGTTTATACCTTGTCTTGTTTAAATTTAACTGCTCAATATGACCATGACAAATTCAAATTTATGAAATTCCAGTGTGATCTCCCCTGACTCTAATCCTCTTCCATAAGTGTGTCACACAGTAACTGAAATAGATTCATTTTTTCACTGGCAGGGGCTGCACGCTGTGCTGGGTCACTGCTGGTTGATTTATCTGCTACAGACAGGAGAGAGTGTATTCCCAGAGTGTCTCTGGTGCGCACTCGTCCATGGCTGGTGGCAGTGCCACGAGTGTTGAGGTGAGTAAGTCTAGAGTGTGACGTCTAAGCTAAGGCTTCTTCATTAGCTGTCAGTGCAGTAGGGCACCAAGTTTCATCAAGCAGCTGCTAACGTTCAAAAACTGCAGGGACAGGATAGACTGTATCAGTCAGATATTTAATACAGGGTGAGAAAAAGAGGCCAGCGTGTTTCAACACGGAGAAGTCTGAGTCCCTTTTTCAATCCAGATCACTGCAGCTTCATTCTGTGAGTTGCTGCAGCTTCAGGCAACTCAAACACTGAGATACAAAAGATGCCTCCAGTTTAGAAAGCAGGTTTTTCCTTCAGGCAAGAAATGTTACAATTCAGGACATAGGAGAAAAGAAACACATTTAATACTTCCTCAAGGTCACAGGCACCAATTACATGGGTACTTGGGTCTTAAGGTGCCCAGCTAGTAGTGAGCACCTTTGAGTAAATCATAAACGGAGGGGTCATGTTGGGAGAATTGTAACATTTTCCAAGAAAACACAGGGGCCTGGCTGTACATACGTGATGTGATCAGCATAATTTTCCCCAAGATTATTTGATATATATTGAATATAATAATATGATAATATTGAATTTAATTTCTGTATCTGTATGCATCAGTATCTGAGCCCTTTTCCTATTATGAGGCAAAACAGAGACCTTAAAACTGACAACCAGGCTCCAAAGGCCTTCCAGCTATTCCCAGCAAGTGCAAAACTACAACAACACTCAGCCGACACCCAGATTTTCCACCATCACTACATGAATAGATATTTGAAAAACTGTCTGAGGCTCAAGCTGGAAGAAATGAACAAGCTGCTCATGGATGTCAGCAATTCATGTCTCGAAAGCTTCCCAGATCAAAAACATAGATATGGGAAATCTAATTGATATTCTTCTCCAACGTAACTAATCTGAACATGAATGTAAGGTCGCTATCAAAGAAGTATTTTATCATAAATACCTTGTTTATTTTTCAACTGAGACCTGACTTGGATCGAAGGACAGTCAGTACTGACCTCACCACCTAACTTAAACTTTACTCTCTCCTTTCTCCTCTGCTCTTTCTTTCATCATAAAACTTTGAATTTCAATGGTTTTCTCTTCCTTGGAATATCATGCTGTGTCACTGAAATGCAACCCTTCTATTCTTGCCATTATGGTTGACAGGCCCCTGAAAGCACAATCTTATATTCTGTGTTGAATTCTCTGACTTTTTTAAAACAACTCAGTGTCGATATGATAGAAAAATTTAACACATATGTTGATGTCAAAACAGATCCTGGCTGTTGCATTACATAATCATCTATATTCCATGGGCGTCAGTCAGTTTGTGAGAGTTTGTCAGAGTCATAAGCACGGCCACACTTTCGATCATTCTTATCACTAGAGGAGTTTTTGCCACTCTCAAATCAGTCACTGATGTTGCTGTCTTTGTTCATTTTGGCATATTATTCACCCAGCCTTGCACAATAAAAGAACACTTTTATTGACTCTGATGCTGCAGATCATTTCATGTCTATCTTTAACGAGAATTCAACTCCTCCCTTGATCTATGACTGTGATAATTAACAGCTAGCCTGCAGAAATACAACTGCACTTAGAAGGAAACTGCAGGAAGATTGAACGAAAATGGAGAAAAAAAACAAAATTACAAGAGCACCTCAACATTTTACAGGAAATGCTCATAATTTATAACCATTTACAGACTCAGATCTTTCATCTGTATCTAAATTTAATGCTTTTGCAGCTTTTGTCTAAGATAAAATAACCAACATCAGATTAGATATACTATCAAGACATGTCACTGGTCATGTTTAAGTTAAAACCCTTCCTCCACCAACCAGCTCTTTTTTAAGGTTTTAATGCAGTAGACGCTAATTTGCTCAAAAAATATTATCTTCTCCTGAGCCAACTGTTTGTGCCCTGCACCCCATGCCTAACAGCTTTCTTAAGCTGGTCTTGTACTGCTTGTCTGCAAAGCTATTTCACAGTATCAACCCCTCATTACAGACTGGTGGTTTTTACAGACTGCTGCCTTTCAAACTGTTTTGGTGTGTGGTCTTCTGAAGACAAGCACCCTAGATGCCAGTAACACAAATAATCTTAGGGCAATTTCCAACCTGATGTTCTTGAGCAAAATGATAGGGAAACTGGTTTATGTTCAGCTGTTCGACTTCATTGGCTTCAGCTATATTTTTGAAAAGTTTCTATTTGGCTTCCGCTCCAAACATAAGGTCAAGTTGATCATGATTTCCATAGAGAGATTAGAAATGTTGGTTTGACTCTCTGGCACAGTTTTAGGCTATACCTGACACACTGAGAACACTTTCTCTCCCTTGGGGAGGACTGTTCAGGGGTTAACATTTCATGTGGTGTGCACCAAGGGTCAGTCCTGGGCCCCATTCTTTTCTGTTTGTCCCTTTTGCCATTAGAGTCTGCAATCTGCAGATATGGCACATGTTTCCATTGCTACACAGATGACACACAATTCTGTATCTCTGCTTTTCAATTTTTGAAACCTGTCGACAATTTGTAAATTCTGGCTGGATGGCTTAGAATTTTCTTCAGTTAATTAAGGACAGAGATACTGATTATCGGAGAACAGGCCAAAAGAGAGCATCACATTTCACATCTTAGTGTATATTCTCTTATTCTCTGTGGCTAAGAGTCTGGGGGTAACCTTTGACAGCAATTTCAGTTTTGAGAAAACAATCGTGAAATGTCTCAAAATTGGCTTTTCATCACTTAAAGAACATCATGAAGGTCACACCATTTTTTTCGGGGGACAACCGTGAAAATCTTTTAAAGTTTTAAAGGCCTCGCTCAGAAACTGATCAAACATCTACAACTGGTTCAAGACACTGTGGCCAGGATCCTCACCAAAACTAAACCCAGTGCACATATCATCCCCATTCTGAAATCTCCCCACTGGCTGCCTATAAGTTCAGAATTGATTTTAAGGTGCTTCTCACTGTTTTAAAATCACATCACGGTCATGCTCCAAACTATATCAGAGAACTCCTCACAGGTTATGTTCTTAACAGATCACTTCGTCCTGTGACTCCTTCACATTATCTATTCCTTGGCCCAGGTCTAAAGCCTACGGGGATGCTGCCTTTAGTTCATACACCCCCAGACTCTGGAACACTCTTTCTTTGTTGAGAATATGCTCCTCACTTTACTTTACTTAAAACTCATCTAGAGTATGGGGTAGAGCAAAGTTAGAAGATGCATATCCAGCTATGGCACATAGGAAATTTCTTTGCAGAAATATTAAACTCTAAGAAAGCTCTGTTAAAATGGAAATCCACATGTTTTACAAATCATCATGAGGGGTACTATGCAGAATTACAATTCATTACATTTGAATGTCTTTTGTGGCCCTGGAGGAACTCAAGTTTGAGCTAATTGCTCAAATGACATCATTTTATGTTTGTCATTTGGCAGGCAAGGTTTGCTTTTATGGGAAGTAAGGCCGGAACTAATTATTTTCTTTATCAGATAGTCTGACAATTACTTTTTTAGTTATTGATTATTGATTGTTAAGTCTATGAGGGCTCTGCTTGTTTTGTCTGACCAACAGTCCAAAACCCAGATATTTATTTTACTAGAATATATGACAAATAAAGCAGAAGAATCCTCACATTTGAAAATCTGGAACCAATTATTTTTTGGCATTTTTGCTTGAAATATCACTGACGCCATAAATTTGTTAACAATATAGCTGCTGGTTAATTTTGTGCAGATTCACTAACTGATAAAGCAACTAATTGTTTCTGGGTTTTTACAGTTTGGGGCTAAAAATTAGAATATGTCTGGCTCTGCTGGACTGATTTTTGTAATCTGTTTCCTTTGCACTATATGGAAATGAAATGCTACATTGCGAGTACCTCACTTAACAAGGTCCACACAGTCATAACTACAAGGGACAGGAATTTGATTTCCAATTTATTACAGAAATCCTTTGCAATATTCAGTGTTATTACTTCTAGTAATTTGACAAAAAAAAAGACGAGGTTGGGGATGATGATGGTGAGGCAGACTACACAGCACAGCTTCACAGTGTTGCAGTGCTCTTGAACCACGGCAACAGGCTATTTTCTCAATAATACAAAATCCATGTCCCAGCAAAAATACCCCTCACACTAACTGAGAGACTGACCAGAGGGTATTCAAAGCTGCAAATGAAAGCATTGATGGAAGTGTATCTGCCATAAAGTGTGTTGTTAAATATCCCAGCTATTGAAGTGAGCAGTGACAGTACTGGCTTCCTTAAAGAAAGTAGTTTCTGCTTATTTGCAATCAGGCAAAAATGATTAATCTCTCCATGTGTTAGCCAAATAAGAAGCTATTAGAATGATCCAGTCAGGACAATGCAGGAAATCATCTCCATGTCCGGCTGGAGATGGTGGTTTGCTTTCCTGCTATCAGCGAATTCTGGTGGACATGACTCATCTTTGCCACTAGCAGTAATTCTTCTGTCACAGCTGCATCTCTTGTTTCCCCACTTGTTACCGAAAGTCATTAGCAGATAATTGAAAGTAACGACACTGATTATGAGAAGCGCTCGAGCAGCATCCCAGGGGTCTTTGCAATTTACATGCTGGCAATGACATGCGGACGATGCTATTGTCTACCACAACCCAAAAGGGAGTTGTGCTGTTTACAGGCAGGAAAAAATAAAACCTTTTGGTTAATGATCAATTATTATGTTGTGTTTCAGCATGTCTGTCTCCATATCACCAATACTTACCTCTGAGATTGCTTCTCCCTTGTTGATAGAAAACTAGTGGTTTGGGGGAAAAAAAAAAGAAAATGAGGAAAAATCATCCTTGAGACGTTTAATGTTTTTAAGAACACAATGTACCTCAGGTTACAGGGATCATTTTGATATTACATGTTCCAACATGTAGGTTAAATGCTTAAAGGAACAGTTTTGACACTGAAATAAAGAATATTTGCTCTTGCTGAGAGTTTAGATGACACCACTGTCACATCTGTAGGGTAAATACATGGCTACCGTCTGCAGTTTGTTGGCTCAGCTGAGCATAAACAGTGTAAATAGAGAGAAATAGCTAGCCTGGCTCTGTCTGAGAGTAAACAGCAGAAACTTCAGGTGATGTCTGCTCTCAGCCAAGAAATAGTCCCACTCCGAACATGTAGTTTTACACTGAGCGGGTTTTAATGGATTAAAGTGAGCTTTAGAGGTGCTGGTAGGCAAATGTATTAGCCTACTTCTGTGCACAGCCAGGCTAGCTGTTTTCATGTCTTCATGCTAAGCTCAGCTAACAGACAAGACTTTGATGAGAGTGGTATCAATTTTCTCAATTTTCCCCCAAAAAGTCAAACTATCGCTTTTTGGCTTTACTTAGATACATACAAACTGCTGTAAGCCCAAACTAGTAAATTGCCTATCATAAGATTGATAACCAAAGATTACCGTCATAAGAATTCACAAAGAGTTTATGAGTAATTATTTGATGTTCTGAGATTGTTGTTATTGGCAAAACTTTTTATTTATTTATTTATTGCATAGATGACACCCCCATAACTCACACAAGGCAAAAAGAGACCACAAATAACTCATAAAAAATCATCTCTTGTTTGTGATCAATAGTCTTTTCTTCTCTAATGCTTTCGAAGGAAAGATAAATGAGGTACGGGTCTAAAAGCAAAGCTCCTGTGTGTTGTTGTTTTATTTCATATATGCTCTGCCATGGGGGGGCATGGGAAGAATTGAGGCATGGGAGATGACAGATGTTGGTGGGTGGCACATGCAGGGACAGTGAACATCCAGGCTTCAAAATGCAGGCAGAATTTCTACCCTGAGTTGTGATGGTATAAATATGAATGAAAATATGAATCTCATGGTTTTCATTTAGAGCCACAGGAGTCTGCACAGTCTGAGCAACTGGGCTCTCCATGATTAATACATTAAAATGTGACTTCAGGCAGTAAAACAGGATTCAGACATGTTTTTTTGTGCCCGTCTGAGCATATAGCTGATTAATTAAACAGACTTGTCTCTCAAAATCATGCTTACATCTTATCATGTTTTTTTCTCCTGGCTCACATGGGCACCTGCTGTTCAGAGACCATTTTTTTAAAATGTGTTTTAATATTGGATTGCATTTATTTCAGGATTCCTTTAATTACATTGCAGTATGCTTCCATGGAGCATCTAAAATCAATTTAAAATGCTATTAAATACACACAATCTGCAAACTGCCTATTAATTTGTGATAGATTATGATATTTTGTGCACTAAATTGACATTTTGGTGTGAGGGAGGCTGGAATGCTATCAGTAAATGTTTCCGTCAATCTTCCTGTAAGATTTACATTTTTCTTTGCATACTTTGTCCTGTGTGGCACTAGAAGAAAGATCAGGAGTTCACAAAAAAACACCACAATTCATACTCTATGGAACATGAATACCTACAGCAGATTTCCTCAGAATCTGTGTGCTGGACAGACGGTCAAAGGGTCATCAGATTCATTACGTATCATACACTGGGGATCAGAGCAAATTCCATGTGGTGGTGTGCTCAGTAGTTATCTAGATATTTCGAAAAGTGATTGTAAAAAAATTAATTAAATTAGACAAAAAACATGTCTGGCGGGTGATTTTAGAAACTGATGCTGCCCTACAGTCAGGATTCACAGTTTATAATGTGCACATACAGTACTGTACTGTGTATCCTGTTGTACAAATGATACTGGATATTTTCTGTGCAGAGGAAGCTAATTGTGTGCTGAAGTAGAGGTATATGGTAAAATGCAGCTCCAACAGCCATCCTCCAGCCTAATGAGCCACCCGTACTAGAGATGGTATATCCACTCTAACATAAAGAACAAAATGTTTCAGTATGATAAACCTAAACAAAAATACCCAAGCAAATAGTCAGAGAGTGGAGTGCTTGTACAGTACCCCCACAGCAAGAAATGTGGGGCTGGTTTCTAAAACAAGAGCAAAATTTCAGAGCTCTTCTAAACTGAGACCTTCTCAGTTGCTATAGCAATGGTGGCAGACGACCACACACTGTCTGAGAGTTTATGTCTGGCACTGACAAAATTTAGTGGCATACCTCAGGCAACACACATACAGTACACATAAATAGGTTACTGATGGACTACAGGTTTGCAGCGACCTAAAAACAGCACATTTTGGATAAACAAGATTATTTTCTAATGACTCCTCTGCACTGAATCTGCTTTACACTCACTTTGTCTCTTTTTTCTGCTCTGACACTCTCTTCCTCTCTTTTCCTCTCCTTCTTCAGCTCTCCAGCTGCGATCGGACTCTATTTCACATGACGCCTGAGTCTAGATCTGAGGGAGAGGGGAACATCCCTTCACAGACAACCCCCGCTGAGCGCACTATCACTCTCTGAGTTTCCGACTTTCGAATCTCCGGCAGCATTTCCAGCGTCATGCCTGCAGCTGTTTTGCAGAATACATCAGGGACAGAAGAATAGTTCATGGTGCATCCGACGGTTTCAGAGTGATTCATCTGTAGGTGCAGAGGCAGGAAGCTGAGGTGACGCAGGAGGTTTAAAACTGTACAGTATGTTCCCTGTGGTGCTAGAATGAGCAGAAAATAATATTACTCTGCAGTCTGCGACTTAGAGCGCTTAAAAATACCAGCCTCCTTTATTTACTATGCATACATGGAAGAATGCTTCGCCTGCACTTGTTTATCCTCTTATGCAGCTGAATTGCCACTGAAGAAAACCACAGTAGGTGGTTTATGTAAAGACACAACAGCTGCATCTCTTTTTTTTTGTTCACCAGCAAGTCAGAAATGTTCAGTAATTACATGCCTGTGACCTCTGTTTGCACAAATCTGTCCTCGTCTTCATCTGTGAAACAGCTTTGGAAACATTGTACAACATTTTCAACTCTTACCAGGCAGAATTTGGAGGCTGCGAGCTCCATGCACAGCCAGATGTTTGAGGTGAGCACTCTGTCCACCTCAAAAGCCACGTACAATTTTTTAAGATTAACTTATTGCATTAAAAATTTCTTTCAAATGGAATATGCGTTGCAAGTGCGCCTGAATTATTTATTGTTCCTTGAGTTCATTTTCATTCATAAACCCAAGCAAAGCTACAAGGATTTGACGACCTCTTTTCCCTGCCAAGCATTTCATGCTGTGATGATGTCAAGTTGAGCGTACGAGTGAGATTTTTCTCTGTGAGGGACTTACTGGTACTTACACAAAATGTTCCAAATGTATCCAAACGAGACACGCTGACGGGAACTGGGACGTTGGGTGGTCTCTTCGCCTGTCACACTCATGTTGTCGATGTTAGCCCTTGCTGAGAGAGCAGGAGGATTTAACACTTGATCTCATGGAGACAGCTGCATCCAGGGTGATCACTTTCCTAGCTGTCCATGCTCCTGGACCACTTACCGAAGGCTTAACATCCAGCTTCCCTCAGTCCTGGGAATCAATTTGGTTTAGCAGACGGTCTTTTAAAAGCGGCAGCTGAGGAATAATCCAGCATTGCTGAATTTTTGTAGGGTCAGGTCAGCCCGATCAAGAAAAAAAAAATATATATATATATTTCCTACTTAACCCTACTGGTATCTAGCCATGTAGATTGTTGAGGAATAGACATGGGACCAAAGCAGCAACTGTGAATTATCCACTTCATGGAAACAGTTTCTTTTGAGTAAAATGTGATGCTTTAGCCAGAAAATACCACTATTTTGTGATTTGGATGACCTGATACTTTGAGTTCAAGTGTAGCCTGCATTAAATGCATTCACTTTTTTGGCTCAGCCTGAGTTCAGCATCTTCCATCTTCTCAGCTGAGCACTGGAGCTAACACAATTAGGACTCTTACACTGCCACTAGGCTGCTGTAGCCCTTTAAGGGCAGAGAACAAGCTATCACAAAGGACAAGCTTCCACTCACTACACAAGCCCTGCGTGTCATGGATGACCTTTCCTTTCTCTTGCACTGTCTGAACTGATTAGCTTTTCTCAGTGGCAGATACACCACAGCTTACCACCGCTGTCCAAACTCAGCCTGATAACAACTTGAGCAAAGTCCTCCACTGTGACACAACAGCTGAAAAGCAGTAAGAAGGGGTGGTGGGCTGATAACTGTTCTCATCCTCAGTGCCATATTCTAACTGCCCTTGAACTCATTTGCTCTTTGAGGGCAGCAGATAATTCCTATCTACAGATGTGTTAATTGGGCTTTCGGAAGGAAGTCAGCATATTAAAGTAGTCTGGGGGCTCGCTGGCGAAGCAGACCAAAGCCGCGGGAAATCACATGTGATTCAAGCTGACCTTCATCTAATGTGCAGTCTGGGGACCATACAAAACTGGGCTGAATTAGCTTTGCCAACACTGGCGGAAAAAAATTCTGCCACATTATTTCTAACTACCCACAGAAATACCCAGGAGCCATGACGTGGTGCATAAATTTATTTCAACATATATTAACATTTTGTTTATTCTTTTTCTTTTTTTTAAAGACACAATACGTATAGTATTTACATTAGATTCTACAACAACACTTGCTGGCAGGAAACAGTTTGATAATTTGATAAGGAGAAAGTGGGTAAGAGGAAGGCTACTCTCTAGAGCTTCAATAAAACTTTATAAGATTTGACACCTCATCATTAAACTTGACAATTCCTGTTATAACAGTCCATGAGAAACAACAGTGCACACTGCTAGCAGTCAATGATGCTGATAATGGCTATGATGTACAACAAAGCCACAGCTGCTCACATCAGAACACTGTGTAACTTGTCAACTTGGGGGCTACATGTATACATAAGTTTTGTTAAATTGCATCATGTTATCACGTGTCATGTTATGATAAGTCATTTTATGATGTGATGTGCATAATGTGTTGCGTCATGTTATGGTTTGTCATGTTTTGCTGTGTCATGTTTTGCTGTGACATGTTACATTGTCTTATCTTATGATGCGTCATGATACAATATGTCATGATGCATAATGTGTTGCATCATGTTGTGCTCCATCATTTTATGGTATGTCATGGTATGATGTGTCATGTTTTGATGTGTCATGTTGTGTTGCATCATGTTACACTACCTTATGTTATGATGGATTATTTTATGATAAATCATGTTATAATGCATCATGTTTTGATGTATCATATTCTAATGCATCATCTTATGAAGTGTCATCAGGTAATGTTGCATCAGGTTACACTGCCTTATGTTATGATGTGTCATGTTATGATATATCATGCTATGATGTGTTATGTGATGATGCATCATGTAATGCTGCATCATATTACATTACCTTATGGTATGATGCGTCATGTTATGATGCGTCATGTGTTGCATTTTGTTATGTCATGTCATGGCACCCATTGTTATGTCATGTTTCACTGAGTTATGTTGTGTTGCCTTGCGTTACTTGACCTTATGCACACGATATGAGGGTCCATCTAATCCCTGTCTTCTTTGCAAAGCAGGGCTGATTCACACCCCACTACAATCTACTGACGGATTACCTTCTGACAAATGCTGTAAGGCAGCCAGCATTTCAGCATACAATACATCCCTTTGACAAAGGCTTCAGCCTCAATCAGTTCACCTTTGCACAATCAAGAGTAAGGCTGGAAAAAGACAGGGGAAATGATAGGGTCCATTAAGAGCTTTGATAATGTAAGATGAGAATGGATAAAGACTTTGGTCGGTGAAGTGGCTCATAAAATTCAAGAAAATGTGTATCTGTAGCAATGAGTTCTCCAGTATAATAAGCTCAGCAGCTGTCAGGAGGAGCTGTGGCTGACTGGGGGGGGGGGGGGGGGGGGGGGGCGGGTGTTAGTGACCAGTTATTTCATTTGGGCTCAATTAGACTTGACGTTCAAGAAGAGGACAGAAGCTGAACCAGAGGAGCATTGGTGCTGTCACTATAGCGACAGAACTGATGGGCTGTCATGGGAGGAGTGGGTATATAATAAAAATGAAGACAAGCACACATTCACACACACACACACACACACCTGACTGACATAACAGTAAAGCAGTTGAAGCAAGAAAAATAATGGTAATGAGCATGCATTGAACCATGCACGCTGATCATACTGTGCTTTTTAGGTGCTTTTAATAATTAGCAGTATCTCTTTGGAAGCTGAAGCTGGAGCTGTGTGCTGGTCAGGATCAATCAACAGCTCGCAGGAAATTAATGGCCGACACAGAGGTCATTCCTGCAGACAAAAAACACCTGGGTTCTGCTATTCGTGTGACACGTTTGGATGGCTTCCCAGAGAGAGGCAGGAAGATTAAATTAAAGGTGAGCATTGGGGGTGCGACAACGTACTCTGAGCAGCTGGGATTGTGTGTTTAATGTTGCATCTCGATAATCAAATATTGGGACGCATTTTGTGATGCTGGGAAAATTAATTTGTACAGTGTCGACCTGCAAAGCAGCTCTGAGCTTGAGCTGACTGAATGAAG
Source organism: Trachinotus anak (assembly GCF_046630095.1). Taxonomy (NCBI): domain Eukaryota; kingdom Metazoa; phylum Chordata; class Actinopteri; order Carangiformes; family Carangidae; genus Trachinotus; species Trachinotus anak. The sequence continues at coordinate 12,921,911 of NW_027273876.1, read as the reverse complement.
ACGGAATGGGCTGTACTCACTGACACACATTGATTGCACGCAGAAAATGGATGTTGCTCATGATAAGGTTATGGTGACAGGAAAATGCACAAATGAGTGATGTCTATTCACCAATTTGGGTCAAGAAAACGTGGTCCAGTTCAGATAAAACCCAAAGCAGTAAAAGAAAACTGAGAACAGCAACTGCTACCATGTTATACATTGTGATAGGTTTTAGATCATATCTCTATAGCTCTCATTTCTTGTGGTAGACTGTACATTCTGTCATACTTTGTTGCTACATACAGTGCGTTGCCCCGACTGTAAATTTAAAACCCTAAACCCCCATTTCCCTGTTGTAGAAAATTAATACAGCTACATAGTTGAACTACCTGATATTACGGTGCACTCCTAGAAATATCAAACTATTTACAATAAAGAGTCATAGTTATCTCCTCCTTTACAAAAATCTTGTGCTTTAGCTTTTGAAACACACACATACATGTCCAAACACACACAGCAGGTAGAAAAGAAACAATAATCTATGTTCCATCACCCTTTCCATTCAGAAAATGTACAATCCCTGTATTCTACTGCGTTACACTGGATATGAATCTCATTGAGAACAGTTCGGAAGTGGCAGATGTGTCTTCCAGCCAGTCGATGGTTTTCCATTAATGATAAAACAGGAAGTGACCCACTGAAGTGTCCTGAGGTGGTGTCTATCACTGATGATGTGTATCTCAGTCGAGACACCTGCGTGAAAAGACATCTCATACAAACTGCTACATTAAGCTCTCTCTTTTTTTTTTTTTTTTGTCTTTTTTTTCTTTAGAACACCTTCACTTAAAAAATGTCTGGGACAAATTTAAATGCATTGGAAGTTGGCAGGAAGTCTGAGAAATGGCGGACGAATGGAGTTGCGTAGACTGCCCTCAGATCACCAGCCTTTGACTGAACAGCATCACCTGATCAGGTGACATTTTGGCCTCCCTGGAGCTCGTATTCAGAGATGAATAAAGTAAAGAGACGTGGATTGAAGAGCAAGAAAAGGATCTGTTTTCATGAAGTATCTAATTATAGAATCATTAGCACCACCACAGTGTATGAGCAGAAAACACAAATGTCTGGATGGCAGAATGAGCTGCTGAAGGGGAACATCATCAGCGGACTGTTAAACGCTGCCTGCATGGCCGCTCAGCTTGGGAAGCAGTCTTTGGTCACACATCAAAACCTAAACGGCATGTGCCAATTTTAAGCTGTCCGAGTTTGTACCGCTGATCGATGACGTCCATTTTCACAGCGGTGGATGTGATCCTGAGCTTCTCTTTCTCGGTTAAAGTACCTCCCCTTTTTCACTGGAGTCTCTGTGGTAGTCATTAACACCTCTTCACAGTTTGTTTATTACTGTGAAAATCCATCTAAGTCTCCAGCGCTAACATGAGTGTGGTCAGACACAGATTTCAATAGCAGTTGCCATCACCATCTGGCTTTTGTTCTTGTCTCGGCCTGGAGACTGGTGCTGTCCAGACTCCTCTCTGGGAGACAATGGGTCAGAGAGGACACTACGTTTGAGTGGTGCTGGGCGCAGGCAGGATGTTCCTGGAGGGGTGGAGGGCTCAGGGTGTCGGTGGGAGGAACGTGATGAAGTGGAGGATGAGGAGGAAGTACAACTGCCAGTACACACTCCCGAGCTTGACCTTTCACCTCTCTTGGCTCGGCAAGATGCTCTGCGCCTCAGCTCGCTGACCAGCTCATACTTGACAAAGCAGAAGACGTCCTTGACTCCACAGCGTTTTTCCGGCTCAGCGGCGAGCAGCCTCTGAAACATGCGCAATGCATCGTCAGTGAATCGGCGCCACTGAGACGGGTACGTTCCCACAGGACACCCTGCTTTCTGCCAGCGCCGAAACTCCTCGTAGAAGGCATCGGCTGGCAGCGCCGCTTCCCAGGGGAAGTTGCCCGTCAGCATACAGAAGACCAGCACGCCGAACGCCCACACGTCCAGACTGGTGGTCACAAGGAAACCTTCAGCACGACTGGCGCGGCACACCTCTGGTGCTGTGTAGGGTATGGTACCACTCACCCGTTTGACACGGCAGCCCACGCGCCGGGTCATGCCAAAGTCGGCCAGCTTGATGCGGCGGCACTCGCGGTCAAACAAGAGCACATTCTCAGGTTTGACGTCCCGATGCACCAGGTTTTTACTGTGCATAAAGTCCAGGGCCAAGCCCAGCTGTTGCATGCAGCGTTTGACCATTTCCTCTGGCAGACCCACCTGAGAGGAAAACAGCGAGGAGCAAGCAACAGAAAGAGTCGGGAGACAGAAAGAGAGAAAAATTGAGATTATGATTAATACAGTCTAATAGATGCAGTACATTGTGTAGGAGGTGAGAGTATAGGAGGTGATACAGGGAAAAAAAAAGCTTCATGGCGAGGTTACAGTACTGTTTGAAAGAATAGGTGATGGCTATATTGAGAGGAATGAAAGTACAGAGCGAAAAGTGATAAGCTTCTCCGAAAAGGAAAACTGAAACAAAAGAGTTTAAGTTCTGAGTTCTGCAACCATTTTTAATGAGTCCTCAGAAGAACCTTGAAGTCAAGCACTCCCAGCACATCAACTGGAATAGCACTAAAGCAAAGTGAGAGCTGTGCGCACAGAGAAAAGCAGGACAAAGATAAGGCTCCAATCCCATGAGAGCTTGTTAAAACCGCCGTGTCTGAACATGGCGACTGATTGGAGCAGCTCTGGCTGACTGAGGATGGTGATTGGTGGAAGGAAGAAAGATAGCGTTACCTGTGGGGGGATGATGTCGAAAAGGTCCCCAGCGGGGGCATATTCTTGTCCAAACACATAGCTGTCCTCCGTCTCAAAAAGCACATCCAGGACTTTGATGATGAAAGGGCTGCAGCTAAGTGAGCCTGTTAGACTGTATTCCCGCAGGAAACTCTTCAGCTTCGTCTTGTTCTTGGTAACAAACTTCAGCGCCATTTTGGTGCCTACAGAAATCAGACAGAAATATACAGAACACATGAGCAGACACAATTAAGCTTTGAACCTGTATATGATGTGACATCATATCAAGTACTGCCAGTGGCGGATACTGATATGGGCGATATGGTCAGCCGCCCACCTCTGGACCTCAGGTCTCCCTACTGGAGCAAGGATCCATCTAATAGCGCACAACTCATGTAATTAGTAGGCTAAAGTCAATCACACCATTAACCGCTTCCAAATAAAGCACATTTGATTCATAATATTGTGAATGCAGGCCCATAGTTTCACATACATGTTTTTTTTTGTTTTTGTTTTTGTGAAATCCTTAAATATAATACAAAAAGAACGAGTGGAGCTTGCCCAGGACGTCATACAGGCTAGAACCACCGCTGAGTACTGCCAATATTTTACTACTGAAAATACTCCAAGTTTTATCAAAACGCACTTAAAAGTGAATTTGGAAGTGTTGACTGATACTCTATGGGAACTACCCAACCCTGTCTTGTAACAGCTGCTAGCTTCATTCATATAAACATGTTCAGTGAATGAATGTCACCTCCGTTACACACATACAACCAACCTCTCACGATTATAGCTGCAGAAACACAGAGGCTCTTTAGTGTGCACACAGCGCTATTAATCTCCAATGCCCTCTCAGCCTCTCAGCCTCCCTCTGCGCTACTTTATAATGCTTAGTTATACTGCTTTCAGACTGAGCCAGTCAGCTCTCTAACCTTGATTTTCTTATAACTGAGGATTAAACGGTAGTCCCTAAAAAAATCCTTAACAAACCCTTTTAACTGTGCTGAAATTAATTTCTTGGCACAATGCCTTGAGACTTTATAACATGCTGGTCTTTCTTAACTGGTTATCATCAGCTGTGAGGCATGCTGGCACAATGTGGATATTGAGATCAGAACAATCTGTTTTGTTAAATTTCCTTTTTGTATTTAGGCTTGATTGATAAATGATTAAAAGAAAAACGGATTAGACAGGAACAGAAGATTTTGATGCCTTAACCAACTCACCCTGTGTTCTGTGTGCCACCAGGTCCACCTTGCCGTACGTGCCCTTCCCCAGCTCGCGGATGTGCTCATACTGTTTGGCTACATCTGCTGCCGACAGAGAAGTAATGGCCAGGGCCTGCATGTCCTCCACTGGCACCCCTCCGCAGTAGCCCATCTTGGATGTAGGGGAGCCCCCGCCGCTGCCCACCCGTCCCGGCCCAGATGGAGAAAGAGACAGGCTCGCCTTGACGCTGTGGGGCAGACTGAATGAAGAGAACACTACTTAGAGTCAGGTTTTATTCTGCTGTGACGACTGCAGGTGATATAAATTTTATGCATGAATGTGTTTATGACAGAATGCTCTTCAATGGCTTATGTTTTTTTGATGAATATCCATATATTCTTGTCTGTACAGGATGCACCAGTGGGGGGTTAAATCAGAAAGGCTTTAACAGACCTCCATTTCCATATAATCAATTCAGGAAAGGCATCAACAGGGGAAGGGCTTTCAGTAAATGTATTGGACTTCCTGCTGTCCCTGTAGATCACTCTGGCCAGCTTTCAGATATGGTCTCAGACAGCACTTACTGGCAGACAGCTATGGGAAAATCAATATGACCAGGTAGAGGGACGAACAAATGGAAATAAATTGAAGGAGCTGACAGCTTCAAGGTGTGTACATGCTGGGGAGGCCAGTCGTAGATCATCTGTGACCACACTGAGATGATCATGCACATGCATCTTCCATGCAGTAGAAACAATCAGTGTGGCTGTAAGAAAAGGGGTTGCTTAGTTTTGCCTGGCTTTGCACAGCAAGTATTTTAGTCATATTGCTGAAGCTTAAAAAAAAAAAAGGAAATACTGCAACAGGAAAAAAAAAAGGTTATTGCTGATTTTCAGAAGTGCCAAGTTTGAAATAGGTCAAACTGATCCTAGGAGGCAAAAAAAGCTGTTTTAATTGCAAGTTCAGATGGAGTCAGCCACACTAACTGTACCAACTGACAACAAATTAAAAATCAGAGCTGAGTGACTGTGCACGCAAGCCTCTGTTACAGTGTGTGAGCAAACGGTGAGCAAAATTAAAGAATACTGACACTATTGAAAAAAAGTGACAGAAAACGGACCTTTTTGATGAAATGAAGCGGATCACACTTATGATCCTACCCATTGTCTCTGTCTCTTTTCACACCCCCTCCGTACGCAGACAATCAAATGTAATCATCCAATCATGCACTGCACGCACACACACATATACTCTAATAGGCATCAAATCAGCACAAACAATTTTGCTGATGGCCCCCTTCATCCATCATTCAACAGCAACTGTTTTGCTCTTTGTTCTTGTTTTCCTGCAGCCAGACACCTTAACAAGAGCATCACAAATGTGTGTGTGTGTGTGTGTGTGTGTGTCGACTGTTAGGCACATTTTTTAGAGATTTTTTAGAACCTAATGTATAGTTGATGAAAACATGGAACAGGAAGTTTTGTTCAGACATTCTGAAGGTATTGAGGTTCTTGTCTTGTGGGAAGAGTGTGATAAATATAGCTATTAGACAGCGAAAACTAAAATAAGATGCAACCATTTGCAGCCTTGTGTTCTTGGCTCAGCATTCTTTGTCGAAGAAAAGAAAAAAACAACACTGCAAATAGAAAGAGTGCCCCGTGTACCGTATGTATCTCTGCAGATCACACTTGCTTTTTGATTTTATCACAAGCCTGGAGTTGGTTATATAAGAGACTATGAATATTGTAGCCTACTCAAGCTGAGCGTGCCCACTGTATAGCCTTCAGCAAGTCGACACAAAAGTTGATCACTATCCAGACCAGTCTGTGGTCCAGGTTTGGTGATTAAACATTTAAACAGGACAGACAGACAGACTGGAAGCACATTTCCTCTGACCGCCCACCTCGCGGGGCCCCATAGCCTCTATCAGTGAGAGCAAAGCACAGCGAAGGGAGCGCTTGTTTACTGGCACTCCTTCCAGTCAGCTCCACGGGCAGAGTGTGCAACACTCCGGCATGGATCTTAATCACATTACTCAGCTCCCACAAAGACAAAAGCAGCCCCCCCCCCTCCCCTCTCACACACACCCAGCAGCACAGGATGCTTTGCACTCATTTCCTTTGCAGAACTGGATTAAGAGTCCTGAAATGTGATGAGTGGTTGGGAAGACAGCGCTCTCCGCAACTGCAATGACGCTGTGAATGTGAACCAGAAACTGCAGTACAGTGCCTCAGAGGTGTGGAGATGAAGTTATGTGATTTCTGGGAGATGATTGTGTGCAAGTGTTTACGCGTGGGGGAGGAGGGGGAGCCTGGTGTATCAGTCGCACAGTGACACTCTATCAAAGGCCCTTTGTGTTCCTACCTCTGAGAGGGAGCAGCTGTGAGCCTCGCACGACTCAGCACTGCGTGCTCGACCACAGCCACATGCCCCACTGATCTCCCATGCTGGCCTCTGCTCCTCTCCTGTCCTCTTGGGCGGCTGTAGACAAGGTAACATGAACACGCTCCACATACAGATGAGGATTTGGCTTGAGACACATTTTAATGTCTGTGGGTTTTTGAGTGAGTCCAGCTCATTGTTAATCATCTGTAAGCCCTTTAAAAACAGATCCCTGAGCTCCCCGCTAATTCCTGTATTGTTTTTATTGCTGTTGTTGTAGTAAGACCTTGTAACTTCAATATTTGAGATTTTCATGTTTTAATTGTGATTATCTGGGTTTCAGATAATCAAATCCACTGACATTCGATTATCTGAAAACCCCTTGAAAATCTCCATTGATAAACTCAAAAATACACTGTATAAACAAGGACTGTCTGAAAACAAGCCTGTTTTTTTTGAATTCCTAAAAAGTGGAGATACAGGGTTTTTGCTCAGCAGCAACAATCTGTTTTCCAGCCACTAATTTCCCCTCAAATACAGATTGACTATCCTGCTCCATTTAGCAATTACTCAAATTGAGATGAGTGCATTTACAGTATAACCCTCTTAAAACCAGGTTGTTCCCAGAAAAAGGCGAAACATCCAGTTTTATGTCCTAATAACCACTCTGACGGTCTGGAGACCTGTTGTGTCTGACTCCCCGTGTCCTCACGTGAGATTAAACTGCAGAAGCAGTTGACCTTTTCTTCTATAAACACTTTGCTAGAAATGAGAACAGAGATGAACCCTGTGATGCCACTGGCAACCACTCCTGTAACAGGCTGTCTCTTTACAGCCTCAGGGTGTGCTCTTGCTGTGTTCCTTATCCTGTGTGTTCCTCGCCTCTGAACTCCCAGGGTTACACTTGTGGGTGCGAGTCTTCAGGTGGCAGTTTCAGCTGTCTTTTGTCAGACATACAGTCAGCTTCATTTCTGACCATGTTAACGACTTAACTCTAGGGATGGCCTTTGGTCACCACAACTGTCCGGAAGGATTGCTGTGAACTTTGATGCTCAGGTACTCATTGCCCCTAAGGGATGAATCCTATAAACTTTGGTGTTCTTCTGACTTTTCCTGTAGTGCCACCATGAGGTAAAAATTTTCATTTAACCCGTAAAATATCTCAGCATCTACTGTGTGGATTGGCACTAAATTTTGGTTGCAACCCAACGACTTCAGTGGTCCCCCTCGCCTTTCTTCAAGTTCAACAAAACTTTGATTTTCAGACATTCATGTTCCCCTCAGCATGAACTGTAATAACTCTGATCCCTTAATGATCCTGTTTGTCTAGCACTACCATCAGGTCAAACATTAAATTTCCCTAATACTGTGGTTTGTGACTTAATTCTTGCAAAACAATAACTGGGCAATAATTGTGTATTCAGTGAGCTATTGGCTCTCCCAGCATAAACTATGTGATACAGTTGCAGTGGACTGTGGCATGACATTGATTACCACATAAAGACTTTATAGAGGAGAGGTTCAACCTTGAATAGATTCACATCTCAGAAATTAGTTGTGTAAAAGTTGAAAATTTGGATCATCGAGGTGATGTTGCACCTTCATCTGTAACAACTGTATTTCACTGTACATAAAACATCGAATAAAGAGCAGGGACGATGAGAGTCAGTGGCTTTACACTCCGGGTTTGTTCTTTTTAGTCCATTCGTCCTGCCTTCCTTCATTTTCCTCTTTCTCTCTTGCTGAAAATGTAAACAAGGGACTAATGAAAGAAATAAATAGATTGCTGAGCCTGCCTCACATCTCTACCTCTCTCCATTACTAATGGACTAGTTGCTTTGCTCTCGGCAGAAGAGTCATTATGGGTGAAGACTGATCTCCTGTGTCCAATTTACTGTCAAAATGCCTGACGTGTCTTGCCTCCAGGTCAAAGTGAAACCAGTGAGTGAAATATGATTTGACTGACAGGGTTTCTCTCACTGTGTGTCTCAAAATAAACCAGCTACATGCATAGACACACATATAGGGTGGATGATGTGCATGTTCTGTGTCCATCGTCTTGTTGTCTCAGTGTGGACGGGTTGAATAAAAAAAAAACAAATCACTGTGCTCCAAAACAATGTATCATTCCATCATAATGGGCTTCAGCGTGACAGCCAGTTGCATTCAGGACACACTGTTCCCGACACAAGCATAAAAAAAAAAAAAAAACTGAATCACCTTCCTCAGCGGCACAGATCATCAGTGCCGGTGAGTTGGTGGCTTTAGTGCCTCCGTCAACACATGGCTAAAGACAGCTCCCACTGTGCTGTGATTGGTGAACCTGTAGCCCAGACCACGGACACTCACTTTGACAAATCACCTGCCCTCAGCTGTGCCCGGCTGCCCACATGGACGAACCCTGCTGGGACTGAGTGCTGTGTAACCCATCCCCGATTTGTCTCGCCTCTACTCTCCTTCCCATCATCCCTCTCTCACTCTCCACTGTATGTCACATACTCCATGGAGCTAGAGCATGCTGAAAGGTTGTGGCTGAAACACTGCCAGCCGCTGGCCCCCTGCTGGAGTGACCTACGACCCGGGAAGGGATAACCCAAGGTTAAATTGATCCAAACAATAACTGAGAGTGGAGCTTGTCTATGGAAGGTGATACGACAAGGACATTTGGGATACTGTTGACGACAAATGGGCACAATGATCAATAAAACAGAAACAAAGCATCGGTATTGTAGTTTGGATCAGGGTTTGATATTAGACTCCAGAGCATCTGATTGTAAGCGACAATCATAATAAATGTCATCTTCACCCTCATTGTAATCATGTCCTGCAGAAAATCATTCATCAGTGAAATATCACTGCAATAAGATATCCAGGGAACATACTGTACCTAACCCCCACTCTATCACAATCCAGTAGCCTCAAGTTCCAGTGGGGAGGCTTCATGTGATGTGTGTGTGTGTGTGTGTGTGTGTGTGTGTGAGAGAGAGAGAGAGAGAGAGAGAGAGAGAGAGAGAGAGAGAGAGCAGGCTTTGGGAAATCCAGTGAGACTCAACTGAAGCATCCCTCCCTTTGTACCACATGCTATAGACTGTGTCCCTTTGATCTCAGATACATGGGGAAATGTGGCTCTAATATGAGCTCGGTAAAATGGGGTCCAAATGGGGGTGGGGCTAAATGATGTAACAGCACTGCTAAGGGGACCATCTCACCCACCACTTCAAGGCAAGCCAACAGTATATGGTGAGTTGTGATCCTGCTCGCACACAATAGCCACTAACCACAATCAGCGCGCTAATGTTGATTACTGAGGCTGCATTCACCCGCCCACCCCCACCCACCTCTCTCACTCAAATTCAAATTCAACTACGCTTTAATTGCACGAAAGGGTATTTGCCATCACAGCAAGAGCAAGTGTGGGACACTGTAAAGTATGAGATAATTAAAAAGAAGAACATAGTGCAGAGTGTACAGAAATCAAACACTAATTAACCAAATAATAAAATAATCATTGATGATGTAACAGATGAACATGAATGCAAATTGCATGCAGTATACACTGCCAGTCATACTAAGAACACATCCACACATACACACACATGCATGCAGTATGTACCTTGAGTGACAGAGGTGTCATTGCACTGCTGTTCCCTCACTAAGATGATGGCAGGTGAGCATGTCATCTGCAGATATTAGTGTTGTTTCTTTATTTCCGCCCGGCAGGGCACAGAACGAGCAAGTAAATAAAAATGCTTCGTGTCCTCTTTGTGTCCTAATCGACTGTATGCATCCTCTCTGGTTTCTGTGGAAGCCATGTTTTCCCGTGGCAGCTAAAGTAATCTATGTTCCAGACTGTGGCTGCTGAGTCTGTTTTCCTTTTGTTTTTTTTTTTGCGCTCACTGTTAAACTGTGTTTTGGTGATGTCCATTTCCTTGTGTTTTGTGGCTGCGTGAAGGGCACATATGGGTTTAGTTGGTGTTTGTGTGATGTCATATAAAACCTTTACACTGCAGCTGTTTAATCTGTTTGCTGTAACAGCAGATATTGTCCTAGTTCTGTGGACCGTAGTTGGGACGTTCATGTGGACTTGTCCATATGGCAGTGGCAGCATTCTGCCTGCATCTCACATTGTTAACATTGCACAACACCCGCTTGAGGTAGAGCATCTCTGACTCTGACTTTTACTTGATTTTTGTATGAACAGCTCCTTTAAAGCCACAGCTGCTGTCAAGGCAAAGACCCCAGCCATTACTGCTGCTTCTCCCCCACCAATACAATGTTTGTGACAAAATGAAATCCATGCGTGTTGGCTGCTGCTGTGTTTCATTTAGAGCCCATTACCAGCCTCCAGGCTTCGCTTTTACAGGGTTTGCTCGATCAAGTCAGCTGCTCATTTAAATGCATTAGACGGCATTAACGATGAGATATCACCTGTCTGCCCTGGACAAAGTATAAAAGCGCCATTAAAACTGGAGTGCCCCGGATGCCCTCGCATCCATCTAGCACAGGCTGAATCACAAAAGCGGAGTGGGACACAAACAGGAGCGGATATCACTAATAATGTGGGTGAAAATACAAATGAAGTCGCAGCTCAACCATTAACATGAGTTAGAGTTAATCATAGGCAAATGGTAAATGAAGCCGTGGAGCTGTATGATAACTGTTGACACTGAGGTTTTATTATTGTACACAGGGGTTTCACAGACGAATTAATTTCGCATAATGTGAGCAGTGCCCATCAAGAGTGAGGCAAAGTTCACACAACACAAATTCACTCAGGAGGTATGTGTGTCTAATATTGGCCACATAGGCCTGATCGGGCTGGTTCTTTCTTTCTTTGCAGGTTACAGTATCGTGTAGACTGACCCGGTTTCAGGCACCTCAGGGTGCATCTAGGTGTTACTCACTCACCTGCTGGCGACCTGTCTCTCTCCTCCATGGTCCTGCATCCGCCCGGCGAGCAGAGCTGCTGCGCTCCGCTCAGCACTGATCCGCTGGGGTCTGCAGGGAACTGATGGATGGCTCTCCTCGTTTTTGAAGGAAGTTATTGATCGGTTATAGGTGCTGAGAAAACTGTGCTGGTCCTTCAAAAAAAAAAAAAAAAAAAAAAAAAAAATCTCAGAAGCTTGCAGTTTCACAGCTGACAAAGCCTGGATGAGGTCCGTCGCTGCGCTTTGCCTGCTGCCCGCCCAAAGATGATGATTCCTGCCTCGTTTCTGGAGATGCTCTGCAGTTTGTGTGACTTTCTTTGGAGGCGGGTGAAATCAGAGCATCATCTGATGCTGGATGCTGAGCTGAGGACACAGGCTGGGATCCCTCCTCTGAGCGCCCACCAGCTCAACCTGCCAAGCAGCGGGAGGAGGGTGCGTGTTTATCTTCCGCTCCTCCAGTGGTCCGCATGACCCAGTTCAGCACCACACACGCTGAGGCGAACCCATTCATTCACATCCACACAGAGGCTTCAGCAAACCCCTGCTCTCTGCAGTCTGCATGGGCTGATCTACATGTCCCCCCACTCTCAACTCAGCTCCGCGTCCTGCAGTCTCTGCCGGCCGGTCAGTCTGTTCTGTCCGTCGGTCCAGCGGGACTCTGGGGCTGAGGGGGTGGGGGTGGGGGGTGAGGGGGGTTTGGTCTCAGATGTTGCTCCTCTGCTGGTCCTACCAGTCAGCTCCTTCATTGTTCACCGTCTCCACCCTCTGGCAAACTAATACCCTCACGTGTCCCGGGTCCTAGCGCCTGAACGCTCCCATCCATCCTCCATCCATCCTCCATCCTTCCTCCATCCGTCCTCAGTGCTTCCATGAGCTTTTTTAATTTTGAGTCATGCTCTGAAGGAACAAACTGCCCAACTCTTGCATAATTCAACGGCTTATGGCCTCAAGTACTTCACACGGTGACTTTGCCAACTGTCCTTTGGCTATTAGGTAAGACTTTCAATTAGTTCACTGCCCTGGCAGCTCCCCTTTACTGTACATGTTTAACAACAGGCCTCCTGCCAGGCATGTTTGCCAACCAGAACAGATTGGACTGAGAAAACAGCATCGACATAACAAGGATAACCTCAGTGCATCATCATCATCAAGGACCACTGATGGAGTGAGTGTCTGAAGAGGTGAAATGATTGGATTCAAAGAAAAATCAATGCTAAGGACACTGCTGCATTCCCCTCGGCGTTTTTGTGTTACTTTCTGCCACTTTGAGCTCATCTCAAACCTCAAATGTCACATGATAAATGTGTGGAGCAACTTCTTTTTATTTCTATTATTCCTGTTTTTCTTCCCTGCATTTGCCTTTTCTGTCTATACTCTTCTTTCGTCTTTTCTACTAAAATGATGGCCATGCCCAGGCTGAAACAAGACAAGGGTGAAATATAAGCTGTGTTTTTTATAATCAGACCAGGGTCAGGAAGAGAGAGGATGAAGGAAGTCTAGAAAAAAAGCAAGTCCAGAAGAATATGAGCTTTCTGTTTTCTGTAACAAAACCACCCGGGGTGTTTTTATCTTTGTCGAGGAGAAGGGTGGATATATTAAATAGCTGCATCTTCAGCACCTTTAAGACATTCGGGGGCCTCACACAGCACATGGTAATGATGCGGAGAGTTTCCTCGAGGTTATCGTGGGAACGGAGCTGACATAAATCATAGGGAGGGTCAAGCACTGTGGGCTGACAGCAGAGAGCACCGAGGGTCAAACACACCAGGGGGACGGGCCTGTGAGCTGTGAACAAATAGAGCAGGTCTGCTCCTCCTGCTCCTCCTCTCCCCTCCTCACTTCTTTTTCAGACGCCAGACTCATGTCCTAGTTTCTACTTTTTATGTGTCACCTCAAGTTTTCCACCTCTTGTTGCAAGGGGGTGGCCTTGTTTTGTCACTGTTCTCAAATTTCTCTTCATGCGGAGTTTCCCATGTTACTTTGTGTCCTAGCTGCTCTATAAACTGCAGTGTCATAATGGGGGGTGACATTGTAGATGAGATCTACAATGTCACCAAGTGATAAAAAACTGTGAAAAATATGATACGGCCACTGTGTATTTCAGGAGGGAATGAGAAAAAGACGTTTCTGTGCAGACAAGATAAATTTGTTGCTGCATGGGCACCCATGCAGTTCAGATTTAATACTATCAAAACATGCCACTAACCCCAATCAATGTGCCTGTTCATTGATGAGTAATAGAATCTCATGAGATTATTTGAGTTATATTTGCCATGGCTGATTTCATTATTAGGAAAAGTGGGAGGGAAGTGGAGTCGCTCCAAAGTGATCCCTGCAGATTCTTTGTTACACCCCTGCTTGTAAATGAGTATGAATATGTACTTCACAGTAATAATTTTAAAAATGTTTCCCTGTCAACAATCCAACTAAATCCCTGTAAAATTTCTACCAACATTTGCTTTGGACAGCAGGAACTTAAACTTTGAACAGAAGGAGAGATTTTTCAGTAACATTTAGCATTTAAGCAGAAGAAAAAGAGTTTAATTCAAAATCGTGCTGTTCATGTACAAAGCTACACCCCACCTTCACACCTCCAGGCACTGGGCCATAACAGCCTCTTTGTGTCTCACTTTAGCTCGCTTTTCCCTCTGCCACTTTCACTTTCTCAGTCTCACCTGGCTCCCCAGTGGTAGAATGACTTTCTGACTGCAGACTCAACGACAGAGTCATTTCACGTTTTTTTTTTTTTGTTTTTTTTTTTTAAACAATCCAAAAACAGAAAAAGCAACTCACAGCCACATCACCCTCTCCTACTGAATATAGTCATCTCCTCCTCTGCAGACTCCTCCATTAACACCCCCGATATCTCATCCATGGCTCCTATTTTATTTGCTTCTCATGACATTTTTATCCTATTTCAATATGAGTGTGTGCATTGAATTGGGATTTTTCCAGAATATGAGATCTATTTCTTTATTTAAAAACCGATAACATATGCAGCAGATGCATAGAATTCCTTAAGCTAACAACAATTTAATACATCTCAGAACTAAAAGCAACCATCACAATTAATTGCAGAGATGTTTTTGAAAGAGTTAAAGAAAACACCCACAAACTAGTTCACCACTGATTTTCAGCTCAGTGATTTTGTTCAGGTGAATTACTCGATAAAAAATAGCATTTAGAGTTGTAACGTAGTTTACAATTTATTTATATAGCACCATTCACACATTAGATGGTTTACAGAGGCATATAAATATAAAAAGTATAAGACATTAGGAAGACATTAAAATTGCATCTAATAGTCAATAAAATGGAAACAAAGCAGAAGCAAAAACAAGCAAAAAAAGTTAAAGATAAAATAGAAATTACATATTTAATTTTATTTGAAAGCAGGCCTGATTTAAATATGCTATAATTTAAGCAAACCTCAAGTATTCAGGTATCTTAGAGCATATAACTAAAAGCTGCCTCACTGTGTTTAGTTTTGATCCTGGGAACATTTAACAAACGTGTCTCAGATGAGCTCAGGGGTCTGGAGGCTTTGAAACGTAAAACTAAATCAGAAATGTCTTCAGGCCAGAGACCATTTATAGACAAGTAACAGGATTTTAATATCTAGCCTTTGATACACAGGAAGCCAAAGCGGTGATTTCAGGACTGCTGTGATGTGCTCCACTTTCTTGGTGTTTGTGAGGACTCCGGCAGCAGCATCCAGGATGAGCTGCAGCTGTCTAGTCGATTTTTTACTAAAACCTGTGAAGGCACTATTACAAAGTCTAGCCTGTTTATAATGAACAGATATGAATAACTTTCTCTGTAGCTTCTTTAGACAGAGATCCTTTGATTCATGCTGTGTTTTTAAGGTGGTAGTAGGCTTATGGTAATAATGATAATAATTATAATAATAATAATAATAATACTCCTACTAGTACTACTACTAATAATAATAAGAAGAAGAAATGTGGAAATTTGCCTTTTGTATTTTGTGTTCATGTGGCAGTTGGATACAGTTACACAGAAACTCTATGCGACAATATTACAGAAAGTGTGAGCTGGTGCTTGTGCTCGAGCTTTTTACAGTATATGCAGCCAATTTCAGAGGCGCTTTTCTAAAAATAGGACAACATTTCCCATAATGCTACTGGGCTTTTGCGCTTTGCCGTTGGCCAGGACTGGTTGATGACGGTAAAACTATGCGCGCATAACCTTGTGCTGCAGCACCGGAGTCCTGTCAGATCAGCTGTAGAAACCCCTCCAGAGCGTGTCGATGGTGCAGATCGTCGTCCGCATTGTTCCGGAGACATGAGCAAATATATTTTACCTGTTTCTTTTTTTGGCACGCTGTTTGGAGGCGCTGTTTTACTGAAGTGAGTAGCTCCTCATAATGTGACGTGAGGCCGCTGTATCGTGATGTAACTGCATCTTTTACACTAGTGCTGATAAAAATAGGCTGAAACTCGGGGCTTGGGCGCAATATGTTGAGCAGCTGTATCTAATGCATACAGTACACAATAACCCTGCAACACCTCCGTGTGGCCCATAAGGTTCAGTTCACTCTGTGGTGCTGGAGTGAACTGAATGGCTGTATATCGACAGGTAGTCTAATTATGCCAATTTATTGACCTATAGTATTTTTTCCTCCCGTGATGAGAGGACATTTAACTGCTCATTCCAGTGCAGTGCTCCATGAAGTACAGACTCATTGGCTCAGCTCTGTGGTTGGATATTCTTCACAAATGCAGCATTTATGACAGGGTCGTTGTACTGGACTGAGGAGACTGTCAGAGTGTTCATAATATTTTGTTCATCCAGTCACAGTTAGTGAGGCTTGTGTGTGAACTTGTGGGAATGCTCTGTTTTTTCATGTGTTATCTTGGTATGGCAGTGATTTATGGGACGTGATGTGCCCCTTCAGTTGACTTGAAGTCAAGTTCAGGGCCAAATGCACGTCGGTAAAGATTGGGTCCAAATGTTTAAGATCGAGTAAAGACTAAGAATGAAGCAAAGACAAAAAATGTCATAAAAGTGGCAGGATTTGCCCCCTGTTAAGCCTCTATCTTCCCCCGTCTTGTGCAATGTACAGTGTTCCTGTGCTGGATTATTAGAATTCCCCATGTTTGCTCTGTGATTTGATTAAACACATAAATATAGAAGGTATGTGCAATATATAAATACAAAACTGAACTAATGAAGGTCTTAAAACTAGATGTTGACACAGGGACTCTCTTGAAGACCAGGTAATAAAGTAGGAACCACATTAAAGCTCTCGCACACCCACAGTAAATCCACAGAGGTGTTTTTACTTATTGCTGATGAGGCCTCTCGGCTTATGTACGGAGTTTGGTGACACTGGCCTGACTGGAGGTCTAATAAGCTAATTATTGAAAACAACTGTGCGGGACATTTCATATAAGTTGATATTGGGCACATTAGACTGAGAGAAATCCACCTGGTTTTTTAATATTGAACGAGTAGGAGTTCTCCTCTCATGTGCCTAAATAACACAGCACTGCACTTTGTTTTTAATTCCTCCCATAGGAACCATGTGACTGGAGGCCGGTGTCCTAGTAAGGCTACCATCACTGGGAAGACTGTGGTTATAACAGGAGCCAACACGGGCATCGGGAAAGAGACCGCCCAAGAGCTGGCCAAGAGAGGTGTCACTCTCATTGTGGTGCAAAAAGACACAGTATATAAAAAATCTTATTTTGTTTATTTTGCTCTTGCTGACCCACTCCTTTTCCCATTCCCCCACGTCACCAGGGGGCCGGATCATTATGGGATGTCGGGACATGGAGAAGTGCGAGGCAGCTGCGAAGGAAATACGAGGGAAGACCCTGAATCCTCACGTTTACGCATGTCACCTTGACCTGGCCTCCATGAAATCCATCCGAGAATTTGCGGAGAGAGTCAGAAAAGGTGAGGGCGCAAAACACATCACGTGCACAGTAACAAAAATGAAGCAGAGTTAGAGGCATTTGCTGAATATGATCTTTATTGTGTTGTAGAGGAGCGGAGAGTGGATGTGCTGGTAAACAATGCAGGGGTCATGAGATGTCCAGCATGGAAGACAGAAGATGGCTTCGACATGCAGTTCGGAGTTAATCACTTAGGTACTTACTTTGGCTGAATGGACAAACGGGCAAATTAAGAGAGAGAGAGAGTGTTGTCTGTTTTTCAAAGTCTGTGTCAGAAAATAAATCTAAATAGTCTCCACATTACTTAAACTCTCCCTTCCTCCATCGCTACCTGATTTTCGATAGCTTCTCTCTTCCTCCAGGCCACTTCTTGTTGACAAATCTTCTGCTGGATAAGTTGAAAGAGTCCGCCCCCAGCAGAGTGATCAACCTGGCCTCACTCGCCCACATCGTTGGAAAGATTGACTTCGAGGACTTGAACTGGGAGAAGAAGAAGTTTGATACCAAGCAGGCGTACTGTCAGAGCAAGCTTGCCAATGTTCTGTTCACCAGAGAGCTCGCCAAGCGATTACAAGGCAAGTCTACTGGCTGTTGCATATGTGGGCATGTGTGGGAGGGAGTACGGCCTAGGTTCTTGTTTGTAATTGGCTGGTGGATATATATTTTTAAACAATGCTCTCTGTGTGTGTGTGTGTGTGTGTGTGTGTGTGTGTATGTGTGTGTGTGTGTGCATGTTTGTAACAGGCACAGGAGTCACAGTGAATGCTGTACACCCAGGCGTTGTTGCCACGGACCTCGGGAGGCACACCGGCCTGCACCAATCACAGTTCTCGAGCTCTGTGCTCAGTGAGTATCCTTCCTCCTTATTGGATTCTGAATTTAGAATAATCGATAAATCCAGCCGGGTTTTGCTTATCTAATGCATATGCAACATTAAGCTTAGGCTATACAGACTCTGATATGTGGCAGTGGTCTCTGCGAACTCTCTACTCCTCTCTTCTTCTCTCCTTATCCTGTTTAGATAAGTAGAACTCCAAAAATAACTCACCACAATTATGACTTTTCAACTGTACAACTACAACTGAAAAGTGTACTTAGCTTTGTGACTGTGCTATTTTGATTTTATGGTATCTTGTTGGCTTTGTGCAGTGGTGGAGGAAATATTCTGAAGAGTCCTGTATTGAAAATAGTACTTAATTAAAAGTACATGAGTATTATTAATAAAATATAGATAGAAAAAATTCACAAATGACTAAAAAGCTATTTACTGTTGTAGTTGGTTGAGGTGGACCTAATGTTTAACTATGTCAAACTGTGAAGTGTCAGGTAGTTTCATGAATAAGCTCATCATAGGGTTGTATGTAACATCTTGATGTGTAAAATTACTCCTAAACTAAAGCTGTGAAATAAATGTATGAATTTAAAACAAAATTCACCAAAATCAGTCTTACCAGAGTTTTACTTCACATCCATAAGTTCCATATCACTTCAACCACCCCTTAGAAAAATGATCTTAGTTTTAATAAAACCTCTGAAATCTGAAGTTACCACGGCTCCCAGTGCTGTTGCTGCCACAGCCTCTCATACTTATTCTGGGATTTGGTGGATAGATTTTTTTTTCTTCTTTTTTTCTTTTTCTTAATCTGCAATGATTATGTTTTTAATTACATGGTACACTCTGGGGTAATAAACATCCTCCACTGTGGGGAGAAAAGTGTTTCATTTATTCATTTCATTGATTCATTTATTGAAATACTTGTATTTTATTTGATTGTATCTCAAAACCCTCAAACCTTTCTGTGGACTCCAACCCCCCCCCCACCCCATTCCACAGGTCCCTTTTTCTCCCTTTTGGTGAAGAGCCCTGAACTCGGGGCCCAGCCCTGCATCTACCTGGCTGTGTCCGAGGAGATGGAGGGTGTGACGGGACGCTACTATGATGTTATGACAGAAAAGGAACCGGCTCCCCAGGCCCTGGATGAGGAAGTAGCTCGCAAGCTGTGGGAGGTCAGCATCAGGCTGGTGGGTCTGGAGGAGGAAGGACAGACCGCCAAGTCACACCCTCCATCAGAAGGGCACAGCAAAGCTGCACAGACAGACCCAGTGCAAAAACACGGACAGAGCCCAGGACCAGCTGTCAGTGCTGCGGGGCTGTAGGTCTGCTCTGGGCCAGTAGAGGAAAATGGATGTCTATGACTTGAGCTGTGCCAGGCTCACTGCAGCAATTATCTGTCTGTGATTCTGGTTGTGTGTACAATGGCAGTCTTTTGTTCATGCCTTTATGTTCCTGCATCAGGACATTTTCTTTAAAATGTGTATAACAAGCGGCCTTTGAAGATGGACTTTTGACTCTTTTTTTCCTCATAATGAAACTATGTATCTTTTGAAAGACAAAGTAGCGCTTTCATTCTCTTACAAATGAAAAGTTCAGTTGACAAACAAATGCACTCTGGCTTCAGTGCACTCAGGGAATTTGCTGATTTAGCCTTACTTGGTCTGGCATGACCACTTCCTAATGGTGGCTAATGATACTAACGTTAATAAAATGTAAATGGACATGGGAGATTGCTAATCCAGATTTTGCTAGTCTGTTTGTTTTGTTGACTTTGTGACTCTTCTCTACTTGTGTTCCTGTTACACGATCTTTCCCAGTAAAGAAGCTACATAGTCTCACGTCACTTCATTCATTGAAACACGTTAAAAAATATATGAACTGCTAAAATACAGTGCCAGCAGAGACAGCTGTTTATTGTTAGGCTGGGGTTAAAACTGAAAGGGGCTCATCTCATCTAAAAATAAACAAAAAATTAAACTTGAACTGAACAACGTTTCTACAATTTAGTGACCGTTTTTTGTTTTCATTGCCTCTGGAGCTTTTCTCTCCTAAAAATCACATCACACAAAAGCACAGGCAGTAGTTAGCCTGTTTTTCACATGACGCGTGAATCCAAGTGCACGTGAAGTACACATGCATTTATAGACGGAGGCCTTTTGCAACTTCACTGTAGGTTCACATACAGACTGCTGCAAATGGTTTTATCTTTGTGGATTCAAGCAGAAAGTGCTGACATTTAGTGCCATCTGGCTGCCAAGTATTAAAATACAGGTCTGATTAGTATGAAATCTTTAAATTTTTTTTTTTTTTTTCATCTTTGAAGCCATTGATTTAGTTTAGTTAAACATGGTATAAAATGTATTTGAAGACACTGAGACTAACTTTACAGAAAACATGACCATAGTAACCTGATACAGATCAGTCTGCAGTCTGTACCTTATAGTCAACATATAAAACAGTGTAGCATGCTTTGAAAAAAAAAAAAAAAATGTTAGTAATATTGGTTTGTGGCAAAAAGTGGAAAATATTGGCTTTGAAGTTAAATCTGTTTTAAAGAGCCCAAGCATCCATTATCACCTTTATGTGCAAATCAAACAAATCAAGTTACAAAAGCACTCATCTCTACCTGCAGTCATGCAGCCTAAATGCAGAGGATAATATTCATCCCCGAAGTCTTTGAGAGATCCATTGCATAGGGCTTTTTCCAACAGTAAATCCCAAAGCACCGATCGATACGGGCCGCTCTCTGCTCCAGTGCACACTGATCAGCCTCAAACCTGCAATGATACACCCTGGATCGTTTATTTCAGTGTTAGTTTACCGGAGAAGACCTTTTCTGCTGCAACCCTAGAAGATGATGGATGTCGGAGATGAGCTACAGAGTCCCAGGGTTTTCCTTTGCCTCCTGGACTGAAAGGACCCTTGCAGTCCCCTGAGCGTGTTGTTGTCCGATATGGTTTCTCTCTCTGGCATGAATCAAATCAACCCTGACCTCTAAAGTTTTGGACTCACAGTATTTTCTGAATTTTAGCGTTGTTTAATTTGTATGTTCCTATAATTACATATTGAAGACATTCGTGCTCTTGAACACGCACACAGGCACCCGACGGACTTCATTGCCCGTCATGCATCAGCGAAGGACATCGAAAAAGTAAGCGTCCAAAGTACAAATAGTTCCTGCTGGGAAGAAAAAAAAAAAAAAAAAAAAAAAGCACTTCGTGGGTGAGGACTAATGTGAAGGTGCCTCGTCGGATTTGGAGAAGTGCTTCGTGTGCAGGTCGTGTGGAGTCGAAGAGGAGTTGGACGCTTCTTTCCTCAGCTCCACGACAAACGAGCTTGTTTTCTCCAGCAGGTAACACGACAGCAGCGACATGTCAGCCCCGACAGTTCAAGGCTGCATACTGAAACAACTGTTTGCCGCAGAAAGACTCACTCAGCTGAACTGCTGTGCTGCGAGGTGAAGCAAAGATATGAATCAAAAAGCCTTTCAGTGAGTTGGGGCGAGGGCCAGTGTCACTGCAATGCTGTTTATCATGACAGCATGTGCAGAGAAATGCTTCAGAATAAAAGAGTAAAAATAGGAAAAAGTAGATTCTTCTAAACAATGACTAAAATACAGTAAAAGAAATCTTTTAGATGAATTTAATTATCTGACAATCCTAATAAAGCGTTATTAACTAGATCCAAACTGCTGCATCTTGCTTGTATTGTGTATGTCTGTTATTTTACTCCTTTCAGATGATGGTAATGCCAGTGTGATTGCATCTGTTTGACATGCGTTGTTTATCAGCATGGCAGGTCCGCAGAGACAGGGAGAGCTGCTGGCCGAAGATGTTGGCACAGATGACTGCTTGACTTCTTACACACACATCTACAGTCCAGATTTACTGAAGTAAGCATTAAAACGTGTTGCTTTTGGATGAATTGTGCATCACCATCATTGATTGATTTGCTGCATTTCGCACAGCCGCTTGTAGTTGGCTTTGTGTGCGATTACTTTTTGTTGAAGTGCTTGTCATTGTAATAACTGCATGAGGTGAACTTTGAGGATTTGCACTGTATTTTTTTCAGGGATCAGGTTGCTTTCATCACAGGTGGGGGATCAGGAATTGGACTCAGAATAGCTGAAATCTTCATGAGGTGAGAGGGAAATATCAATATGTGTCAAACTGCGTTCCTCTTACATTAATAGTCTAACAATAAATCTGTAATATGTAGAATCAATTCTGTGAGAATTATGTCACGACTATTGGTATAAAACAGCCAAATGTGTGAGGGAGATAGTGTCTAGGTGCACTTTAAACCCTCATGTTGTGTTATCTGATTGTCAGTTTTATCATTTTGCTTGTGCTTGTGTGACAAAGTTGAAAAAGTTAAATCGTGTGCTCATGTGGCAGGAATAGTTTGTCTAGTTTATCCAAATGCTCTCAGCTCTAACATTTACTTCATCCCTCATATTTGGCCTTGCGTCCCCTGCTTCCTGTTTGTCTCACCCTTTGTCCTCCTTGTCTTGTCAAAGGTTACTCCCTCTGTCTCCCTGTTATCCTCACTCTTGCATGTCTTGATGTTCATACCATATTTCACTCTCTTCTTCTTTTCTCTCAGGCACGGCTGCGACACAGTGATTGCCAGCAGGAACCTGGACAAGCTCAAAGAGGTTACTTTCGCAATCCTAAAAGATGTACCTTAAACCATGACTAAGTGTTAATGCGTCGGCCTCATGTGATATGACTGTGTGTGTCTCCCTAGGCAGCTAAAAAGCTGTCTGCTGTGTCAGGACGCCGCTGTCTCCCTTTGTGTATAGATGTGAGGCAGCCTGAGAGCATCGCAGCAGCGGTGGATGAGACGCTGAAAGAGCTGGGCCGCATAGACATCCTTATTAACAGTATGTGACCTCTTATGCACAAGTCTAAAACACATTAATTACTTGTAATTCGCCAATGCACCCTGCTAACATAGGTACAAATATTTCAAGGTGTCTGTGGGGTGAGTAAGTGGAAATGCACTTTGAACAAAGGTCAAGTGTGAAAGGTTTTGGTTTAATCATAAACTTCTCTGATGCTGTTTCTATCTTTATCTTCTATCTTTGCACCCTACTCCCTGTTACAAACTGTTACATCACTACAAGGTTATTAGTCATCAAATCAAATTCAGCTTTCTTATGCAAGGTTATCTCTATTTCATTAATGTACCTCCTAATGAATGCATTTGTAGCTTTAGTTAAACATTTTTAAAGCATTAATATAAAATTCAACTCATTCGTCTGTTTTGATTTCTTTGTTCAGCGGTGTGTCATAATTTTGGTTAGAATCACGGTGCTGTTTGCAACAGATGCTGCTGGAAACTTCCTCTGCCCGGCTACCGCACTCTCCTTCAATGCCTTCAAGACGGTCTTGGAGATAGACACTATGGGTACATTCAACACCAGCAAGGTGGTTTTTGAGAAGTGGTTCAAGGTACAATACATTTTTCATGTTTCTTAACTTCAAGTTAAGGAGCTATAAGTAAATTGTTTACTGCCCCTACATCATATAGGTGATGATAATATTGTATCTTCAGGAGAATAATTGGGTTATCGATCAATAACTTTCCGTAAGATTCACTTTCTGCAATTCCCCCTGATCACCAAAACAGGACAGTAAAGATCACAGATTACTGAGTGGCGCCTCGTAGCTAAATGGGATTTAAACGGCAGCCTCTGCTCTCTGGAGCTGATTTGATCATTTACGTGTTGCACTGATTTGAAGTCTCCCTTCATTCCTGTGTGCAGGATCATGGTGGCAACATTGTAAACATCTCTGCAACACTGGGATATAAGGGGCAGGCCCTCCAGGTGCACGCCGGCTCTGCTAAGGCTGCAAATGGTAAGAGCATTTTTAGTGTTATGTAACGGTTTGCAAATGAGAATCTAACGACTCTGTGTTCCCTCCGCTGTCCCCAGATGCCATGACTAAGCACCTGGCAGTGGAGTGGGGGCCCAGTGGGGTGAGAGTCAATGCTGTGGCTCCAGGTCCTATCTCTGGCACAGAGGGGTTCCGCAGACTGGGTAAACACAATGTTCACTAAATGGCTAATTTAACAGTTTTATGTTACACAAACAGTCCTTTATTCTAAGCAATGGTTTGATCTCTTACAGTATGCAACAATTTCATACACAACTCTCAGTAACAGATGGGAGGTTGTCCAGAAATTGACATTTTGGGACTGTTGTTATTTATTAATGATACTAAATTTATATATTTGTATATATATACATTATTATGAATATCTATGTTTATGTCATGTATATTTGTGTATATATATATATATATATATATATATATATGTATTATTATGTGTGCTCAAATAATTTTTGTTCATTGTGAGGGAAAAAACCTCCTTTCACTTTTATACCTTATACTTTATACTTTATACTACAAAGAAAAGAAGTCTTAGTAAAACAGGTGAAGTCTGGAGAAAGGGCTCTTTAATATCAGGTTTACTCGTACATGGAGAAACATTTTACACACAAGTTCTCAAGTCAAGTGTGCAAAGCATTCTGACCAGTACAGACAAGATCTCCTCTCTTATAGCTTTCAGTTTGGCAAGATGCAAACACCAAAACACGGTTACCCAACAAGGCCTGCTGGACCCTTTCACTGGAACACTCTTATCCAGACATTTCCCGAAATGGACGTATCCACGTTATTAAAAGTTTCGACAGTCCGGTCATCAAAAGCCAGCTAATGATAATATCCTGGCCACGTCTTCTCGCTTGCATAAATGTCTTACTCTCTTGCCTCTTGCCACTGGTATCCCTGATGAAAGTCATTCTGGGGAGTACCAGAAATTACTGGCAGAAGCGGACAAGCATATTGAGACACCCAAAAAAGGCAAATTACAACACTTTTTATCACACCTCAAACATTACCGCAGATATCCACAACTAGGGACTTGTACCCCAGCGGACCACCCAGTCAAAGTGATAGGGAATAATGCGATTTTTAGTACATTTGCAATAACCAGCAAGCTTCCCATCAATCCGAATCAGTTATAACAGATTAATGTTTCCATTGCGCATGTGTGAAAACTTGTCGCCAAACTGGAAAAACAAACCTATTCCATAAACATTAGATATAGTTAAGTAAATACTGAAGGATAGCTAAGCAGTAGAAATCATTTTCCAAATGTAATGAATAATCAGTTGAAATGTGAGCCGACTGTAATAAATTAACAGTTGAAGCATCTTAAAGTAATGGCCAACCTTTGCCACAATTGACAAGGCGGTTGATTGAAAATGAATGGTGACAATTACCACTTTTATGTAATTGGACTTTCATATAATTAATAGTGTTAAATAACATCCAGTTTATAATCCATTCAGAAAAACATGTGTGGAACATGGCGGAAGGTGCTAGTTAATTGGCACCTGGCTGTGAGAGAAGTGAATAAGTAAGTAAGTGTGCCTGTGCACGCTTTTTTTCTCCTTTTAAATCTCTCAGGTGGCCCCAGAGGGGAGGCTGCCGGCGCCTTCCAGTCCATTCCTTTGCAGCGAGCAGGCAACAAGACAGAGATGGCACACTGCACTCTTTTCTTGGCCAGTCGGGCATCCTCCTATGTGACTGGAGCCATCCTGGTGGCTGATGGCGGGGCATGGTTGACCTCCGCCAATGACGTCTCCATGCTGTTGGGTATAGCTTCCTCTAAATCCGCTAAACTCTGAGCAGGGGCTCTCCTGTCCTCCTCCTGACCCAGGTGTGTAGGAGGAGGTGCAGCTTGAGGTCCATGTGGAGAGATTGTATGACTGAGAATGAAGCAATTGTGTAGTGGATCGTGTCTTATCAAAGTTGAAGAGATTTTTTAAGTGACAAGAATACAGTATAACCCACATTAATCCACATGTCTCTCTTATTTTCTTTCAGGTTATTGGTCATCTGAAAAGAAATGAGACAAGTAAATGCTGAAAGCAAAAGACTAATTTCGGGGACACTTGCAGAACGGAAATGATACATGTACAGTGTTTGCGTTATGATCTTAGTTGTGGATCAACTTATATAACAATTCAGGGATTTTTCACCCACTACAGTGCTGTGTTTTATCATCATGCATTTCATGTACAGTTGTGTTTATCGCATGCCATTTCATGTGGTTTCTCAGTACCTCTCATTAATAAATAGAACTTTTATAATTAGTTAATGATGACTACAGTTTGCATTTACTTTTGCAAGTCATTTTTCTTTTGCTAATGTACAAACAACTGTCTCCCTCTTGCATTCTGTGCATTATTTGAGCGGTAAAAAGATCCAACGTCCTTGGCTGTTGAACTTTGAATTATACCTGTAGGATTGAGCGGACTGTTTTTAATGTTAGTGAGATGGATTTTATTCAGTGTTATCCACCTGGGGCTCATGACTCCAACATGTCACAAGTTGACTAAAGGGGAAAAAAACACACACAAAACAAATATGATCACACAAAAATTATCTTCCTGATTTCCCCCAATTTTCTTCGCTTTTTCCTTGTGAAATGCAGGATATAGATCTCTGAAAATCCCACAAATGAAAGCGTTAGGGAAGAAAACAATCACTTGATTTGAACTTGCAGCACATGTCCACATGAAAGCTGTAACCTTTGACAGCTGGTTGTTCGTATAAAATAATTTGATCTAAAGGGGACACAGTCCGAAAATGGCTGAGCCACTGAATTAAATGACAAATATGATGAGGTGCAGTATGCACCTGCAAACCTGATGAAAATCAATACCGTTGCAAGTCAGGTGGGGGCGCCAAAGCATTACAATTGCATCCATGACACAATTTTATTTTTTTCTCAAAATGATAAATCTCCTGTGTCCACATGAGTTGTCCAACAATATCATATTGGCTTATGCTATGTCAGGAGTCATTAGAGCTTAGAGAAACAAAACTTTAATCCAACTTGCTTAAGTGTGTGAGCAACTGAAATCCCTACAAGATGACCCTGAACTTTGACCCCCGCTGTCATTCACTGACATATGTGCGCATGTGAGCGTTTTGTGTGTTGGCCACGACACTTGTGCATAAACACAAGTCATGAGGTGAGAGCTGTAAAGCCAGTGATACTGCGGGGTGTTTTGTACGCTTGCGTGAAACGTCAGCGGTGTGTATGCGGCTGGAGGAGGAGGAGGAGGAGGATGAGGAGGATGGGACACTGCTGATGCTGATGCGAGAGCTTTCTGAGATCAACATCGGTGGACCGACCGCTGCACGATGGAGCTTATTGGTCTGATTTGATGCCCATTTTCGTTTTCCTTATGGGCTCCGACCAGAGCCGCGGACACAGATGTGCTTTTTGAAACCAGAGTAATAGAGGAATTCGGGGGTTTCGTCTCGTCACTTCGTCTGGCCCTGTCTTGTGACTGACACAGGTGGATTGCTGCTGGAAAACGGCACCGAAATGAAGACGTAATGCTGAACTATCACAGGGGCCACGGTTCCCGCAGTTCCCTCTGAAAACGTGGAGTATCAAAGCTGAAACATTTGGTTGAATTTCACCGAGAGGGGAGAAGGGGGTGGACCGTTTGGCGTGTTAGCTGGCTAATAGGCTAATTTCGCTAGCTAGTCAGTTAGCAGCTTCCCCGGCCAATGGCACGAAAGAAGTGGGATGCTCGAAGGAGGAGTTAACGTTGGTTGCTAGCACACATTCATCTGAGGAAAGGCAGTCGGCGATATATTTAGTGAACCGCCTCATAAAGAGGGATTTAACATTCACGTAACAGCCGGAGGTGGATTCATGTTTGGGTAACGCTGGCCTCGTCGTTTCCTCGCCGCGCTGCCAAAATTAGCTTGCGATGGATGAAATCAGATAATCGGCTAAGAAAGCTAATGTTGACAAACACTGGTGACTTAACGCTTTCATTTGTGTCGTTTCAAACGGCCTCGCTGCCAAAGGAGCTGCCGGTGGTGCTTGTCTGTCCGGCTACGAGGCCTTATTTCGGTGATTCGCCGGCTTTCGGGACCAAGTGAAGCATGTTGGCGTCGGGTGTGCTGAAGCTGGAGCATTTGGCAACGACCGGGAGCGGACCTGCCATGACAGAGAGGGACATAGTGAGTGAGAACACGCTTCCATCAGTGCTGTGAGAGATTAACATGACTTCTGAGTTCAGGTAACATCATTACCGAGGTGTGAAAGGCAACCACTGAAGTGGAAATAACAAAAAACTTTCTTGTTAATCTGTTGCCCGCCTGACATTTTTCCTTTAACCAACCTGTCCGCTTGAAATTATCCCTTTTGATTTAGCCCACCTTTATTCAGTTATTTATAAAATCACAATACCTCCCAGCATTTTTTAAATGTCAGAGTTGGACAGTGCTTGTAGGAGTTCCACACGTCTGTTCTCACTGGGAATGTGCGGTGCCATTTAAAAACATGGCATTAAAATTGGAGAACTGCATCTTGACGACAGCAGTGAGATAAGGCGTCACCAGCTTTCACAGGTTTTGCAAAAGGGAGCAGCCAATATAAATGGAACCGACAGTTCTGTCTGGCCCTTTGGGGCACACGCAGTGGGAGTCAGACCAGCCATTTCCTCTTGGATTTCACACACTGGATTCAGACAATGGAGGTGTGCTCTGTCAAAACAAAAGTGGCCAAACAGGTTTGGATTTCAGAGACGGTGACCATGATCAAACGTCCCAACAAAGCGAAGAAGACAAGGTTTTCCAGGACAAGCCGGCAGAGTTGGACAACCTCATAAATATCACTGATTTTTCTTGTGGAGATTTGCAATTTGAGGCCGATCTGTCCACAACCTCCAAAGCCTCTCTCCATAGTACTCGTATAGAGGAGTTGTCTTACACAGAAAAAACTGTGGGACCTGATGAAATCAGTGACTATACTTTATCATGGCTCTTTCCTCCCAACCTCACTGATGTGGTTGGAAAAAACTTTGCCTGTGAGGAACTGAATCTGACACAGGAGGCCCCTCTCGAGGGCTCAAATGGCCTCAGCAGTCAAGCTGAGCTAATAAGCCTCAGTGTACCTGTCTCTCCATCCAATATTTCCACAAGGAATACAGAGGCCAACACAAGGGATCCATTTTTGTTGGTAGATCTCCTCTCAAATGACTCCCCTTGTCTCCCTCCAGAGTCTTCAGGTGAGTTCAACCCACAGGGAGTCAGTGAGGAGCTGGTAGACCTGTCACGGGAGGAGCAGGCAGGCCCCCCTCCCTCACAGAGCAGGGAGACTTTGTCACCTGAAACTGGAGACAAAGGTTTATTCCCTGATCAAGTGACTGATCTGCCTGTAACCAGTAGCACTACCCTGCAAGGTTTGGCTGAGAACGGCTTCTCACAAAACCACATCAGCACGCCACTGGACTGCTTCGAAGGATCCGTGCCTTTGTTGGATTTAGAGGTTCCAGATTGTGACAGCAGTCTGAGCCTGTGCCCAGCCAGTCCTGCCTCTGCTATCTGCACAGGTGCGCTGTTACATTTATCAACGGAGTCAGAGGGGGAACATGCAGGAGCTGCTGTAATTAGAAATCTGACTTCAGAGCAACAAAGTGAGAATGACTCATTTGCTCTGGGTTTGTCAGCTGAACCTTCATCACTGACGGTGCCTCTGGCTGAAGATGCCTTCATCGTGGGTGATTTCACCAGCGACAGTCACTCTGTGGAGAACGTGGCTAAGGATTTGATGGAAGACGAAATTTGCTCTAAAGCCAGAAATCAGGAGAATGAGGCGATGGCTTTGGATCGGTGCTCGACTGCTGATGAGGTCCATGATGAGGAAACGTGGGATTTGAAACCACAGGAAGGTGTGCAGGGTGGAAGTGTTCCTGATCCAGCGACAGAACAGAGGGAAGAGGAGAAGGTGATAGACACTAACCAGCTGGAGGGATCAGATTGTCATGAAGAAGCCCCCTTTGATTTTTCAGTTCAGGACTTGAACACTTCTTCTCCTGAGGCTGGATGGACTAGTGAGCAAACTGTGGAGACAATCTCCCTCTCTAAGATGGTGGTAGATGACTCACTGCCAATGGTTTCAGCTGTGAACACAAGGGAGGAAGATGTCTCCCCACTAAAAGCTGTATTCGATGCTTTAGACCAAGATGGAGATGGCTTTGTTCGGATTGAGGAGTTTATGGAGTTTGCTGCTGCCTATGGGGCTGATCAGGTGAGATCCCTTTGTTTTTCTCCTGACTTCCCTCTCCTAAGCAGGCAGCTACTGGGTAATGCATGCTGAGTGCAGTTCTGTGTAAAACCATATAAACCTCCATATACGTAAATGATTTATTATTGATTTTCTGCTGAACCTCAGAGAGCTTCCTGCAAAGAGGCTGCTTTATTCAGTCAATTGAAATTCATCTGACTGATGTCACTTTGCAGTTTCAGTGGTTCAGGGTCCAAAGCCATTTTGTTATTGGAAGTAAACAGTCTATAGATCAGCCAAGTTTAGTCATTTTGATTAATAGAGCTCTGTGAAAAATCTTAACAATGTCACATTGAGATTAGTGTTGTGATTTGTATAATTTAAATTACATCAAATAAAAGTGTGAATGCTTTTATGAGCTGCGTCAGGTTTATCTTGCCCTGACATATAATGAAGCACAGGTAACATGACCCCGGCAGCGGTGCTGGTGTGTTCCCAACAAAGCAGCTCTCAACATTCAGTGTGATAGATTTGGCTAATACCCCTGCATATTGTTAAAACCATGCCTGGATTAGTTTGTCGTCTACATTTGGGGGGCATTCAAGAGCGAGGATTTGGGTTATCGTCGAGATAAATCTGTCAAGCATATTGGCTGTAATAAATTCTGTCAGGCCTGGAACTCCTCCATATGTCAAATGACAAGCACTCATCTTCCCGTTTGCATATCCTGTGGTTTGGGGATAATCTCTTGTGAAATGGCTGATGTGTCTCATTCCGCCCATGACGCTCACCCATTTGTTGTATCTCACCCTTTGCGCCAGGCCTTTAACTTTGTTTTTGTTAGAAAAGATTTTGGTTACCGGCAGGTCAAGAGACAATGAAGAATTCCTAATAAAGTTTTAAACCTATGAAACTTAAATCTTCTGAGCATGGTAAGTTTAGGTGTCGGCCTTGTCTTCAACCGAAAGTTAAATTTGAAGTATAAACATTTGGCACAGATCTAACACTCTCCTGACCTGAGTTTCTTTTCCTGTCAGATGTGCTCGTTTCTGTCCCCCCTTCAACTGTTTACAAGAATCAGACTGAGCTTCATCAAGTGATCACACCAGTGGCAGTGCCCCAGTGAGCATGTATTAGATACCTTTTCCAACTCATTAGGGCTCTTTTTGTTTAAGAAGCCATAATATTAATCTTGTCACTTACAACATTTGTAATCCATTTGAAAATTGTAGCTTTTGCATTTTGATATTAGGTAGATTCAAAATTTTAACCAGCTCATTTTAAACTATTTTTGATGAACTTTGAACATGGCCTTTGGGTGAGCATGGGTGCTCCACACACACACAGAGCGCGGTGCTGGCTCACTAATGCTTTTTAATCCCTTCTCTCCCAGTTCAAAGCGCCTCTATTGCCCCTGATCTGTCCCGTGTCTAGCCGTAGATATCTGTGGCTCCCCAGGCAGGGAATTGTGAAGGATTAAGAGTAAAATGTATTTTCCTGAGTCAGAGGGACCTCATGGTTTGGGCGCTGTCCACCAACTGCCCATGACCCT
The DNA here is from genome assembly GCF_046630095.1 of Trachinotus anak. Lineage (NCBI taxonomy): Eukaryota > Metazoa > Chordata > Actinopteri > Carangiformes > Carangidae > Trachinotus > Trachinotus anak. Next base: position 12,890,194 of record NW_027273876.1, on the reverse strand, counting down.
GTTTTGAGGGACAAAGCGGGGCTTTTGTCATGTTGGTCTAATGTAAATCAGTTCCACCTGTTGTGTGACCAGGCAGCACTAAAGGTGACACATTTACATGACACTGAGAGCTGATTTTATTTCATAGGTGTGGTCTGTTTTACTGTTATTCCTTAATGTTTGGTTTCTGGTGGACTTCTCCTCCCAAAGCATCGAGATTCCAGCTGTTTCCTTCGGATCTCAGCTTGTTAAAGGTTTCCTTGGACTGCTAACCAGATTCCTCAGATTGATTACTTTTGCATCTTTCTTTGTGTTTAGCTATCTGGTATCTGGCGCTAGTATGTGCCCTTCCAGGAAACTCCTCTCAGATTTCTCTCCTTCCATGATCAGAGACAGACAGAGGCTTTGGCATGTTGTGCCTTTCTCATTTATATTAAGTAAGCAGGCAGCAGACAGACTTATCTTCAGAATTTTTGGAATGTTATATAATGCCTGTAACCTTAAAGTGGATTTGGCATCCATTAGCTGAATCCTGATCTAACAAGGCCTACACACACACACACACACACACACACACACATTATGATTGTTTCTTTGCTGAGGTAGAAAATTTTTCTCTCTTCTCATATCAGTCTGGAATACATGTGCTGATGTGCTTTTCATATTTGAATAAGCTTTACCCTGACATGTCCTTGTGTTTCAGTCATCTGGAGATAAAAGTGGTTTGAATAGGCCCCATGCCTGAGCGGCTCTGATTAGTGAAATTTTACTGTGGACCGTGGTGGAAGCACAAGTATTTTAGCAGTGTGGTTGAGAAAATAGGTTATACTGATTCAAAAACGCATTCATAAATAACACATTGCCAGTAGGGATGTAAGCCAAGAGGAGGTGGAGTTTAGGGCTAAGCTCACAATGTCATATGGAGGTTTATTAGCTGGAATTATTTCTGGGTGCAGTAAACGATATTTGATGTAGTTATGAATTTTTATTGTGTGATCTGTGTATTCTCTCTGCCAAGGCTGTCAGTAACCTTCGTGTTTGTATTTATATCATCACAGTTTGGTTGAAGACTAGGAGCAGGCCTTGCATGTGTACTGTACCTGTTTGCAAATGTCCCAGCAACCTGTTATAGGGACAACAGGAACAGGTATTTGCATGCATGTTCAGCCGGTGCTTGTATGCCAAGCATGCAAATGTTTGCTTCAGAATTATTCCAGGATATGATAGTGACTACGTGCATACACACACACAGACACACACACAGTGCAGTTTAAATATGAGCATCAAATAATGTAGAATCTTAAAGCAGAGCTCTGCTGAAGAAACAACACATGCTGACTGATTGGCGTTAAATCACATGTTCCCCTCTGAAGTTCCAGCACTTGCTCTTTCATTATATCAATTCCGAAGTGCCGACTCCACCGCTTTTCTGGGTGAAACATATTTGTAATAATTATGAAACGGATTTACTAACTGAAGGTTGATTTGTAGCCTGTATTCTAGATGTCAAATCATTGTCAAACCATCTAATTTAATGTAGGTTAGTGATATTTCTTAACTGTGTTAGGAACACTATCCACAGTTACCACTGACCTGCTGTTGTCGCTGCAGGTACTAGTCTGTAAGATGTTTTGACGAATAACAGGGAAAAAAAGTGAAATGTCCTGCAGGCACACACCATAACGGTGAATTTAGTCACTGAAAAGCTCTTTCCAACCACTTTTGGTTTTGACCGTGAGTCACAAAAGCCATACTGAACTGCATTGTGGCCGGGTCTCCCTTTAGTCAGTCATCACTCCCAACCCTGCTTTAGCCAGCCTCTCGCCCCTCACCCGCTGCTTTTATGCACTGCCCCTCTAATCCGCAATGGAATGTCCCATGCCCCGAAACGTCCCCTCTCTTGAGTTCACTTTAGTGTCCGTGTGTTTTAATGTTTTATATCCAAAGATCATTCTGCTTTTTTTTCCCCCTGTCCTCGTTTGCCAACCCACCAGGCTTATGATCATGATTATCAGACTTTTGTTTCAGAACTATTGTGAAATCCCCTCCAGGCAAGACTCTCACCAAAGGGTATTCTTCTCCACGGGGTTATGCACAACAGTGGTCTGTGTGGAGGCGGTCAGGCGTGCCCCGGCACTGATTAGACACAAATAGAGGAAACAGAAAAACCACAGTGCCTTCACTGCTCTCGCGTCAGTGGAACTGACAGAGTTGCATTTGAATTTAGTTTTTATCTCGCTGTCTCAAAGTGCTTCTTAGATGTGACCATGCGCGTTATTACATAATACAGCATTAATGATAATACTGTAACTCAAATTTTAAAAAGCATAGGCTAACATTTTAAATTATGTATTAAATGACCAGAAAATGAAAGGGTCAAAAAACAAAACAAAAACAACAACAAAGAGACAAATGATACAAATAGGTATTTAAAGAAATAGGTGTTGAGTGATTTGTCAAAATGGGGACAGTTTGCCGCTTGAGCAGCTGTGGAGAGGCTTTCCCCGGGTCTTGGGCCCAAACAACGACTGAACTGAAATCAAAGTCACCTTTAGTTTTTAGGTTAGACCTAGGAATAGCCAACAGGCCCTGCTCACAAGACCTGAGGGGCCTGGCACTGCTGTACAGACTGAACAACTCAGATTTAGGCCATGGATAGTTTCCGCAGCATAGTAGATTTACACTATCTCAGTGGCTTTGGCTGTCAGAGTCTTTATAGGTGGTTAATTGTACAGTTTTTTTTACTGCTGAAGTGTTAACTAGTACTAATTCACTGCTTATTATAACTGTAAAGTGAGGACATCATCTGGACCACAGACGCTCAGTCAGTTCCCCCCTCACACCTCAGTTTTCTCACCTCACTCAGCAGAGGTGTTTGTGAATAGCTGCATGGAACAAAATCATTTCCTGTGAATTGCGATGCTCCATAGTGAAACAGAAAACTTAAGACCTTAAACGCCACAAACACATACACAGATTTCTCCTAACAAGACCCTGCCTCTTCACCGGCCCCTCTTCAGCCTAGAGAGCAAATCTGCTGTATGGGAGAGTTTTACCATAGCAGAGATGGGAGTGGGATGTACCTTGATTCCACATGCTAAACTTAACACTGCGGCGCTAACCACCAGTCAGTGACATCAGGCACTCCCCTCCTCGCAACTAAATACAGCTGGGCTTAATTCACAGAGCCCAGATCATAAGCCACAGGGCTTGTCAGAGTCAGTTTATTAGGAGTTTCAGCCCTCTCAGCCTCCTGAGTCGGAGCTCAGCGTTGCTAAGAAGATCAACTTGTTTTTATGTGTAACCGATATAAAAAGTGTGGAAGAGAGAGGCCGCACACAGTCGAAAGTCTTGGTAAAATGACCATGTTCACATTGTGTGCTCTCTTTCTCAAGGAATAAGTGAGCCGAAACCACAGAAACCACACCCGACATACTCCCACGCTCCGTCCAAGCTAATTTTGTCAGTGATACACGCCTGAAATTATGCTGTAATAATGGGGTTCGTGTAATTTTGTGATGGACGACATTTGACCTAGTCTATTATTTGTATAAAACAGATTATGATTGCTTGGCGCCACCAATAATTCTGCAGACATAGACATATATCTAGTCCCAGGGTTAGCTCTTAGGAGCGAGCTAACAAGATAATAAGCATTAACCAGTCCAGTGTTCGAAGGAATTCGTACAGGTGGAGGCTCTCGCAGTACAGATCAGATGAGATTTAATTTCACATACACTTAAAGTCAGTTTTCAATCTAAAGGAATTGTTGAACCAAGGTGCACTGTTGTGTGTTTTTTTTAATCCTCTGAGGTCTTGTGGTTACTGAAGCACACTTTCTCTTGTTGCCTTGTTCTCTTGTAACTGACTGTATGAACATACAGTATGTAGGTGCTGTTATGTAACCCATTTAACAGTTGAGTGCAGCAGTGTGTGCAGAAAAGGCTATATTGCTTCACATTATGAATGTACATGAATTTTAATAAGTATAGAGTAAAACATTTTTCTGGTATTCAGGAAACAAAACCTCCCAGTAACATATTTCTTTCTTGTTTTCCATGTTGTTTTCTTATGATGTACAGAGAGTACAAAGTTCAGTACAAAACTCACCATTGCCCTGATTCCAGTAAAGTCAGAAACACTTGACATCTGCAAAAGCTGCTTTCCTTCTGGAGGTCACAAGTGTTTTATTGGTGGCTTTTTGCTCCTGTAATCAAAAGTTGATGTAGTTCTGCAGCTGAGCTGTCACATGAATGAATTGAACTTAGGAATTAGTTCGCAGTAGTTTTATGTAGCTTAAGTTCAGATAAAGCACGGCTTTGTTCTTCTGCCTGTGTTACGCTTCCCCACTGAAGTCATTAATCAAACATTGCAGCTAAGTCATTTGCACCCTTACATCATGTATTACATCATCGAGGAAACCCAAATGATAGGGTTATGCTAGATGGATTTTTTTCTATTGCCAAGATGAAATTAGATTTGAATGTTGTGTTACTTTTATCTTTCAGGTGAAGGATCTGACCAAGTTTTTGGATCCCAGTGGCTTGGGAGTGATCAGCTTTGAAGACTTCCACCGTGGAATCTCTGCAATTAGCAATGGAGGTGAGTCCTCAGATTTGCTTATTTAAAACCGTGTGCATGTCCACACTTGTTGAAATTCCATATTTTTCTAGACCTGGTATGTTACGTTAAGTAAGTAAACCACCTTTATTGTTTTTCCCTTTAAACTCTTTACCAAGGCTACATCCACAGAACTACGTTTTAGTTTTAAAACGCATCTCTTTTACTACGTTTCGTTTTTCGAGCGCCTAAAACGTAGACTTATGGAAATGCTGCTGGCCCTGTTTTAGTTTGAAAACTCAGGCGGTTGCATTGTAGTCTGGACTGGCAAAAACTGAGACATAATATGTCTTGCTTGTAAAAACGATTGTCTTTCCTATTTCTTCTTCTTTTACATTGGCTAACCTGCCGTTAACCTATTTTCTGCTGTAAAGAGTGCCTCAGCAGCAGATTGTTGCACCTACATTTAGTCTCCAGCATCTGGCTCCATCGCTCTGCATTCCCCACGGTGCCAAATATTGTTATCAACACAGTATGTTCACATCCATCGTTCGGATGAGGTGAGGGATTTTGAAAGGAAAGGCAGAAGACTGACCCAAATTCTTTGTAACTGGACTGAAAATGCTGTTCTTCTTTCTTTAACCATTTTGGTGCCCTCTTGTTCCACTTTATTATAAAGGAGGACTCATATACTGTATGTCCCGCGCAGTTCTATCAGCAGGTTTCTCAGACCTAACCTCAGCTGTCAATCTGATCCAAATCTTGAATTGACTTTAAGTTTGAACTATTTTTCGTCACAATAGTTGGCGACAGGTGCACAGTGGATCGGCAGCTTACGGCACACGCTGGCTGTGTTGACATACTGTACAGGTTGTGGTACAGCAGTAGTGCGCTGTTTGCCTTGATCCACCCAGCGTATTGATTCGTGGAACTCTTTCCCAAGGCTTTCTGGGATGCACAGCTCTGGTTACTCAGACCATTAATAAGTCATGCACTGGAAAGCATGAGATGCACAGACACATGGGCTGATTGGAGAGGTTTCAGAGCAGGAGTGGCAGAGAGATGGGGTTTGGACAGAGTCCTATTCACCTAAATTATTTACTCTCCTCTCTCTCTGCCCTGTCCTCTCTGTTTTCTCCCTTCTTTCTCTCCTTCTGGTCACTAGTTGCACTAGTTGTCAGACTGATAAAACACAGAAGTACGACAAATGTAATGGTATATATAGGCAAGTCTGTCAAAGAAGCTGTGCTTTTATATTTATATATATATATATATATATATATATATATATATATACACTGCCAAAATAATGCAAAAACCTTTAGTTTGATGGCTATTTCACAGCATAGACATCTGAAATAATTGGCTTCACAGACTAAATGAATATCTTCACTGCGCTCCACCTTCATTTTGGTCATTTTGGCAGCACATCTTTGTGGAAAGGGTACCTTTTAATAAAGACAGGCCTGCCAGCCATGGAAATTCCTGGTCCCCTGTAGTGGCTCTGGCATGTCTGGAACAAAAAAAGTTGGTCTAGATATTTTGATATTTTGAGATTATGCCAGGAGACTGCCTTTGTGTCGCTGAAACAGAAGCAAGCTTCTCCTGCACAGCCCCATTCAGAACGCACTCATTTCACTCAAATGGCCTGTAATGTGTACAAGTCTCGAGGAGCAACGGGTTGAATAAGACCAAAGGGAACAAAAACCCTTGGGTCTACTGGCAGCGTTCGAGAACACTGTTTGCGTTCTGTTCTCTCAGTGGGGTACTATTCACAGCTCTGTTTACTAGATACAGGAGCCGTAGTGGCTGATGGGACTCCATCTTGTTGGTCCGTCTCAGGTTACACTACTTTTCTGCAGGTCCTTTCAACAAAGGCCTGTATTGACACATTTAAATTGGATATGGGTTGCTTCTTGTTCTTTTTTTATTGTTTTAGTTTGCCCATATCATTCTAACATTACATGCTATAGCCCTTGAAAAGCGGAGTGTAAAAGTTACATAATGTTTGCTGTCACATCAGGCTTAGCTTGCTGACTGTAAATAAGCCAGAGCACGGCAGCTAGGACACAGAGTCTTGAATGTGCTGATTATGAGTAAACACATTAGTTCTGATAATATCAGTTTGTCAAACATGGATATTTACAGTCAGCATGTTAATGGAGTTACATTTATTTGTTTGCAAATGGAAAAAAAATTAAGCAGATTACTTTAATGTTTAATACAATGAAATTCTTAAAAAGCTTTTCTTCCCTGCATCAGGTGAAATTTGAATTTTGAATTAATTAATTGAAATTTCGATAATTATTGATGATATTGATATTATTAATGATAATAATTGATTTCTTTATTTCTAAATCAGAAAAGTAAATTACATAAAAACATGATAATGATAATGATAATTTGATTATTTAATTAGCTCATACTTGCATCAGGCATATGGGGTAATTCTGAGGTCATTTTCACAGGCCGAGCAGGCACTGTAGTATCAGTTGGATGAAGATCTTTGAGTTTGGCATACATGTAAATGAACATTAACATATACATATATACAGTTCAACATGAGTATATATTCTGGATAGCTCTCTCATGATCATTTATTGTATTCCAGAGGAAAATGCTCACAGCCTCCTGAAACTTTAATTGCATAATTTGTAAATGTTGACAACACAAATGCATATTTGATTATGAAAAATACATATGCATTTTCAAGCATGCATTTTTAATTATTATCTTTTTATTATCAGTTAAATGATGCATAAGTGTAAAACTAATCTCTGTAAGAATTTGCCTCCACACTTGAACAAGATAATTCCATAAGACTGTCATGATACTGTATATTTTACTGTATAAAGCATTTACTTTAGTTTCCCCATTGACTTCTATTGTTTCATGTACCTACTGTCACCTCCCTGTCCTCTTTCTGCATATGGCTGTTTTGTTTGTTCGTGGACATTGGTACTATACACACGCCAGTCTTGTGTTTGTTGAGCCTCCTCTTCTGTTTGACTTTATGTGTTTATTCTGCACACATTAAACCGGTCTTCTTCTTCTCATATCTGCAGGACCAGAGCCACAACTCTACGGTGTAAACTACAGTCCAGGGGATGGAGCTGTGGGCTGTTCAGAGGAATACGACGAGGTGAGGCCTCTCTCTGAATGTGTTTGTGGCCCAGTTGTTGTGCCTTCAGCTCCCACTGGTGCACCCAACAGGACAGTGTGAAGGTCACAGGCTGACCTCTCCGTGCACTCTCACTCGTCCCACTGTAATTCACTGAGTGGCTTGCGGAGCTATCATTACCACTCTGTGAACGTTCCACACACTGAACACCCTGGTTTGGCTGACACTATAGCAGCTGGCAGGCCAGGCTTTTGAGTATTCTTTGACAAATATTGGATTAGCTGGAATGTGCTAGAGTTTTTACATGTGTGTAGCCGTGTGTTTTTACAGTTGTGGTGAGCATATGTGGAATTCCTGGCTCCTCTTGTGCACGCAACTTGTATATTTAACCATCATTGTTGCTGGCCTCCGCAAAATTGAAATGTTTCTGCTATTGTGTGCACTTCCAGCACTGTAGGCCTGGGGCTGTTGTTTTAGTGCTGTATATTGCACAGTGTTAGCACCCTCTCTTGGTATAGTTTAGAAGTGCAGGCCCGTGTACTTGAAGTCAAGAGTGCAAATGAATTCCCTCCACTTCAGTCCATTTTACTGGACGCATAAGTTGATGATTTATGCAGCACACGAAGGCAGACCTTGTTACAACAGACTATTCATATATTATAATTAATGGAGCACTGTCAAGCTGAGGGAGAAGTTTAGATAATTGGAGTTACTGTAGATGTTAAATGGTCTGTATATTAAATTGCATGTGTCCAAATGAGTTAATCAAGAAATAGATCCTCCTCCTTCCTCTTTTGTGTTTTCTAATGGCGCCTAAATGACGTGTGACACAGCTCAAAGACCTGATGTTAGCAGTTGAGTTGCTTTAAATCTAATCTAATCTAAAATGTTAAGGTTCAAATACCAGTGTGTGTCTATCCAGGGTCATTTTTCCTTCAGTTGAGGTCTAATTTATATTATCTTTGGTCACATATGACCATTTGCAAAACTGCTAAACTGTTAGTTTTGTTTGGGTTTCTGTACAAGAGGTTTGTCTTGCAGTTTGCTTCTTTTTTTTTATACGTTTTTTTTTTTACTTAAATATTATGTGTAGTTTTGTGTTCTGTCTTGTGCAGTAAAGCTGAAAATAGATTAATAAAACAAATGGAAAATGGCCACAAACAAAAGTAGATGTGTTCCACGCAGGAAAAATAGATGTCAGTTTGAACCAACAGGGTGATACACAAAGTTATTTATATATATATGTAATATTTTCTACACTAAATATTCTAGTTGCTTTAGCTGCTGTTTACTGGAACCCGTAAGCCAAGTTTAGAGGAAGTTTGTGCATGTTTGAAGTAGTCGCCACACCTGTGTCCATTGCCTTGTTTTTCCCTTGGGTTTCTGGCAGAAAAGGGTTCCACTCTCAATGGCTGCGCTGTTCTAGCCCTGTTTGCTTTCAAAACAGGCAAGGTAAGGCTGTTGAGCTGAGGCCGGGCATAAGAGGAGAGCAATGCCCCATCCACCCCATTTTTCCCTTACGAAATATTTTCTTCCGTTGCTGGGTTCCACATTTCCATCTCTCATTTTCATTCATAAATAGAAACATAACAGCAGTATTAGTGGCCTTTCCAGTTGTTATGACTAATGTTTGTTGTTCACTGTTCTGCCAACACTTTAGTATGGGCTCACATTGCCGCTCAGAGTTTTACAGCTTAACAGCATGTTAGTTTAGTTACATCGTTATGGCAGGTTGTTGTGATGTACAGTATGACCCTCATTCGCTGTGCAGCCTGAGACATGTAGAACATGGCTTAATGATTTATACTGTCACACTGGGCTGGGAAGTGAAGTTCCCGGGAGCCAGGAAAGATTAAACAGTTATTCAGCTGATCGTGTGCTGTTTTAACTCTGGGCTAAAAGCTGTTAGTAGTTGATTGAGCACTACAGCTGACTTCTGTTGCTCTTTGGACTTTGTCTCTGTCTCCACCCCTCTGACCACCCAGCGGAGCTGAACGAGGTGTTACAGTATTTTCCATTTTGCCAACATACTCTCCCTCACTCTCTCTCAGAGTGACAGTGAGGAAGCTTTAGTAGGAGTTATTAGGAGGCTGTCATGGCAGGCCAGCTTTCCTGTCAGTGAGACCGGACAGAGAGAATGGTTCTGGGCATGGTGGATAGCCCTCTGGGCCCTGCGTCTCCTGATGTTTCCTTTATAATGGTACGTTATGTTTCCAACATGACTCACCTGTCTTTTCTCCATTACTGCTTTATGGTTCTGATATTTGATAATGTGTCTCTAGTTGCTGATAGCATCAGATGTTCTTTTTTGGCATGTGTCAGTTTTGTGTTTAGCATTTGGTATTTAGTGCTGGGAAAGCCTTAAGCTTGCTCATTTTATTTGAACTTGTTGCTTAGAGGTATTGATGCAGCAGGTTTTGCTTGGAACAGCCATCTGAATCACAGCAGACTCTGGCTCTGAAGTCTGTTTATGCTCTATGCTTTGTTTGCTTATTGGTGTAATTGGCATCACGACCAACTGGCCAGACCAGAAGATTCAAATCAGACCATCTTGGAAATGGCTGCTGTTTTTTGCACTTTTTAATTAACCTATAGGTTTGTTCTCAGGTCTTTCTTAACTCACAAATGCAAAACAATCCTGATTTTTAAATCCACCTGATGACATTTAGGGGAAGTTTCCTGTAGAAATGATTTTAGAATTATTATTTAAATCAGAAAATGCAGTGTATACAGCATCTACATCATTGTATATATTAAGCTCCATTCACATTCATGCCCTGTTTTTACCTTGGTGAATTATTCATATCAGTGTGGATTTATACTGCTTGATTTACTGCTTAATGGGTACTCTGTAATCACCAACTTCTGTTTCTTTTACTGCAGCAAAATGAGGTGACTGACAGCGCATACCTGGGCTCCGAGAGCACATACAGTGAGTGTGAGACCTTCACTGATGAGGACACAGGGGCCCTGGTACCCCCTGAGATGCATGAGGATGTGGAGACAGACAGCGGCATCGAGGCCACGCTCCACGACGCAGAAGATGGTGGAAATAGGTCAGTATGTATGAATGTCCCAAACAGCCATATGCACAATGTTAATTTTGGCCAATATGCTCCTATTTCCTGGACATGTGTGCCCTCTGCAGTGCGTTTGGTGATGAGAAGGCTGGCTGTGGCCCTGAATGACTTCTGTCATGCCTCATCAATCGTAATCCACTTGTCATGAGAATCAGATCAACGTCACAATGCTGTTCGAAATCGCCGCTGGATACAGAATTTACCGTAAATGTGTGTCAAATCTCCAGCTGAGGGTTAGTCCTGGAGCCGCCCTGCGCTGACCTTTCACACACAGCACGTGGTTTACAAGTCGTGTGTGCCCAGTGCTGGATCACTCAGGTTCTATTTGGGTCACCAGACAGGCAGATTAAACGGAAGCAATAGGCAGCCACAACTTTATTGACCCAGTGTCTTGAATTCCCCTTTATACACCAGTGTGTCAGTCACACATACAGTATGTTACTATTACTCTTTCTTTGGTCTCCTCAGTTTTTCCTTAATTGAACCCTTTTCTGTCCTTTAAACGCAGATGCTCTTGTACTAATACACCGTGCACTGTCACCGGAGGACGTACACTTTGAGGCTGAACAGGAATGCACTTTCATTCAGAGATAACTGGAAATGTGCACAGTGTAAACTTTGAACACAAATTCCTTCCACCATTCTTCACTGATGCCAGTGCATCTTAGTGGATCATCATTTGTATGGGCTGAAAAGAGACTGAGATCTGCTCATCTTCTCTGAATTCTCAGGTTATGGCATAAGCTGTTAATGATTACAGTAAGTGAAATATCTGTAATGTTTAATGTATCCCTTCTGGCTTTTTGTCACAACGATATTCATCTCTCTTATATTCTTTGGCTTACGGTTGCTTTGGACGGAAGTTGGATTTTTCAATTCCTGTTTGTTTACACGGGAAAATGCCCAGTTATCTGAGTCAACATCACTAGACAGTGTATGTATATTTTGATCACTTTTAATAGGCAGTCGACATGATTATGGATTGAGTGAACAGTAGTTTTTGACTATGGCTATGGTGTAAAGGGTCAACAAAAGGATAAGAATGGAGCCTTTTCAAAGTGCATCTTTCTAAATTGTAATTTTATAGCAGCTTCAGTATTGAGGAAATACTCAGACCCTGGTATTTAATTCCACGCAAAAGACAAAGTAGGACCAGAGTATACTGTGTTTATAACGCACATCATTGATGAGGACAGTAATAAACTGTCTCTGACTGTATCTCAGTCATCCATTATTTTCATCAGCTAAGTAGGATGTGTAGAACATTTAATACATTTTAAAATACTAATCATGTACACAGGTTCTCTCATTTTGATGGGTTAAAGAAATTCGCTTCTTTACTGTGTTCTGATCAGTCTTATTGTTAAAGATGGGGAGCTGCTGCAGATGAGGCCCCTCTATCTGCACGAGTCTTCTTGTTCATATAGTGTTTAGGTCAAACACAAGGGAGGAAATGCAGACCAGTAAGACCTTTGCTGACTGTGTGACCTGTCTCTCCGCCTTGATGACGGATTGGAGTGGTCTGCCTGACAAGGATGTGTTTTGACTTCCCATTCCATGATTGAGCCTTGAATTCCAGGAAGTGTTGAGTTAGCTCTTTTTTTGTTTTCCCTTTTTTTCCCTTTCTGTGGCATGGGCTAATCTGATTCTGTCCTTTTGACTCACTCGTACCATTGCCCCGCTAAGTCTACTGCTGACTGGAACCTAACACTCATACTGTATGACTCTATGACCTTTATATTCTCTCCCTTCAGCAGTCTGTTTACTAAAAACGCGGAAACTCATTGCTGAATTGCCTCCTAGAATGAAAACTCGCTCTGATTTGTCAGTGACTTATCATGCCAGGGAATATCTCAACAGTCTGTTGGTGGAGTTAAGTTTATATAAAAAAATGTGGGCATGTTTCGCTGCCAGACCGTTTTTAAGGGGTTTTCCAAGTCAAAAACAGTTTGCGATTTCCAATGATTTAACATTGATTGTGAGAATATGAAACATGCTAGTTACTAAACTGGGGATTTCCGAATGAACCCTCACTGCTGCCTACAGCCACATACGGCATAGTCAGAGTCGGAGAATATGTACTGGACTGGGGATTAAGAATCTAACAGGATTAGCCTCCCCCACCCCCCTCTGTCTTACCCTGTGTCCCTGTACACATTTGGTCCTTGGAAGGTCAGCAGGACTGTCTGTTGGCCGTTGCTTAGCCTCAAATCTGATTAACCCACTCACTCAGTCAACCCTTTCTGGTACAGCCTCAAGTCTTTTGGGTGGCACAGACGATGCACCATCAGTCATGTGGCGCTGTAGATTGGCAGCTCATTAGGACCACACACTTGGCCGTTTTCAAAGGCCGGACCCTTTTTTTAAATTCTCCAAACGGGAGAGTCTTGGTTTTGTTTTAAATCGGTGTAACCTGTGAAATTTCAGGATTCCACTCTGGTTGTCTGGGGTTTTAACTCCAGTTGCTCCACGGCTTTCACGCCAGGGCAGCGGAGGGCGTTTAAAGATGCGTTCCCTCTCTTCACCGTCCCTCTGTGCGAGGGACCTCAATATGGGGCCAAGTAGTAAGAACCAGAGTAAAGGGTAAGTGGCTTCAAAAATGGTTGTTCTGCTATTTAACCAGTTCAGCCTGATGTTAGTTCAGGACATTACCGCAGCTGAAACTGCATTGTTGACTGATGTAATGAGTGGCCAGAATCATTTTGGGCAACAGTTTGTGATTTAAGATTTTGTTGTAAACAAGTGAAATGGGCTTTGTCATTGTGTGCTGAGAAAGCAAACCTTTGTGCTGATTTGGACATCCTCGTCCTGTGTGTGTGCTTAAGACATCTAACATGTCCTGCTGGACAACAGGAAAGGCTAGCTTTCCTGTTCAATGAAGATCAAGAGGCTCAAGCTCTTGTAACGCTATTAAATTCACGTTGTGTAAGATAACCAGCCACTTATGAAAGCCAAAGTTTCAGCCCCTTCTCTCAGCACAGTTGAGCCTGACCCACATCAGACCCCATGAAAGCTCCTCTGACGTCTTTGCCGTCGTGGTTTTGCATTACCAGAGAGGCACAAAACATTTTGTTTCTGCCAATGCAGACTTTGGGATTAATGTGAATTAACAGATTACCTTTAAAGACAAGTGATCGTTGAACTTGTCCAGATTGCTCTTCTTCCTGGGGGGAAGATTAATTGTACTTGTGTGGGATTTACAGTAGGCTCTAATCATTTCCAGGCTTCTGGGTCCAACACCCCAACCCTCAGCCAGCCTTTTTAGAGCTTGTTACCCAGACACTGTATCTCAAATGCTATTACATGTTTATACCGTTTTTGAATGGAGTCAGAAGATGAGCCTTGTTTGGTTTGGCTGAGATTGTGGTTTCTTAAATGGATGGTTTGTGGCTGTTTATAACCGGTTGGTCGTCCATTTTTATTCCATCTAACCCTGACATATTTTCTTTTATTTTTGGCTAGGACCTAAAATGAACTACATTGTTGTTGTATACGAAAGTGAACACACACTTACTAACACAGTAATCTATCCTTGTGTGTCCCTCAGGTTTTCCCTGAACTCTGAGCTCCATAACCACTCACTGGTGACGGTCATCGGTGGAGAGGAGGAGCACTTTGAGGACTTTGGTGAAAGCAATACCTCAGAGTTGCTACTGCAGAGCAGCAGCGTGGAGGGGACGGAAGGGGAGGCCGACTCCTCTCTCGTGCAGCCCAATGAGCAAATCAATGGCTCCTCACTTCTGTCTCCCAGGTACAAGCTTGTCTTCCCTACACCGGGTCAGGTTTTGACCAACTCTGACAAAAACATATTAAAACATTTTACATTTGTTATGCTCTATATCTTCAAAAATGACTTATTCCTCCTAGAAAATTAGACACCCCAAAGGTTATTTAACTGAGGTGAATATTAATGCAATTTGCACCAGGCTGTCAAATAACTTTCTCTTTATCAACCCTTCCTGATAAGAGGTGTGAGACACTGTTACTCAGCTGCATTGTCCAGGTGCAAATGCCCCTATGTACATTCCTCAGAGAAAATGTTTTTCTTTTAACAAAGACACTGAGGTCAAACATTGATAAGAATTATCTGGAGACGTCCTTCACGCCCCTATCTGCCTCCTTTTCTTGATGAAGGGCAAGATAAATGGAGTGAATACAAAGTTCAGGTTCACTCTCACTGCTGCAAAGATATTGAAAATGTGGACAGGGGATAAATTCTCCTCTAAAACTGCTTCCAAAAAAAAAAAAAAAAAAGAGTAAATGTTTGTCAGTCAAACTGTTTGAGTCTTAAGGGTGGTGTCTGTTGCCAAGCGTTCTGGGTCAGGCAGAAGGTGGATGGGGTTTTTTTTTGCGATGAGTTCAAACACCTAACAAGCTTTGCCTTTGAGCTGTCGTAGTACAGACACAGGTTGACTTTAACAGTGTAAAGACAAACACCATAATACAGCCCACACATACATACATACACTCCTCTTTATGGCACAATTCATTTGTGTTGAAGCCTCTACTGTAGCCTTTTCCCAGCCGGCTCTTTCCTCCCTCCTCCTCTGTTTTCATCAGAGACTCTAAGCTGGATAATGCGTAATTCCCACAAGGGTAATATTTCCGTGATTTGCCTCTCCAGGAAGCTCTTAACAGCTAACTGCCCAGTTTTTTAGCCCATTGACAATATGGAAATAAGCTGATGGTTGAGGCCTCAGAGTATATTCCTACTGCTTTGTAGGAGTCATTCTTATCATTACAGGAAGGCTTACATAACAAAAAGTACTTGATTATATGTAACATGATGTTTGGATATGAACTGGAATGATCCTCATATGTAATATTTGTCTTTATAGAACAAAGTAGTAAAAGGATTCATTTAACTAAATAGGATAAACCTAAGAAGATGATAAGAGGAGAATCCTTAAATTCTATGTTAATTAAATTAAATAGTTGTTATATCATTTTATGTTGTATTTTTGAAATGGGAGAAACTGTATGTGAAAGTCTACATCACATACAAGTTGAGCCTAAATCTGCCTGCTTGTTGGGTGAAAAAAATCAAGAACACACACACACACACAAAAAAAAAAAAAAAAAACCTGCATCCCACAAACTTCACCCACTCAGTGTGAATGCGTCACCATGTTTTGAGCCATTCGTGCTCATTGTTGGCGCATGTAGCACTGCTGCCTACACACACCCCCTCATTTATCTATCTACATATCACAGACTACATCACTGCAGCATTTTTTAACAAAGTCATCCTTCACGCTGTCGGTAGAAAAAGACAGCGGCGCTTACGACCATCAAGTGCCATAGAACGCAACATTTCTGCCTACATTAACAGGAACCTGTGCCAGTTTGTTACATAATGCAGACGTGACTCGCTTTCTGAATGAACAATCAGCTGGTGGAGGTGACGTGAGGAGACAGGACAATCTCCTAACAATGAAATAAGGGACCATGTGTTTAATTTCTGTTATTTTAATTTATTTAGATAAATAATAAGCACTCTGTCAGTTATTTGAGTTCTCTGCAAAGACACCAAGGTTGAATAGTGAAGAATGTTTGCTAGCAGGGGGGGGAAAAAAATCTTATCAGCACTGAGAAGAGACCAACACATTCTTTCTCCTAGAATGTTTTGTTTCTACCCAAACAAATCACAACCACACTGCACAGTCTGTTTCACGTCTCCCTCCCACTGATGCCTTCAAACTTTACTCTTTCAAACTCTTCTGTGGATTTCACTAACACCTCCCACACCCTCAGAGGTGTCCTGTCCCACCTCAGTGCACCACACACCTCCCACCCCCCCCCCCCCCTCTTGTCCATCACTCACCACTTCCTCCTCCTCTTCCTCCTTGTTTCCTCTTTCCAGTGCACCTGCTCCTCTCCCTGACTGCTTTCAGAGCTTCCTCAGGGAGGAGGCGCTGGACTTTTTCTGTAGCCAGTGTCACAAACAAATAAGTCGTCTCGAGGACCTCTCCACTCGCCTCAATTTCCTAGAGATGACTAGGTAACACATCATTCACAACCCACTCCGACTTTAAGCTGTGTGAATGTGTTTGCAGTGCTGAATAGACAAACAGTATCGCGCATGTTCTCATAATGTGTGCATGCTGTGTTGGACTAGCAACAACATGGTGCGTGTTTCGTTATGTTAGCATTTAGCATTTCATGATGCAAAAACTCACTTAAGGAATTTCAGTGGCTTTGCTGCACTTTTTACTTGGTGCCAGCTACTTCTTTCCCCATCGTTACCATCTGTACAAATTATCATTTGTCACTCATACATGATAAACATTTTGCACATCAATTGACTGGTTGTACATGTGAAGTTCATTTGAATGAGGTTGTGGCAATATGAAACAATAACCTCAGGTGTCACAGGTGAGTGGTGTCTGTTTCATTACCTTCATGCTTCATTTAAGTTGTTGCAAAATGCAGCTGGTAGTGGAGTAGAGCTTTTCAAAGAACCCGCTTTTATCGGAACAGACTTGCTGATCCAGGATTACTGACCAGTGGATGTATTACAGAAACTTAGTAACTCTCAAATCCTATTTCACCTATTTACTAACTGTGTAACCTCAGAATATAAGATAACTAACTTAAAAAGCTTTTATTAAAGAACTGACATATAGTTTTGTAAGTTTCTATAATGCAATCTCTTACAGGTCTGTTATAAAAACTAATCCTAGATCAGAACTTGTATAGTTTCATATACGCTGCTGTGTTTGTGTTAGATTGCCGTGATGTGTGAATATTTTCTAGCTTCAGTTTTGTGTGAAATGTAGTGATTCACTAGTAAAGTAATAAAACCCCATCATGGCCCTTGTGTCCTTACTGGGGGTCCTCTGCTATCGAAGAGAGGCACTCTGGGTGAGATAAGAGGACCATCAGGAGGTGGTGTCTCTTTCCTCTATCCTTTTTCTCTTCCTGACCATTTTTCCTGTTGTTCTGTCTCCCCCCCATCCAGCGCTGGTAAGAGGCTGTCCAGCAAGAAAGTAGCAAGGTAAGCGAAATAGTTGCTTTGTTTTCAGTTGGCAAGGTCTCATGTTTCTAGTACGATTGTAACAGATAGTTGTGTTTGGCGTAAGAAAATGTCAACTGGCTCCAGGGAGTTATGTTTTTTTTTTTTTTAAAAACCTCTCCACGTGCAGACATCTGCTTCAGAACAGCTCGATGACTCTGGACACCATGAGCGACTTAACGCGGGACATCCTGGAGCTCGCTGACAATGACATCACAGACAAGGTGATAAAGTTAACTGATCTTTTTCAAAAACACCTGCTTTTACATCCCTCTGGTTACACACATTCATATGTATGAGCTGCCACAGTTTTCACCTGTTAAAATAGCTACATTAGTGCTACAACATGTCATAGTTGATTACTCTAACAATACAGTTCAAATTTTGTTTCGCTAACTGTGAAAGGTTTCCTTTCCCTAGGTGCTCCTCCTTGAGCGTCGAGTGGCGGAGCTGGAGAAGGAGTCAGAGGCCTCGGGGGAGCAGCACGCCCGGCTGCGCCAGGAGAACCTTCAGCTGGTGCACCGGGCAAATGCCCTTGAAGAGCAACTGAAGGAGCAGGAGCTCCATGCTGACGAGCAACTACAGCAAGAGACTCGCCGCCACAAGGAGGCTCTGAACAAGCTGGAGAGGGAGAGGGGGCTGGAGCTGGAAAACCTGCAGGCCAGGTGAGCAATGAGGAAACACTCGACTATTTTTGGAATATCTTTGGCTGTGATGAGAAAATCAGGATGTATTTAATTACTGTAGAACAGATCCAGTAATATCGTGTATAGGAATGGTCCATGCCACCTGTTTTATTAAATAGAATTCTACTTCTTTGCATATTATTTTTATGTTACAAATATAAAAACCAATCTAATTTAGGTGTTTTTGATTCTGGACTTTGTGATCATTGTAACTGGATACTGACAACAAAAACAGTCAGTGTGTGATTCCCTGGTGATTTTTTTTTAGGTTGTGCTTTTTGGTGTGTTTATTGTATTTGACTCAATGGTACATTGAAAACACATTTCATTGTGACGCCAGTGGTTGACATACTGTCTGTTGGAGGAAAAGTGCTTCCATACTGCCACCCTCTGGCATTTACCTGCCACTGAACATAAGCTGTCTTCCTATGGTACAGCATTGTCAGCCTTTAACAAACAGTGCGGCTATAGCAATAGTTACTCTGTGGTTTTTGATGTGAATGTCTAAAAGATTTGCGTTTGTTTCTCAGGCTGCAGCAGCTGGATGAGGAGAACAGTGAGCTGCGGTCCTGTGTCCCTTGTCTACGAGCAAACATCGAGCGACTAGAGGAGGTGAGAGCAACCATATCTCATCTCCTGGTTCGTTTTTCCTTCCTTAGCTTAGACTGCAATCTTTCTCATAAGTTCCCTTCCTCATCGTCTTTGTTTTTTTCGTCTTGCAGGAGAAGAGGAAGCTGCAAGATGAGACAGAAGTCATGTCTGACAGGCTGAAGGA
Source organism: Trachinotus anak (assembly GCF_046630095.1). NCBI lineage: Eukaryota > Metazoa > Chordata > Actinopteri > Carangiformes > Carangidae > Trachinotus > Trachinotus anak. The sequence goes on along the minus strand of NW_027273876.1, from coordinate 12,870,978 downwards.
GGAGACAGAGTCGCGCAGGAAGATGGGTGACAAGCTGAGCCACGAGCGCCACCAGAGCCATAAGGAGAAGGAGTGCACACAGGAGGTGGAACTGGTTCCTCTATGTGCAAAATAAACAATGCCCTGTGTCCAAAATATTACAATACAGTGTGAAGTTATACAGCATGACTGTCATTTGTCAAAATGTCCTGTCTGAATTCTGTCATTACCTAAACTAAGTGTTATTGCCCTTTAGCCTTCATTTTGTATGATTCCCAATGACTTTACTATCTAATGTCTCTTGATTTGTTTCTACCACAGCTAATTGAGGACCTACGTAAACAGCTTGAGCACCTGCAGCTGTACAAGTTGGAGGCCGAAGCAAAGAGAGGGCGCTCACCCGGTGCAGGGCTGCAGGAGTATCAGACCCGCACCCGCGAGGCTGAGCTGGAACAGGAGATCAAACGACTCAAACAGGTAGCTCAAACATTTCTGCGTTTTCCTCAGTTCTCTGTCTCGTCGCTGAAGTTTTGTAGCATTTTCTCTTTCTGTCACTCTGACCAGACTATTTTGACATGGAAGAATGACTTAGAGTTCAGCCTGTAACGTTTTATGGTGCATTCCATTTGACTTGACCTCTCCAGGACAACCGCAGCCTGAAGGAGCAGAATGACGAGTTAAACGGCCAGATCATCAACCTGAGCATCCAGGGAGCCAAGAATCTGATGTCGGCCTCCTTCTCCGACTCCCTGGCAGCTGAGATCAACTCTGTGTCTCGCGCAGAGGTACGTTTAGGAAACAGGAAAGATGCACAACATATCCACCGCCAGTTTACCTTTTTATTTGAATTACACTGGGCAGGTTTTTATCTCCACTGACATCTGTCCCTGTGTTTCCAGCTGATGGAGGCTATCCACAAACAGGAGGAGATCAACTACAGACTCCAGGACTACATCGACAAAATCATCGTGGCCATCATGGAGTCCAACCCCTCCATCCTAGAGGTCAAATAGACACCTTGCAGCCAGAGGGCTACTTGAAGTTGCCTTCTAAGCTGTTAAAAAATATTGGAGACTTGGCTAAAAGAAATCTACCAAGAGAGGATGTAAAAATATTAAGACATCATTTTGGTAGAAAAAAAACAACGCACTCAAGTTACCCCTCGCCCCCCACCCCACCCACCCCACCCACCCCAACCCTCCACCCTAGAGAAAACAAAAAAGGAAGAATTTAAGATTTTTAAGAAGTCCATGGCTGTCAGTGAAAAATAAGCTATTTTCAGTTAGATATCCCCTGAGTCTGTACTTGTTTGTGAGTAGTATGTGTTAACCCTCCTGAAAACACTTGGGTTCTGGTGACTTCCATGTATTTGGCTAGAGGGACCTGAGTCTCCCCCCTGTGAGAGTGAGTGAATGTGTAAATGTGTGCAAGAGGTCAGTATCATTCGGAGTAGAAATCTAGCCCCTCCCTTTCCAAAAATAAAGTGTCAATGTTTGATTGAGCTAAAAAATAATAATGATAACGATCAGACAATAATACCTAAAGGCCTTAAATGAAAGGTGATCAAAGGATACGTTCGTTCTACATACCATACATGCCTCGGCTCAGTCAGTGGGCTGTGATGTCCTGATCCAAGCTGAGTCGTGTTTTAATCACTAGAGAGAAAGCCGTATGAAGCTGTGGTCAGGAGACAAGTAGAATTTGTCTTTAATAAGTTAAAAGCTTGCTGTGCTGCCTACCAGGCCCTATAACAGTGTGCTCTGTCCTATATCCAAGTTCAACTGTCTTTCCAGTGAACCCAAGTGAGGGACATTTCTAGGGGTCGAGGATGAGAAATGCCCGGAGGGTAATGTGTGTGTATGTGAGGTGTTAAAAATTTCCTTATTTTTTTCGCTCTGTGTTAAAGGTTTTGAAAAAGCTCGGTGACACGAGAAGGCGTAACAAGAATGACACAGTCGTTCTTGAAAGTCTCAGTCTCCCAAATGAAGGAACCCGGCGGATTTATTATGTGCTTCATCTCATTTATTTTTACAATGAAACAGGGTCCCGGAGCTCAGGTGGGCTGAGACCACAAGTGGAAAATCACTACATTTCCCATCACTCCCTGGCACAAATGTTAGATATCTCAAACTTATCTCACTAAACTTAGACTGACTGACTGTAACTGACAAACTATAACCACCTCATCACTTTATAAACTCTCCAAACACTTGAATTAAGCATGAAGGGAAACAGATGAGTGATTCTGGGAATTGTAGTTTTATTTTTCTAAGTGCAGCTCACCTGATCCCAGTGTTCTCTTGCTGAGTGAAAGTGACAGAGAGCAAGCTGATTCAGGTTACCAACCTTTTTTTTTTTTTTCTCTTTGCTGCACAGGTGATGTAAAATAAATGCTGACAGTCGGGAGGTTGTATGTGAAGAATCAAATGGTTGTACTTTGCACTAAGGTTTGTTTTGATTTCTTTATTGTTGTTGATAGAACTGTTAATTGTGGAGGGATCAAATGTAAAATTGAAGATATTTTGAAGCCCATATGAAGATGATAGCACGTTGGATTTGTGGCTACAGACACACCAGCAAAGTTGGGGCTGGTGTGAGCTGCAGACATCCCACTCATGCTTAAGCAGAAGAAAAAAACATCACACTATTCTTAATGCCATGTAGAACTGGAAATATTCAAGAATACTACAAAAGATTAGTTTTCATTTAAATACTGTATTTTTTCAGCCATCGGGATTCATCTGAGCTTTTTCCCTGGATATTGGCCAGTTTTTTTGTTTTTTTTTTCCAGACCTGATCTGCATATTATTGAAGAAAAATGGCAGACTTTGGTAGCAATAATGCTTGGCAAGAAAGTGGACGTTGGTGGAAGGCAGATGAAACGAACCTGCTCTCTATTTCCTCTGCTGAAGCAAACATCTGCATTTTCAAAGACTGATTTTTGGGCTGAGGCCGCGTTTATCGGTACTGTGCAGCCTCAGTGCTTTTGGACATTTCTTTCTGACTGTGAAACTGAACATAAAGCGTCGGATATACCCGCCAGATATCTGGACAGATTTATATTTGAAGTCGAGGAGGTTTCTTTTTTTGTTTTTTTGTTTTGTCCAAACAGCACGGCGTTCTTTACCAGTATGCTAAGAAGAATTCCTGTTTTTCACCCTGTTCACCTCTAAATCTCACTGCTCTTCTTCACCTGCCACTCCATGGAAAAATGGCCTTGGATGTAAATGACTTGTACATGTAAAGTTTTTTCTACACTCATTCTAGATTCTAGGTATTTTTATAGCCAGGAAAGAAAAGAACATTTCTTTTTCTTGTCTTAAGCTGAGAGACAGCTGCCTGTATTCTTCTCTAGCATGTAGCGTGTACAGTATCTGTTTTTTTTTTTTTTTTCTTTTCTCATTTTCAATCACATGCAGATATTTATTCATCATTCAACACAAACAACAACTCACACTCTGTGATCTGTTCTGCTGAAAATATATTTGTACATTTTTGAACTCACGAGGGGAGATCACTAATTCACAGTGAATGAGTCTGTGGGAGAATTTATTGAATTAAGACACGTTTAAAGCTGAGGTATATTGTCCTTGGGCGAGTCTCCATCATGTGAAACAGCTTGAATGCGAGCTGCTCAGAATGGTCGTTTGTTGAGGTCGTCGCACTCTTCCATATTGCTGATGTGGCTTCGACCTCTTCAGGGGTTGGACTTTAGATCTATGGCAGAATCTGCAGTTTCTACTGTTGTCTTCCCAGATGGAGTCAGGTACTGCATGGAAACACAGATTTTTATTGTATATCTCTGATTCAGTTGTTTGATCTATGTTTTGACTGACAAATCATATGCTATAATATCCATCAGTGGAGCCGTAGGTTGTGAGACCTCATAATGTCAGCAGATGACACCTAAAACCTCATATCCAGGCTTGCTGAGTTCAGCGTCCTGCCTTTTAGTGTAAGTGGAAGTTTACCCCAACAGATTTAAAGCTTACTTCTTTAGAGTAATGAACCATTTATGCTTTACAGAGAGGAAACGGGATGACACCTGAACACAACAGGCTATATTACAGTTAATTATCTCCCTGCTTCGTGTTTTATAATCAGCTTTTGACAGATAGTTTGAGGACTAACACGACTGGCGACAGAATAACTAGACAGGTGAGACCACAGAGCTGATAAAACATTCCCTCTTAGCAGAGCTGAAGGTGATTGCACTTTAAACAGATCCAATTTCTCCATCTTAACTCCTGCTTTCAAAATGACCAAAGACAGACATTTGAACCTAAACTGATCATTTTATCTATCAGGGTCCGTTATAACGCTTTTGGTAACACTTTTACTGTTCTACTAAATCATAAATTGACAGATTCTCAGCTTGCCCTGAAGGAAAAAACAAAAGAAACTGGTCTGCTAGTCTAACACTGTGCCTCTGTGTCTCAAACTTTGCCTCTAAACTAACCTGATGATGAGCCCTGGGAAAAGCACTGACCACATGACTGTCAGTTTGTTAAATTATAACAATGAAACCTAAACTGTAAATATGAATTGTCATTTTTGTGAATTTTTTTTCTCTCTCTCTCTCTCTCTCACGCTCACTTCCAGTGTCCAAAGAAAGTTTGCTCAAGGCACAAACATCACTACTGGGGTAGTGCATGGCTTGCCATTATGTGACATGGGAAGATAAAAAGAGGATATTGTAGAAAAGAGAAATTGTAAAAGTTAAATTTATTCCTATTTTCAAAAATAAATGTATAAATTATAACAGTATTGGTTACAGCTGTATATTATTTTTGAAGATCCCCAAATGATCTAATCCTAATTGTTACTGGGGAAATATCATTTCTGTCATTGTAAAAAGAGAAAATTTAAAGGTAAGCAGTGAAAGTAAGATTAGAAAAATAAATGGAATAAAAGTACCCTGTGTTGGCTCTGTCGTGTTTTTTTTTTTTTGTTTGTTTTTGTTTGTTTTTTTTTTTGTTAGTTTTTTTGAAAGTACATACATTTTACCATGTGTTTGCTTATTGTGCACACGTACTTTATGGATTTTGGAGCTTCTCACAGAAAACAAGCTTGCTCTTTTACCATACATAGAATTAACACAATTACTTTGACAGAAGAAAATTGAAGGTGTCCATTGCCTTCGCTGTGACTGGCAGGATCTCACATGGTAAGTCACCTGAAGCTGTTTTAATGTTAGAGCCTGGAGGTGTTCAGGTCCCTTCATTTGGCCTGTGAACATCTCCATCACCAGATACCTGTTCCCTCTGCCTCCCACCTATCAGCCACAGCTGCATGGCTCCTCAACCACTCCTTATATTTATTTTGTTGCCAGTCTTATAGTCCTGTTAGCTCTCGCAGTCAAAAACCCACAAATAAGTTTTGTCAGGCTTGGTTTGAAGAATACATGAGTCAATTTAGGTAAAGGTCAGACAGAAAGTTTGATTCCAAGGCAAACACGACAACATCTATGTTGAAAATAAAAATGCTAATTGTTTTACTGCAGCGCCTCCTGGTGATCAAACAACACCAGATTTCTTAAGCTTTCACTAGAGCCCATCTTCAAAGTCTAGTTTTCATACATATTTAGTTTTTTTTCCCCCCGAGTTCCTTAATTGATTAATTAACCGATTTCTTAATCGATGTATTAAGTTATAAAGTGACTATGACACAACAAGCAACAGGAAATGAAGAAGTGTTACAAAAAAACGTTGGCTTCTTGAATGCCGCACCCGGTCAGACTGTCACCGGAACCTTACGTCTCCTCCTTGCTCACCACGAACGTATTTTGACGGAGCACACGGAAGAGCCCAGCAGGCGGGTTGTCACAACGTAAAGTGACGGTGGGATTTGCACATTTCTGCTCGAAAAGCAACGTTTTAATGTCACAATGTAAACTGTGTCCGCAGTCGCCATGTACATTTCTGCTGTGTTATTTCATGACAATTCTCAGGTGCGTATCAGTTTCGACAGACTGACGGTTTAAGCTAATTCCAGTGGATGTTTACGCATGTTTGTTTGCTTCACCTGGGCAGCTTCTGTATTTTCAAACCTTGCTCTGATGAAAATGAACCTCTGCCCTCAGTGACTGTTAGCAACAGTCACTCTGTTTGGAGATGAATGCCTTCACAGAAACTTAACTGCTGTTTTTGGGTAAATTGTCCCTTTCATTTTTTTTGTCTTAGAGGGAAACCCACCTGTTAATCACCTCAAAACTTCATACTACTACTTCAAAATGGAATCACTCTCCTCTAACACTGAGGTCCGTCTAGTGGTGGCCCAGTGTTTCCGGACGCTCGCCACGTCCACAGAGGACAGAGACATTATTGCTGCTCTTCAAACACTCCACTCTTACTTGGATGAAGGACCAGAGAGTGCAACCACTGCAGTCCAGCGGGCTGAGTTCAGGAGAGCTCACTACAGCCGCACCCTTCAGTTCCTTGTCAGCAACATCCAGGCGGACTGGTTGCACAGCCTCACTGCAGCCCAGCGCACAGAGTTATGGGATGACCTGTTCCTACACGGCCCTCCAGAGCAGGCTCTGCTGGTGCTGATGGAGGGAATAGGAGCGCTAAGGTCGGTGCTGCTAGAAGAGGAATGTAAGGCATGTTTGTCATGGTGCCCATTCATCAATTACTATGTCATTGTCTCTTTTCTGCAGACCCAGCACAAATCTGGACCACCTGGTCAGCGTCACTGAGAAGTTCCTTCAGAGTGGTCGCCTCGCTGACCTGCTGTGGTCGTACTGTCTGGAGGCAGCTCCCTCTGACTCCCAACAGCTTCGAGAGACTCTGCTGGGGCGTATAGTGGCTCTGCCGGACCTAACTGCCAACAAATTACATCCCAACAACAAACCCCTCTTTCTTCCTCAGCAGTACTACCCATTACTTGCCACAGAGATGCTCACTGCCCTGGAGCGGACCTGCAAGGCCCTCAAAGGTGAAGGACATCTGTTAAGCACTTAGCAATAATGAGAGATTATATAAAAATGTATGACATGTCAGGATAAACTGTAATTTCTGTAATTGTTTGTTTGTTTGTGGGTGACAGGTGGCACAGACTGTTCCTTATCTTTTGTGGCTCAGACTCTTGGAAAAGTGTGTATCCAGGGGCATAGCGGTGAGTTTATTTACTGTGTGTACACAATTTTGAAGTTGTACCTCTTTTTTTTTTTTTTTTTTTCTATATCGCCTCCAATAGCTTTGCTGCATTCACACTGCAGGCCCCATGGTTCATGGGTAGCTCCATTAGCTCTACCAGTGGAACTTACATAGTGATAACAATGTTAGAAAAAAACTAAAAGTGTCATAGACAATCTTGATGAGGTTTGAAAGGCATAACTGTTGTCAATGAAATTCAGTTCACCAGTAAGAAAATAAAGAAACTTTCAGGGGCTGTTGACATCTGATTATGGTGAAACGTTTAGTCATACCAGATATTTCTTGGCTTTCCGAGTTTATCAGCAATCACACATAAATGATGCTTTTCTTTCATTAGTTCTATAGGAAATTAATGGGCTCCTTGGTGTTTATTGCAGCATCCATAGTGACACAGAATCCCTTACCTCCTCCTCTGGCTTTTTTTTTCCTCCCCGTAGATTTGGTCCTGGCAGTTATGGCTCCTTGGCTGTCTGCCTCCACATGCTCAGACATGGTGTGGCAGAGGGTTTGCTGGAAGCTGCTGGAGAACGTTCCACAGCGATGGATAGAGAGCGTGCTCACTGGATTGGTGCAGGCTGTCAGTGGGTAAGCTGGTTATAGTTTCAGTCAGGTGGTCATGTGAGTTTAAACAACCAGTAGTTTATCCGGACACTAGCTGTCAGATTTCTGTCTGCCTGTAATGATCCAAATCTCTTGCCTCTTTTTCTTCAGGCCTGATGTGTTGGGACGGATTATTGGGAATCTAGTGTTAACAAATAAAAAGGCCCAGTTTGTCATGACACACAAGCTGCTGTTACTACAGTATAAGTATGAGGTAAGAAGATAACTTGCAGCCTGAAAGTACATCATATGTGTATTTTGTAAATATCATATGAAGCATGTTTTTTTTCACAGACTCAGGTCTTGAGGATTGTTCTGGGTTATCTTGCAGCAGACAGAGAGCGAAGGCCACTACTAATACAGGTGAGTGCATGGTATGTTCAGCAGCCTAATGATACCATGTTAAATGCAGTGATTATTTACATGTGTTTGTGTATGTTTTCAGGTGTTACGGTCTGTGTCCCAGGCCTGGGCTAACCCCAGTGCAGTGAAACACACACCTCTAGAGCAACAGTTGTATGTTAGCAAGGCCTTACTGCTGAGTGTGAGTCTGCTGAAAGACTCTGAGCTACAGGAGCTACGCTCAGGTGTGATTCTGTCAACTTGTGTTATCATGCATCTCCAAACATGAGTTAATAGGTTTTCACTTAGCAGCAGCAGCAACTCTAATGCAATCCTATAAACTGAAGGAAATTGTTGCTTCTCCTCTCCTGTTGTGTGTCTCCTCTTTCAGAGTTACTTCAGTGCATGCTGGGTGGCATGCAGAGCCACCTGGACAGCAGTGTGGTGCGCATCAGGCGTTTGGGCATGGTGGTGGGAGAGTGCCTGAGCTCTTGCATGGATGTCAATGGAACCAAGCTCAAATTTGAGGTACAGTCGATGTGTAATTACTAATCAGCGCAGTTGGCTTCTCAACACATTTGACTAATGACTTCACTGAAATGCCATTGTTAGACCCGCTGTCTGAGTTTTCATTGTGCTGTGTTGTGTTATAGTACGATCAGGATGAGGAAACTCAAGAGCTGCTTTCTCTCATGATTCCTGTCACTAGTGATGAACCAGAGCCTGAGCCTGCAGATAGGTAGGTGTTAAACATCACTGTAACTATTACTTAGCCCATTGATCATTTTATTTAAGTGATGAAACATAAGGTCCACTCTCATCAATGGTCCTAAGAAGGTGAAACACTGTAATGCACTGTGCCTACAATTAGGAATCTTTCAGTATTGTCTCCAAAAAAAAGGGAAATGAGAAATTACACCATCACTGTGTTGCAGATTGCTCACCTGAAATGGTTCCAAAAATAAATTGTGCTACATTGTGTTAATGATATTTTATAGTTTTAATGTAGAAATATCATTATTATATATTATATTATTTTCCTTGGCCAGCAATTGGCCAAATCCCATAAAACCTAGTCACTATATGTCATTGATTTTATGTAATGGGTTGTGTCATCTGCAGAGTTGATAGTCCTCAAGAAACCAGGGAAGTGACTCCATCTACTGAGAAAGTATCATCTCAAAATAAACCAGCATCGCAGCCATCAAAAACTGATCCAGACTCTGACCTGGATAGGTAAGTATAAGTAAGGTTAGATCCCCTAAAGTATTGGCAATTTTTTTTTTTTTCTTTTGTATTGGAGGGATTATTGAAGGGTATCATTAACTGCGAGTCTGTTATCGATCCAGTGATGATGAGCTCACTCCGTACGATATGTCTGGAGATCAGGAGATCAGTCAAGCTTCCCCACCTCGCTACCTACGCGACTGTCTGGAAAGTACGGCTTCACAGATCTAATCTTTGGGACTTAAGTGATCATCTAATTCAGTTGTTGTGTGACTAACCAATATATTATTGAATGTCAACCCATTCAGCTTTGATGTCATCAGAGGACCCGGTGCGTGTGGAGCTCAGTTTGAGAGTTGCTGAGAGTTTGGTGAGGAAGAACGTCTTTGCGACCAGAGAGGTAAAAACGTTTACGGTGCCAAAAGGACAGAGATTTGAATATTTCTTATTGAGGGCCTCTTATTCCTTCCAGTACATGATTTTTCTTAAAGCAAATATTACAGATCATTTTTCATATTATGATTCATATTTATTCGTTGTGCCACTTTCAGATCAGTGTGCAGCTTACCAAAGTGCTTCTTCACATGGAGAATAAATACAACATAAATGGCTTCCTGAGTCTCAGACAGGCAACTATGGTGGCTGTCACTGCCACTGACTGTATCTCTGTATGATCTTCCACCTTATTTTCCTTAATCTGTTCAAAATTAGTGTTCAAATATCCATTCTGTCTTTTTTCATAATGTCTCTTTGTGATATTTGACAGGTGACTCAGTATTTGACCACAGAATTTTACTCCTTGAACTACAGTCTTCGACAGCGACTGGATATCTTGGAGGTGAAAAAAACAAGTGTTTCTCCACTTTTGATAATGGCTGTGTACCTTCACCAAATAAATGTATTGATTGACTTGATCTCTTTTGATGATTGCTACAACTGGATTATTAGGTCCTTGCTCTGGCAGCTCAGGAGCTCTCTAAACCAATCACTGAAAGGAGAGATCGGTCCACTGGCACTGCTGCCAGCACTGATTTGACTGCATACCCTGGTGACAACCCAGTCCACTGGCGACAAGTAGTAGAAAAGCGCATTCAAAGCAAGACCAAACGCCTCAGTAAGGTAAGTAAGTAGACATTTTCATCTGCCTTTTCAGTGAAGGCTGAATCCTGAGCTCTACATTGATTTCTCTCGTTGCTGCAGGGTGCCACACAACCTCCAGCTAAGGCCACCGCTAACCGTTATGCACCTGTTGCTGGACACTTCTTTTTTCCACTGCTCAGGAATTATGACAAGTGTGTTCTTTTCTGCAAATTTAAAAGATCAACATTCATAGTTTTTTTATGCTTAAGTGTATTCATTTTAAACATGAAATGTAATGTTTTTTTCTGCTAGGCCTCAATTGACCTTTGACCTGTTGGGCAGTGACCACCTGGTGCTGGGAAGGTTGATCCACACCTTGGGTCTTTTCATGCATCTGGCAATCAACGCACCGGTAGTTTTATCCAACTGTTATGCTATGAATGATCTCATTAAATGACCTCAGTGAAGAGCTTGATTTTAATATCAATATGCCAATATTTTAGGTATGACTCCTGATGCAGTCATACAGTGTACATATATATATATATATTTCAAAACATTAATGACTTAATGACTGCTCATTTATAACCTAGCTGGAGAAGTTTTAGTTTAGATGCTGTAGCTTTTAAGTATATATCCTGTATATTTCAGGATATCAGTATATTATGATATTACAATAACCCAACCCCACATGTTTTTTTTAATTTTTTTATTCAGATAGCTGCACAGATGGGTCGTGCTTTGCTGGACTTTGTGTGGGCTGTGCGCTACCATGTTGACCAGTAAGTATAATGCATGTGTTTTTCTCAGTGCAAATTGAGGTGACTGTGAATCTGAAGAAGACACTAGTGATCATCAACAACACTGTAGTGTAGTCTCCCTGCTACTAACCAGGCTTTTTACCATCAGTATTAACTGGGACGTGCTGTGTTGTTATGCTCTTCAAAACTGAGCTGTAGTCTGAAACATGTCTGTGTTAAAGGATGGTGAGACGAGGCGTCCTCTTCGCTGTCTGCTCTGTGTTTCTGAGCATGCCCAGTCAAAACCTGCTGTTGGATCTCAGTGATCAGCTGTTTGAGACCAGAACTTGGCTGGCAGGTAAAAAAAAAAAACAAAACAAAAAACTGCTGGAAATAAAGGTGAAATAAGGAATCTGTTATTTTCTTCTTGGAACCTTGACATAGAAATAATTGGATTTTAAGTGTTATAGATATATTTGATTAAAATGTGAAAATCAGCCAGAGCTGTAATAGCTCTAAGTTATTACAGGAAGACAATGTCAAACATTAGTGTTTAATTTAGAATTTCTGTGTGAATAAAGCAAATAGTTTATATGTTGCTAATAATAGATTAACCCTAAAATACACGATACTTGTAAATGGACTCGCACCTGCATAATGGAATTCTGTCATGGATGTCCCCTCAGTTACACACAGCCATGGATACACAAACACATACAGCACACCCAGACACAGCTGGACTGAACATTTCTGGGAAGTAGATGAGGAACCAGGATGTCCTGTACTACACAGACTGCCCGTGACGTGATTGGCCCATCAACTCATCAGTTGTTTTGTTTGTACTCACAGATGTGGCTGAAGGAGACCCTGATGCAGATTGCCGGAGTCTGGCTGTCCAGAGTCTGGTGCTGCTGGATAAGAGCCTGAAGAAACAGCTACAAGACCCACAAGCACTTAGTCTGGAATCATGAGCACAGCATCAAGAATGAACAATGAAATGCTGTATGTCTCTGTGATGTGGGGTGGGCTTTACCTTACCTCCACCTACGCACTGGTCTGCACAGAGCCTGGAGACTGGAGTTTGGAGGTCGATGGAAATGACATCCCGGATATTTGCTGGCAGAGGGTCTGGCCGGGTGGTAATGGATGATCCGGGACACTGAAGGATGTCCTTTTAGCTCAAGAGCTGCTTGCTGCAGGTGCTGCAGAAATTCTTTCATATCCTGGAACACAAAGTCAACCAGAGGAAAAGGAGGGCACATGTCTTCTCACACGTTTCTTAATGTCTTTCTGCATACCTAAATCACGCACACACACACACACACACACACACACACACAATTCAATATACTTTATTGTTTACATAAACATTCTCTGTATAACTTATGAAGCAGATAAAATATTAATTGAATGGAGAATTGGATGCCGTTTGTGTCCACCAATAAAATGTACTTCATGAGGATATCCTTTTCAGCCTCTTTCCTGTACTGGCACATCTCTCCATTCTGTGGTTGTTTGTTTGCAAAGGACATCCTGTGAATATTCACGTGCATACACACATTCACAAATAATGGAAATACTACTGGTAGTTTTTATTATTGGTGGCTTTGACCTTATCACTCTGGCATTTTTTATGTTATCACTGCCCCCTGAATATTTGTCTTTAAACGAATAAGGCTGAGAGTAATTAAGGATATAACAAGCACAGAAGATAATCCTATGATTGATTCTGACTTAGCAGCAGTGAACAGGTGACAAAATGACAATTAAATTGTAATCAAATTTTTCAAAATTGCTGCTTAGGACTGACTAAGTTTGTCAAGATTAAATAAAAGACCAATGGGATTTTCTGACAGGTGTGAACTTGTTAACTGGGTTTAATTTGTTAATTGGACTGAAATGAAAGCTTTATTGTCATTGCACCAAATAGCAGATTTTCTGCGCAAAACACTATACATACATGCACACACACTCATTCACACACATTCTCTACATTTTTCCATTTTTCCAGTTTTTGAATTTTTTTCCATTTTACATTGTAAAAAACAAACAAATAACCCCATCATATTAAGAGCATCAACATCATAAAAGAACATCAAGTACAGTCACTGGAGTAATATTGTATGCCACACCACCTTTTTTTACTGAGGTCAAATAGTTTAAAACTCAAGCCAGTGGGGATATTAAGTCAGTTTAAATCTATTTATTAAAGTTTCAATTCATTGAAAATAATAATAATACCCAGAATTGATCATACACAAGAAATACATCTGAAAAACCATAATATACAAAATCAAATGAAATTAGCCTTCAGATACCCATTTTACTATTGATAAAACTCTGCATATTGATTCAAAATACACAAATGTGTGCAAGTGACATATAGCCTAACTCTTTCAAACACTTCCCTTACAAGATAATTTATGTAAAATTTTGAAGGATATATATTTTTTAACTTAATTATGTTAAAGAATTTCAGATGAGTTTGGCGAGCCTTTTCCCAGTGTAGGCTGTATGTCTTTGCTGCAGAAAATGTTACAGGCGTCAGAAAAACTCATTTTACTCACACCTCTTTCGACAACACCTCGGGTTGTGTTCGTTATTTTCCGTTAACTCCTCCTCTTCTCCAACCCTAGAGGTTGTCAGGGGCAACTGGGAGAGACGCTTTATGCTCAGACAGGAGGCTACACATCAACACTGGAAGTTACGGTCGATGTTTTAAGCTGTTTCGAGTTTGAACAACAAATTAACCTGACATTAACCTGAAGAAAACGACGGTGAGGTGGGTCTTCAGACAATTTTACAGAACTGTTAACGTCAATCTACGGTAGCGAGAACCAGCAATGAATGCTAACTTTGCCTAGCTTATTTAGCTTAGCTAATGATAGTAGCTAAAGCTAACTTAACCATGTGTCCCATAATAACATAACATAACGTTAATGTTAGCTGACAGTGCTAACCATTATAATGAATTCATAGCTTCATCACAGTCTACACTGTTTAGTTGTGCTCATAAGTAAACCAACGTTAGCTAAGCCAAAGTAAAATTATAGATTGTGAGTCACTGGAATCTACCTGAAGGTACGATCTAGAGTTAACGAGTTCGTGATTACCGTGCTTTTAAAACACAACTTAGCCAGACAGCCACAGTGAGGAGATGGTGCAGAAACATGAAGGTGCACACAGACTGTACTGATCAATTAGTACGTGTGAGGTGGGGGTTTTATCTAGCTGGTATCTCCTCTTTCATATTTAGAGAGGAGCACTGGGGACATGGCGGTGTATTTTGACCACCGTATTGAGGCTCCTGAAAGCAGTGCTGTACCCTCTCAGTTGACCTGGCACTCGGCTCTTCCTGTACTGGCTGTGGCCTCAAGCATCCCCGCCACCGGAGGCAACGTAGACCTCTATCTGCAGCAGGTAAACATTGGGCTTGGAAGATGCCCTTTGGCAGAGAAAGAGGGCACACTTCGTTATATGCACATTGTGTGAATATTATCAATTACAGCATACTTGAGAAAGTTTGCATTCTTAAAATCGTCCCTGTTCATATGCAGGGAGAGTATGTGGAGAGCTGCCATGTAGAACGGCAACACCAGCCCACAGTGCTGCGCTGGCATCCCACAAAGCCAGTGTTGGCACTAGGCTGGGAGAATGGAGAGGTAGTGCTGCTGACACACCCCTCTGGAGATCAAACAGTCCTTCCCAGCACACATGCAGCCTGCATCACACTGCTGGAGTGGAGCAGCTCTGGCAGCCGCTTGGTCAGCGGGGATCAGGTGAGTTTGTTGCAGTGACTGTATACACAGACACTGTGGCACACATACAGTATACATGTCTTATACTGACATACTTAGGCATGCGTTGCCTCTGAATATACTGGTGGGCCTAATTACAGTACATGATAAAAATGCAATTTCTGATTACCAACATGGCATATTTGACACAAGACTTAAACTTCCCATTTCTACTTGTTGCACTGCATAAACGTGCTGTAATTATTTGTTGACAGACTGGAGCTCTAGCAGTATGGAAGGTAGATGCCAGAGGGAGACTTCATGGAAACCATCTGGTGAAGCATGAATACAACAAACCTTTAACTTGCTGCATCTTCAGACCTGCCTCACCTGGGGAGTAAGTATTTGGTTATTCTTCCTTTTTATGTCTTCAGCAGTAAGCTTATAATTGAAAACACTGTGATATCTTTTCTTTCTTTTGATATGAATGCTATGTTGCTGAAAATAGGACCTAACTCTTGTTACAGTGATGTGGCAATGCTAGCGCGGGCATCAGTGGGTGGAGATGAGAGTGCCTTGGACATGTTCAGTTGGAAGGGAGCGCCTCTCAAAATGGGCCCACAGGAGGGACTTGTGTTCTATGTCAGCACTGTAGATGGTAACTTTGTAATTTTTTTTGTTTGAGTTCTGTATTTTAAGTTAATTCTTGACATTGATTTTATTGGTAATGTGTCTTCTTAAAGATGCAGTGTGTAGCTCATGACTTAAACAGTCTTATCTGTGACCAATGATTTCCAACAATGGCACATTTGTAAGACAGCTCATAATGGCATGCAATAACAAAAACAATAATTGTTTTTTGGTTTGTGTGTGTATGTATTCCAATGCTGACTACTCATTATAGTGCTATGATCCATCACTGTAGAATTACAAAAAATAGTTAGGCAAGTACAGTATTTCCGAAACAGCATTGGGCCATAGGAATCTAGAGAGTCTAGGGAGAATATAACAGGTTTAAAGGAGCTATTCGTAAGTTTTGCTATTACTACTTAGCCAAGTTAGCGTTAACAGCTGTTTACTTACCAGTCTGGATGAAAGGTTGCAAAATTCAGTAGCCAAGAGCTGTCTGCATTGCTTGATGCATGTTAACACTTGTTATGCTTATCTTTCTATCACTTCTTTTACTTTACTGAAGTTAGCATGCTAAGCAGGTAGTTAGCCTGTCTCAACACTTTCCAATAGCGAATCACTGCAGAGTTCACTCTGCCCTGAGGGTGTATTGTAACCTCTTGTATTGTAAATGCAATGATGGCTGAAGCGCTTGACCAGCAACCATCACCACTACCTGCTTTTTTAAACTGTGTGACGCAGTTGTCACAGTAAGTCTCCAAGAGTCTCTATGAAGGAGAGTAGCAAAATGCAACAGATATAATAACCCTGTGTCCCTGTATAGGTAAAGTCCACTGTGTGGATGAGCACTGTAAGACAAGCACACTTCTCAGTGTGGATGGTTCAATCAAGAAACTGTTCTACCTTGAGAAGAGAGAGGCCCTTGCTGTGATCACAGAGACCCTGATGCTGTCACAATACACTCTGGGATCTGAGGGAGGAGCCCAGGAATTCATGAAGGTATACTAAGATCACTGAAGATGCACTTACTTTTATTTACATCGAAAACCAAGGTAATTTTGTTGGGTGATGTTCGTACTTGTAGATCACTGTAAAGGACTGGTGAGAGGGATACACAATTCAGTTTTTGAATTTTTTTCTCATGACAGGTGAAGTTGAGCAGCAAGTCTGGACAGAATGTGGACATTGTCTGGACAGATAACAGCCTCCTCATCACAGCAACAGGGGAACAGACTATCAGGTCAGCTTACACATATTGTTTGTACACATATACACATTTATTTGAAATCTGAATAATGTCCTGCCCCTCTATATTCCTAGGGTGTGGGACCTTGAACAAGATGACAACTATATTTTGTCACTGGACGAGACGCTGGGGTTTGAGAGAGGAGAGATGATCAACTGTGTTTCATACTGTGCAGGAAAAGGTAACTACACAATATTTGTCTCATAGTGTAAATTGTACAGTATAAAGTGCTGTTTTTTTCACATTCCTGTGGAGCTGCTAATTTCCAGGTGCTTTATTTTATCACATTCTCAAGCCTTGAGTAGGCTGATTACACATAACACAGTGTTTCAAACCTCACAAAGCCTCATTGCTTTTGTATAACATTGTGGCCTTGTCAGAAATCCTGGCAGCTGGCACCAGCCATGGACGCATCGCGTTGTGGAGGATGGTGGTGCAGCCAGGCAGAAGCAAAGATGACACCAAGGCCCAGTGGAAGCTACAGACACCCACTGAAATACAGGGAAATGTCACTCAGCTGCAGGTACTGTCTACACCAGCATTTATACACAACTGCTCTATTATTATAAATGAATATCATTCACATACCATGATTATAATAGTTGCACACTTAAGAACATATGTATAATATTCTGCTGCGAAAGCTCACTCAGACCTTCCATTTCAGTGGGGCTCCAGCCTGAATCTGCTGGCGGCCAACAACTCAAACACAGTCCTGATCCTGTGTGAGCATGTGATGTCAGCCCACTTCAGCCAGCAGGTGGCAGCAGTGCAGCTTACCCCAACCCAGCTCAGCATCACTCAGTTCTCCTCAGGAGTGAACCTTGCTCTGCAGTCTGACATACACATCAAGGGAGTGTGTGTGACTAAAGTGAGTATGGAGGGGATGTAAATGTAGAATTGATCACTACAAAGGTTAGCTCATGAAAACAATAAAAAATTTTAACCGATATCATGGTGACTGCACGTGTGTTGTCATACCAACAGGACTCAGTGACATTGTGGAATGGCAAGCAGGTCACTGTGTATGAGCTGTCGGGCACAGTTCTACGCAATACAGGTACAACAGAGTGACATTTGAAAAACTGTCCTGATTTCCCTGTCCTTAATCTCACCCTTTCTATGTCATCTCATTGTTTTCCTTTCTATTTCTCTTCTTTCTCTACCTCCTCCCTTACTGATTTTCCAGGATCGTTTCCTTGTGACTCCCATGTAGTAGCTGTACATGGTGAGAACCTCTACACAGTGGAACCTAGCAGGGTACAGATCCGCACTCCACAGGTCTGTTTGCCCAGCTTGGAATCTGCTATCCAGTATTCTTATTAACACAGAGATGTGAAAAATGTTTGAGTGTGCATGTGGAAAAGGCCTCTCTGAAACCATTCTTTTAGTTCTGAATTAGAATTGATTTAAAAAAGAATAGTATAAAAACACATGCAAGTGGTACTGTATTTGTCACCATGAATTTGGTTCATCGTTGAACCATCTTTTTTGTCTTTTTTCTTTAGGGCACTGTGAAGCAACTGCTGACTTTCTCCAAAGCAGAGGGCAACCCTGTGCTACTCAGTGTGTGCCAGTCTTATCTGGCCGTGGGCACGGACACAGCACACATCAGAGTCTTTGACCTCTCCAGAAGGTATGACGTTAATATGGATGTCAGTGTCACTTCCCTTTGTTAAAAAGTAGTATAAAGAAGGCCAGCAAGCTTCCATGTATTGTTAATGTCTGTCCATTAACAATTTCTCTGTTCAAAGTACTTTCTTGTCCAACAATACCAGTCTCACTCTATGTCTTTATAGAGATGCCAAAGCTCACTGCAGTGCTAAAAACCTGGCTGACCAGATTGCCAATCTGGGAGCCCTGAGGTCAGTCAAGTGTAACGCCAATGGCAGCCAAGTCAGCATCCTAATCTCTCAGGTGAATGGACAACATACAACAGTCACACTCTACTTTTTTAATTATGGATTATTGAAAGCTTCAGAATCTTAAAATAGCACAATTTCATATAGATATTTATCTTAACTTAGTGTAACTCTTTTTTCTCAGGTTAATGGGCGACCTGATCATAAAGTGTACTTTTATGACGTTGAGATGGACACTGTGACACACTTTGACTTCTTCATTGGCAGACCGTCCAGCGGTATCTCTAATCCTGATGACAGTGAAAGGTAAATTAAGTTGCTTACCTGTATTCTTCCCATGTAGAGTTTTCTCCTGCAGTTTCATATGCTACATTTCCTATGTGTATTCCAGGCAGCAGTTTCAGGGGACAGAGCTCGGTGGTCGGTGCCCTGTATCTCACTTCTGGGATGAGAGTGAACCTCGTCTTTTTGTTTGTGAGACGGTGCCGATCAGCTCTGAATCATCATCATCTAGTTACTTGGATATGGTAAAGACTGTTGTTTAACATCAAGATTGTCCTGTACACCTCTGTGAACAAGGCTTGGGACTAAAACTGCTGGTTACATTGACTTCCCCTGGGACCACCTGTGCTAAAAAAAAATATACACCCATGCTACTATGGAACCCTTTTGTGTAAAAGTGAGACCCAAGAGACATATATATTGCTGATTCACTAATTTATCTTAGACAACCGGTCAGAATGGGATTACTTGTGAAATGATTTTAATAAACTTAAAGTAAATGTAAAGTAGCTTGACAGTGTGTTGTCTTCGTTCTATTTAGGTGGACGTGTCAGTGGTGACACTCTTCTGTACGCAGGAGCACGGGCTACTCCTACAAGACTGCTACCCTAAACCAGCAGGCCTGCAGGCCCTTCTCGCTCTGGATGTGCCCTACTATTATCTCAGCTGCAAGGTGATTACAGAGAACACTGTTCAGCATGCATGTTGTCTCTTCAGTGGGGCGGGTTTTCTCACACAGCATATAGGGTTTCTCTCTGGAAAGTTGTATGTTAGCTGTTTCAGATCTTGAGTGTTGTTAAAAATATATTCCTTGTGTTTTTGTTTGCACCCATCACTATTCTTATGTCAAACTCTGTGTGTTTGGTCTAACACACCCCAGCTATTGTTTTGGAGGGGTGGTGTCTTTCGACCTGCAGTAAGTATCTGTCCCCTACAGCCCATTCAGAAAGCTTGAGTGTTCTTGGCTCCCAACTTCCTACAACTGTGAATGTGTATGCCTTGTGCTGCACTGAACCAAAAATGAAAATACTGACTCCCCAAGTTCAGCAACACAAGAACTTCCCTGAAATATTGACCGCTCACTTATCTGTGTCCAGCTCCTAATGTTTGTCTCGATGAATAGATTTGGTCTGTGATGTTTTGGTTGATGTTTGGTTTGCTTTGCATCCTACCTGTTCCCCAAAGCCCATGTCATCCCCAGGATTTTGCATTTTACATTTGTTTAATATTTGTGATCCCACTTCTCAACATGCTTAATTTATTACTGGCTCTGAATCACATGGTTACCAATATTGACATCATGATGCCCTAACCCTCCTCAGCCTGGTGAGAGAGATTCAGGGTTAACAGAGGTTTCAACCACAACATCAACACCTCCGCACCAGACCCAGCCGTCAAGAGGGATGCCTGCCCAGTTCCCCCCTATGGTGTCGAGGCGAGCTCTCAGGGACTTTGTGGGCCTGGAGAACTGCGAGAAGGCCACCCGCGATGCCATGCTCAACTTCAGCTTCTACCTGACCATTGGCGATATGGATGAAGCCTTCAAGTCTATCAAGCTCATCAAGAGGTAGGGCGTCAATATGTTCATGTCATCATTGCATGTGTCAACTCAGTGGTGTCTGCAAAGAGACATGCAGAATGATGTGGCGCATCCCCCTGTTTGATCCATGTCATCACATTCCCCAACAGTCCTTTCCACAGGGGCTTTAGTTCAAAGCCAAGCAATGGCCACGGGGAAAGCATTGTAACTACAGCCTTGACCCCTCTCAGAATGCTCTGCAATGGTTTGCAGTGGGAGAGCTGTAACAAAGTGCTTTTGACTTGTGCTGAGAATGGGGCATTGTTGCCGCTTTCTTTTCTTCACCCCTCGTTTCACTCAGCACCTTTGACGGTTGAGATCAAACTACCACAATAGTTCTGTAACCTTAGCTTTGATGTGCTTTCTTGAAATCTGACAGGTGATCTTGGATGCAACACTGCCTCTTTTGTTATTTTCTTTAGATGTTTGACTTATCTCTAAGCACTGAGAACAATTTAAACCTGGTACTTGATAGGTCATTGAAGAAAAATGCCACACCAAAGTATCTGCCATGGGAAAGGTTAATACATTTTAAATACTTGCTTAATTTAATAATATGTTGGTCAAAACTAAGCAGTTTATAAGAGTTTATATGTCTCATAAACCAATGCTATAATCAAATTAGATCTACCAAAGCCAAACTTTTATTTTTCTATGCAAGTACATGAAATAGATTTTTAAACACAGGACATGATTAAGGACTTTTTCTGTGTCTGTGCTGGGGGAAGGAACTCTTCAATGTGTATATATGTGACTGTTTCTGTTAGTGTGCGGGTGTGTGCTGAGGGGATGTACTTTTCTAAACACACTGGGACTCAAATACACACATGAGGTCCCCCTGCCAGTTTGGTCCAAAAGGAGCACCCTCTCTATTCTTGTGAAAATCAAATCAGGTCACTAAAAGGATGTGCGTGTCCATTCCCGTATGTGTGTCATGGTGAAACGTATGTGTGATTTCATCAAAGATGTGATATTATTTTTAGCAGAATACGTGATTCAGGGCACGCAGGCTGAATTCTGCAGTACTGTTGCTTTGGCACGTACAAACATTACGCAAAAGTGAAAATAGTATAAAAACAAACAAATGGGAAAATAGTGTATCCCACTGGCCGGATATTCTAAAGAGTTTAATAGGCCTGATGACAAATTTACTAAGTTCCTCATTGATGGCTATTTTTACTAGTGCTACTTTTTTTTTTTTTAAAGATCGGTATTGTGTGTGATTCCCGTAAATCTCCACCCACAGGAATGTGCATTTCCTGCAACAGTAACCTGTATCTTCTGGGACTTGTCTCTATAGTGCAGATTTATCAACAAAAGTTCTCATACTTAAGTCTGAGACTGGCTGGAGATCCAGGAGTCAAGCTTATTTCATCACGTATTTGAGGTCATATAATGACATATCTGTTTGACACATTAGAAACAATACACCCATTTCACTCAAATTGCAGACATGGAAGTAATGTATTGTTTGAACAACAAAATCCACCACCTCACTCTGATAATGAAACCTGAGATTGTTAGGAAGTCTGTGTCAGAAGAGGCTTTAGAGCCCAATTTCTGTCTATCAATGGGGCTTTAGTCAGTCTTGTCTCTGGATGTTCTAAATAAAATAGAGACAATTATGAACATTTTAATTCACTTTATCCAAAGCAGATATTCTCAGTGTGAAAGTGCCTCTGCCTCCCAAAGCAGCATGTCAGATACAAGCTGGAAGGTCTTCATTCAGTCCAGACTGTGCTGCTTCCTCTCATTCATGTTGTCCTTGACTTAGGGGACATGCTGCATGGTTCCTGCACTCACTGCATCCACTGCACTTACTGATAATAATTAGTGTTTTTTGGGAGTGTTAGTGTTTTGTTAGTGTTTCATGTAAACATAGTCCTTTGTTTCTTTGGGCTCAGTAGCTGAGGCACACCTAAAGCAATAAACAGTATTTGTAGCCCTTCTTCTTATCACTTTCTTTGTACTGTATGTCATAACTCTAAAATAATAACTAATAATATAAAATTGCAGTCCATATGGACTCTTAACAGATCTTGAGGGTTAAGTGTGGAGGTTCATTGGGAACACGTCTATGATAAAATATTTGAAAAGTTTTGTATTGTCCATTTTTTCAGGTGTAGTGTTGGACACCAAAACAGCAGCAACCACTGTGTTTGAATATTTACCAATAAATTTATTGAATTTATATGATATATTATTATTTTAATGTGCCCTTATGTTTGGCAACATGGAAGACCCACAGATAGCCTGGAGTTCTTTGCAGAAGTATGATATGGTCACAATAATACTACTAATGATAGCACTATTCTTTACACAACTATATTATATTAATTTAAGTATACAGTATGTACCACAAGCGAGCAGAATTTCACATGGAAAGCATCATGAAAAATAAATGTAAATATTGAAATGTGTATGTCATTTCAAAATGCAGTGCATCTCCAAAACACTTGTTACCATCAATTTAACAAATACTGCTTAAGAATTCCAAATCAATTCACATACATCAATTGGCAAGTCCCTTGTCTTTTTTATTTTCCTTTTTTCAAGAGGAACGTGACTTACAGAGTGACAATGTTTCCTGATGTCTTTGAGTAGATGCGTGTTTATTTGCTTAAAATACCCCTTCTCATTGGCTGTTTCAAAATTAAATATTGTCACTGATTTGGATAAGCCCAATCAAAAGTTTGCTGAGGTTGACTGAATCTTCTGCTTTTACCTTGTTAGTTCACCTTCTTACTTGCAACATATATCATTAACATTAATATGTATTAAAAATGTAATAAGCCTTAAAAGGATGAAAATATGAGGTATTCTGGTATTATATTTTCAACATCTTTCATAATTTCCAATTTAGAATTACCCAGGAGGCCATTTAATAAGTGCACATGTAACAAAATAGGTCAAGTTCCAGCTTGATCTTTTCTTAATAAGGATGTTTCATATAAGAGAGTCCTCGTCCAAATTCCATGTTTAACTACCAATTAGCACACCCAAGAATGAATAAATGAAACCTCATACAGTTTTTGAATATGTTTGGAAATGTATGGCTCCTTTATACATTAATTTTAATCTTAAATGTGTGACTTTTGTGCACCAAACAGCAAAATTACTCTGATATCTTTGTGTATGGTAGGAGGAGTTGTGAAATATAGAGTTTTACAATTGCAGGTACATGTTAGTCCGGTCCTTGTAGAGCCACAGGAATGTCCTCTTCAGCTGGAAGCACCAGCTGGAGTAAAACATGAACACAGTCCTGTCAGTGCAGTCGATTACTCCTTATTGGCTTGGCTTGTGAGGTCATGTGGCTCAACAAGGCGACTCCACGTAGTCATTGTCTAGACGTGGGTGGAAAGGTGATGCCAGTGAGCGACTGATGATTATAACTCGCGGTGCAAGGCAGTCATCACGGCGGTGTAAAATGTTCCAGATGAGCATGGCCGCAGCCATTGTGGCCAGCAGGCAAGCAGTTATGTCCAAGTAGCAGGAGTAGGAGAGGTGTGTGTAGGGCCCGATCCTGTAGAAGGTCACAAGTCCAATCACCAGCACAAAACCTTTACAGGAATACAGAGAGAGACAAGACATTAATCAGTAAAAATGAACCATTTTCATTTAGTAACACACTGTAGCGCTTTCAGTTGAATATATTTATTGAACATTTGACTATTTCTGGCTTTTCTGGTTGGTGGGCTGTTTAAGTAGTGTCACGGTCCACATGTAGACAAATAGGAATGTTTCATATTAATACAAAAGTTGTATATTAATGGTGTGCCATTGCTGGCAATGATAATGCTAATTTACTGATGTAAAGCAGGGAATGTTTATCATGTTCACCATCTTAGATTAGTATGTGGGCATGTTAACATTTGCTGTTTAGCACTAGACACAAAGACAGTGTCTTTAGTTTTGCTAATATTTTTGCTAATATTTGGCAACATTTGGCCAAACATTTGGATTGACAGTCCATCCAATAGATATTTTGACATTTCAGTCAAAATAAAAAAAATGTGAACCTCATTGTGTTGATGGATGAAAAGTCAAGGAATCAGCAGGATTGATAGTGGAATTTTGTTATGGGCCTATGTCTAACGTGTAGTATTTATATAACTGGCACTTGACATGTGAAGATGTATGCAGATATGCTAGAAGATACTGATTTACAGTAGTCGAGAGTTACTATGTATGGTAAGATATATTGATGGAACACGTTACAACCTATATAAGATCTGGGTTCAAGAGTTGCTCTTTGTCAGTATCTCCTGAGTGCATGTTTGCTGATTATTGACCCGCTGATCATCGATAATAAAATGTTCAACTGAGTTTCGACCTTCTGGTATCTACTATATTATTCCAGAGCTGTCAAATTCTCCGGCCTCCAATAAGTTCTTCTCATCTCCTCAAGAAATCACCCTTACAAGGATTCACCCTCTGGAGATCATGAATGTCTGTACAAATTTCATAGTAATCCATGTAGTGGTTTTTGAAATATATACCTCTAGGCCTCTAGTTCTTGCCTGCATTCTTGGAGGCAAAGACTGGCCACAGAAAAGAAAAATATTCTGAAGAATGTTTTCTTTTCAGCAGTTATGTATTTTACTATTTCTAGTTCACTGTTTCTTGGATATTCATTACATGTAAAGGTACACAATCCAACTGAATATTGGGGAAGTATAACTAAAGTATACCTAAAGTGGCTTTTTGAAATCACACATGCTTACATTTAGACATCCATCCCTGTAGCCTTGTATTTCACAGTTCAGCGGGAGCTCTGTGTGGGGCCTTTGAACTTGGAAAACTGTTTCCTCCTAGGAAAAACTTCTAAGATCTCAAGATCAAAGTTCTCAACAGTGTAAAAATATCAGAGCATGAATATATGCCTGGAAGAGCCTTTGAGAACTGTTGTCTCCTGATTTCTTTGATTCACAATAGTATGACTCACGCAATGAGGACCTTCTGTTTGCATGCGAAAGTAAAAAGCCACAGCCTTCCATGCTGTTTCTTTGATCTTTACTTTGTTTTATCAGGATGCTTAACGTCTCCATAGTCCACACCTTTCCTCATTCTTCACCATCAGAGGTGTGGATGAAAATCCACATAGATTTATGTCAGTCAAGTATCCCTTAATCAGTGACTCATTTACCGCATTCGAGTGTAGTCTGGAGCCATTCAGTAGTTCCACAATAATACATGTCTAAAATCTTGCCTCATCCACAGTGGTATAAATACAGGGACCAAAAATAATCACTGGAAATAGGTATGTTGGAGCTTTAGGATATGAATCAGTCCGTTTCCTGAAGCAGTCAGTGGCACCAACAGGGGAGGGGGTGGATTAATTTATATTTCTTTCTCTACCTCTATAGTAAGATGGCTGTCATTGTTTTAAGTGAGGATGTGAACAATTGTATCTGTGTATCATTGCGTGTCTACCACCGTGTGTATGCATAAGAATGCAACTGTTTGTCTTAATCGGTTTATGTTTAACCTGTCTGGCTCCTTCTCCAAGAAAATGAATAATCTCCTGTTCAGGTTCCAGCCAGGGTGGGCTGTGTGAACCTTTTTTTTTGGCACAGACTTATCCCTCAAATTTCCTTCCCCCTCTTCCTCTTTCCATCCTTCCTTCCTTCCCTCCTCTCCACACCCTAAGCTTCGAGGTTAATATATTTGCTGAACATTTGACATGATCTGTCAGAGAAATCTAAACAAGTCTTATCTAAAGGCCATGTCTTGGAAATTCATTTAGCTGGTTTATTTTCCCTCCATTTACTAATGTCTTGGTTTATTCTGTAAGGTCACAGAACTGATTAAAGTGTCAAACCTGTATCACCCCCTTATTACCAAGAATCTCTTGAGCCACAGACTTAAGGGGAGGTCTTATTCCTTTCTTAGCCAGATCTATCAGGTCAGAATTGAGCCCCACATTGAAATTCAGCAAAATAAAAAATATAAACTGATTGAATAAACTGTTTCTCACGGCCATGTGACCTGCAGTTTTGGCTTTTGACATATTGGATCAGTGTCCATTCAGAAAACACATTCCAGAGTTGTCTCCAAGGGTGAAATAGCCAATACTGTGCTTTCAGTCTGGACCTGCCAACACTGCTGAGATATCACTGAATGGAACTGGATATTGTTATTCCACACTCTGCTTGCAATAGCTGAGCATTTTGGCACGTCCGAAAATGAAAACATTCCTCAGAAAGAGGGTGATGGGTAAAAATAGCTCATTCACCGACTCAGTGGGGGAGGTCTAAAGCAGGACTGGGGAATGGATTACTGAATGGTACAGGCCAATACAACTATCTCTACTGAGGAAATGAGGCCATTTTACTTGAATATGAATATAGTAAAGGAAAGCCACTGTTTATGTTTTTTGCAACCCCTCTTTTAAGATTTTAAATTCTTTATTCTTATTAAAAGAAGTAAGGCTGCAACTAACTATTATTTTATTATATCTGATATTTATC
The DNA here is from genome assembly GCF_046630095.1 of Trachinotus anak. Taxonomy (NCBI): domain Eukaryota; kingdom Metazoa; phylum Chordata; class Actinopteri; order Carangiformes; family Carangidae; genus Trachinotus; species Trachinotus anak. The sequence goes on along the minus strand of NW_027273876.1, from coordinate 12,844,047 downwards.
ATATTTTATCAAATAGTTCTTTAAATCATGTAAAAAGCCTTTTTCCTGAAGTCCATGATGATGTTTTCATATTGTTTGTTTTGTCCAACAAAACTCTGTTTACTTTCAGACAAGACAAAGAAGACAATAAGACAAAGAGCATATGCTCAAATTTGAGGCTAGAACTAGGGAATATCTGGCATTTCTATTACCCATGCTAGTGGAATGGCTCTAGAGATGGCAATGCCCTATGTTAGTCGGTTGGTTTGTCTATCACTGTGGCCCAGGCTGAAATATCTCAACTACTTGATGAATTGCTGTACAATTTGGAACAGATATCCACAGTTCCCGCACTGTTTCATGCTTTGGTTTATGACTAAATATTGACAGAACTGATGACTAATGACTTGTGTATAGTGCTAATAAGCAAATGTTAACATGCTAACACACACTAAGATAACAAACATGGTGAAACATCATCTGCTTAGCATCAGCATGCTAGCATTAGCATTGTTAATTTGAGCATGTTAGCATTTAGCTCCAAGCACTAGCATAGCTGTGAACTCTTGGTCTTGTTAATTTTGTCTGTTGCTCAAGTTTATGACAAAAACATGTTATTCACTAACAGGCGGATATCAAATTTTAGCTTAAAGTGCCATTGTACCGTAAGGCTCTTAAAGTTGTTGCTTGCAAAATGGCTGATATTTACTTTTTTCCATAGCTTTCATCCTCATCACATTAACTTAATTTGGACTTCTGGTCCGTGTCAGACCTGCTGTTAACTAATACTATAAACTACTAAACTACAATTTCTGATGCCAGGAATAAAACTTGTTGGATATGGTTAACTTCAGCTCCAGCTCCAGCTTCATGACAATTTAGCTAACTCCAAACACGGATAAAGACGTGTGATACAGTTGAAATTCTAGAAAATGCTAGTAACAACATTGAGGTTGGATTGTTTTGTTAAACTGTTGTTTAGGTCCATATTTTATCAAAACATCCAAAAGATGAGACTTTTTAAGCTACAGAGAAACCAAATCACAGAGGTTACACACAAAGCCTAATGTAAATTATATTGGTTTTAAATTGGTGTTTGTTATTATTATATTCTTCTGAGTGTCCTGTTTTTGGTTGGGAACATTATGTCTGCCAAGACATGTCACTCTTTGTTACTTTGTTACTCAGCGCAGTTGTTTGGGCTGTTGTCTTATATTGGAAAATACAGTAACACTTGGGTGGGTCTCAATCCTCTCACCAAGGTCTTGAGATAAAAGCCCTCATCCCTGCTGCAATGCATGGCGCAGATGCTAATGATAAGCCTTTATTTTCTGCTGCTCTTGTACATTTTGTAAACACAGACTTAAAAGCTAGGCCAGCTTATCTAGACAGAGGCAATTCCCACCCTGCTGTCATGTGTACCACAGGACATTTCTCTACCAAAACACACTATAAACACAATCACAACATACACTGTGACATACACAAAAATGCATGCGCATACTCCCTCCTGCCAGTGCAGACACAAACACACAGTCCCTGTCGAAACTGTCTTTCCCGTCCATTCCCCCCTCCCTTCTTTTTCCTTCTTCAACTCTGGGGTTTGCATAACAGGTAGTCACAGACATTTCCTCGTCCTGAGCAGGGATATCCTGGCGCCTGACAGTCGCTCCCTGGCTTGCTGCGGCTCTGGCCCATGGATTCTGGACTGGGACTAAATTTAGACCCAGAACAGACCCCCTTCATTCCGCCCTGCCACAATGATACCAAGTGGCTGAGCGACCACTGCACACAGCACAACACACTTCCTCAGCAGGGGCACTGGGACAGGCCATGCCAGCCAACTCTTTAAAGTGGCACAGTGGGGTGGATGGATGTGTGTGAAAGAGAGGTTTTGTTACCATGACTGCATTAAGCCATGTCCCACAAGAATAGCGCCCCCAAGTTTTTGGGGGAATGGTTTTCCTCCATTTTTATCCCTCTCATTTTGGCTGCTCTCTTAGTGTATTTGGTTTTTATATTCTTTTCTTTTTCATCAAAAACATCATAAATACTAATTCCAGGATATAAACTTTTTTTATAATGAAAAAAGTATCAATAAATTGATGCAATATAGTGTCAAAGTATGCAAAGTCAGTTAGTAGATATATAGCCATATAGTAGATGTCTTGTATGTCAAAGCTTTCACAGTGTGTTCATGCAATATTTGCCCTCAGAGACTGATCTTCAGTATTTTAGTGTCAGCGATTGATGACATTGACAGTGATTTTACCTCTGTCTTTTTGGCGTTCTACCAGAGAGCACGTGAAATTTGCTCTGCAGCTTCCAGATTTCTCTCTCTCTGTCAGAATGATATAATATGAATAACATTTTAGCTGCTAGGATACTTAGCATCTTCATCAGAGAGGTCCTTCTCTGCGGCTTGTCTTCCTACTGATGCAAAGCGATTTAAACAAACAAACTGCAGGAGCACTGGTACTCACTGGCTAGCTGGAAGAGAGCAGCGATGGCTTCCTCCCACCACTGTGATTCCTGTGTGATGAAAGGCAGCTCCAACAGGCCTAGAAGGAAGATCAGCTGACCAGCAGTCAGGGCCACCGTCGCCATCAGGTTACATGCTCGCATCATGTCAAACTGCACTTGAGGGAGCAGGAGAAGAGTTGTGTCATATTTCGTGCTGTGTGATGTAACTTCATTCACAACAAGATGGATTAAGGCTAAATCGGGAAACTTTATCTTTAAAAGGATAATCTGATAAACTGTCGAAATGCAACAGGAAGCGTAATATAGTATGCATTTTTAGGAAGGTGACATTGACATGATTACTCTTTCATCATGAATGGTGAGGCACGTCTTTGTCTGACATTGCCAGGCAGTGCTGCCCATTGTGCCCATTAAGGTTAGTGAGTGGACGTTCTTCAATGGAAATTTCTCAATGGAGCGTTATTGACTAAAGCACACAAATCCATCACAACTTTCACTCTGCCTCACTGTTCATCCAGACTAAGTTTATACTCGAACCCTGTTGCCAACATTGTTGGCAACAAATACTTAGGCGGCTGCCATGTGCTAATGTTTACACTCATACATTAGAGGGTAATAAACCTCAAACACCTAGATTTGATTTGTGGATGGACATATGAAGTTGATCTGGTGGTGTGATTTTTAGTGTTTTAGTTTTGACATATACTTTATCATCTCTGGCCCTCAATCAGAGTCCCCTGAAAAGACAATTTATTTATTTACTGACAGACATTTAAATCTTTCTGCAGTGACAAAAATGACAACATCACAACTTCAGGCACAGAAATACCCCTAGTACTGCATTTGTTTCTGTTGACAAATACTACATCTCAGACATACAAATCAGTCAGTCAACAAGCCTGATGAGAAAATGACACTTTGAAGTTTGCTAAGTTTTTTTTTTTTTTTTTGAAAAGTAAACATAAATGACACTGAAATTGTTAAAATCTCAATTAAAGTAAAAACTTACATTTGACAGTGCTGCGAGACTCTTGATAGCCTGCATGCTCTGATCCCCATCCAAGACCTTCACACTGCCTCTGTGTCCCTTGCCCCTTTCTCCCACCCTGGAGGTCATCACGGCTCCTTTCCCCACCAGTGGGGCACATCCTCCACAGTCCCACACTCCGCTTGCGTCCGTCCTCCAGGGCTTGCAGGACCCAGCTGGGGGTGAAGGCTGCAACATTGTTTAAGACTAGGGACAGCAGGGCTACTGCCACCGCTGCCGCCACCAGCCTCTGCACGGCCATACGACGCCGGACACCCGCCACCTCGCCCCCTCCCTCGGGTCCGTCCTCTGGACCCTGTTCCTCCTCAGTGTCCTGCTCGCTCCCGTGCCTCTCCTCTGGGGCAGTAGCACCACCAGTGCTCTGGACCCCCTGGCTCCTCTCCTCCGCCACCACCACCACCACCACCACCTCCTCCTCCTCCTCCAGCTGTTAGCTTGTGCTGTCCCAGCTCACAGAGGTGGACTGGGCAAGAGTGTTGTCTTGAGGCTTAGCTAAAGAACATCTCCATTCATCCTCATTCAGGAGTTTGTTGTCGTTGCAGCAGATCCTCAGCCCTCCTCCTCAGACAGCACTGTGGGTACGCGGGGATTAATCCAACTGGCACCTAGGTCCATTCCACTGACTCCGGCTGGCTGCAGCTTGACTCTTGGATATCGCTCCCTAGCTTTCTCCCTGCTTTTCTCTTTGTACTTTATCTTCTCCTTTACCTATTTTCGGTGCTTTGCTTATTGCACTGGTCGGACTTCTACATGTGCAGCTGGCTTCGCTGTGTAGGCAGTAGATTTTTCTTCTGTCTTTTCTCTTCAGTCACTTCTCATTGCCATCACATTGATGCAAAGAAAGCATAGATTCTCCTGTCAGCGTTGCTAGAAGCTGACTTGTTAGTGGCTTTGCCTAAGCTTACCAAGACTATCTCTCAACTAGAAGAGCCCCTACTGCCTGACTGGAACAAGAAGTCCTCTAGCCCAAAACTCCCTTTGCTTCTGTCTGTCTTTCCCTCTCTCTCTCTCTCTCTCTCTCTCTCTCTCTCACAAATGCAAGTCCTGGAGGTCAGAGTTGAAATGTGGGGGAGCTGCTGTTCGTTACAGTCCGAGACATTAGTTCACATATGTAGCAAGCTCTAAGTAGACAGTCCCCTCCTTCATGATCACTTTAAATGTGTGTGTGTCAGTGTGTTTGTGTGAGAGAATGTCCAAAAGACGCCTGTTAGACGTCACTGTTGTGTACTCTTTTGTCTGGAGCCCAGGGGGCGTTCGCTTAAGTTCTCTCTCTCGTGTGCAACAAACATATTGGCCACCGCAGTCAGCCAGCAACAGGATGTGTTTCCTGAGAGGAAAAGAGGATGGGAAGAGGGGCCAAATGTAGACCTGTTCCTTCTCTTGTCTTTCCTTTTCTGGCTCTCTAGATCTTGCCGCTCTGTGTGCAGTGGGCTTGACTTTTCTTGGTATTTTTAAGTATCTCACTTTTCTTTTTCAGGGTTGATTTTCTGTGACCATATAGAGCAAGATTTTGGCTGACACTCACTACTCTTGCTTTCTTTTACTTCACTTGGCCTCCATTCCCCCCTCTTAAAGCAGGGCCCCTAAAGATTTGGGGTATTTCCTGTTGCCTAACTTTAATAAACAGCCCACATCTGTATCAGCTAAAGCAAGGAGGAGGGAGGGGACACAAATAGAGACCAGATGGCTGTGGAATCTTAAATTTGGAAATGAAGCGAAAGAAAAGGGGGTAGAGCGGTTGATTTACGTCAGCAACCAGACAAAAGAAAAAAGGAAAGAGATAGAAAAGCACACCTCTTGTTTTGAGCTAAAGTCCTACATATATTCTTGCATGGTTGTGCTTGTATCAGTGTTTGTGTTGGGGATTTTTGTTATAGTCAAGATAAAAATAATACTACAGTACTAGAGGTCTTGCCAGTGAGGGTATTTACATTTTTGTGTCCCTGTTTTTTACATGCATACTCAGGGTTTAGGTCTAAAATATTAACCCTAAACTTAAACTAAACTGTAAATAATTTGAATATTATTTGAGCACAAGCCAACATTGAATTATTATTTTTTAAATTATTTTATTAAATAAGACATTTTCTAAGATGTACATAGTACACGAGGGCAATCACCCGTGCAAACAAGCCATTTCTCTTTTCTCTGTAGTAAAGCGGTATGGGAAAACATGGCACGGATGTGTGTGAAAACCTGCCGGCTGGATGTGGCACGTGTGTGCCTTGGGAATATGGGAAATGCCAGGGCAGCAAAAGCACTGAAGGAGGCGGAGGCTGAGCCTGAACCAGAAGCCCAAGTGGCGATGTTGGCCATTCAGCTCGGCATGCTGGTAAGATTTTCAAGTATTAGAGTGTAAATGACTGATGGGACATGCCTCACTCACAATCAGACGAATAGACTTGCTTGCATTAATTTTTCTCTGCCCCATTTATGGACTACTTTCAAAGAAATGGTAGAAATTTTTATCCCTCTGTTTATGGGTTGAAGTTGACCTTCAATAGTACACGACACCTTTTTCAAACTGGAAAAACATTACTGAGACATGTAAAAACATCAAATATTTAAAAGCAGAGAAAATAGATAATGCATTTGAAAAAAAAGCTAAGGCCTTCCCCTCACTCCAGTAAATAAAATTCATCTAGAGGATATTTTTTCTCAGTTCTTCATAGATAATGCTGGTCCAACATAATGCCACATCCTTTGACTACAAATAACATGTCCTCTTTTTAGGTCTAAGCATTTCACCACACAAAGACCACGGGACTTTCCTGACCAAAAGCATTTATCTTTCCATCATCTTTTCCTGTCTTCCAACAGGAAGATGCAGAGAAGTTGTACAAGAGCTGTCATCGCTATGACCTGCTGAACAATTTCTACCAGGCTTCTGGCCAATGGCAGCAAGCTTTGGAAACAGCTGAAATCCATGATCGCATCCATCTACGCACCACCTACTACAGTTATGCCAAATACCTGGAGTCCATGGGCGACAAGACCCTGGCTCTCGCATAGTAAGACACAATCTATAGTGGTTCCATGTTAAGGATACAGTAGTTTGGCATTTTATTTTTATATCTATATAAATCTATAATTTTCTGTGTAAACTTACCCTGGAAACAGAGTGTGATTGTCAGTGTTTTTGTTGCAGTTATGAGAATTCAGATACACACAGGGCTGAAGTTCCCAGAATGCTCCAGGATGACACAGCATCTCTTGAGATCTATGTTAACAAAATGAAAGACAAGTAAGTCTAGACTTTACCTTGATCGTAAAAACCTTGTAATCTGAAGGGGATATCACAGATTCACATTAGAACATTGCCTTATCAATCCAGGAACATCTACAAGTGGTGGGCCCAGTACCTGGAGAGCCAGTCAGACATGGATTCAGCGCTGCATTTCTATGAATGTGCTCAGGATTACCTCTCGCTGGTTCGAGTCCACTGCTACATGGGGAACATTCAGAAGGTGACTCCATTTGTATCAGGAGGTCGTAATTATATGACTTTATTAAGGACAATTTCATTTTTCAAATTACATCCATATGTGTTTTTTGCTGTAATGACAGTAATAGTAAGATTGTAATAATAATAATATTGTAATAGTAAGATTGAATCTCCTTTTATTCTGAGTTTAATTAGAGGGATAACTAAAAGGCCGTGGGCATGAACATCCTCAAATAAAGTCTGCAAATGTGATAATGAATGTATTTCTTTACCAGGCATCTGAGATAGCCAATGACACAGGTGACAGAGCAGCATCGTACCACCTGGCCAGACACTATGAGGGTCATGATGATATCAAACAGGCTGTCCACTTCTACACACGAGCTCAGGCCTACAACAACGCCATACGACTTTGTAAGGTAAAGCACTCTGCTGTGTTCTTCATACATCAGGACAGATTTTTATTGGTCATGATATTCATGCACAGAAATAATATTTGCCATTGTACTGTGATTGACTCATTGAAACATGTCCTCTGATTAGTGTGTTTTAGTCTCTCTCTCTCAGTAACTTGTTGACTTTTATCGTGTGTAAACAGGAGAATGGTCTGGATGACCAGCTGATGAACCTGGCTCTGCTCAGTAACCCAGAGGACATGATGGAGGCTGCCTGTTACTATGAGGAGAAAGGAGCCCATATGGACCGAGCTGTCGCACTCTACCATAAGGTTCATCACAAGTGTCTCATTTTTCGGAATGACTGAGATTATGCTTGCATTGATGCAATCTGAATCCTTCCACAAGGGGGTAATATTGCACCATATATTTAAACTGAACTTATTTGTTATTGTTACAGCAGTAAATTTTTATTATTTTGTCCATTGTAGGCTGGTTATGTCTCCAAAGCTCTTGAGTTGGCCTTTGCCACCCAACAGTTCTCTGCACTTCAGCTGATCGCTGAGGATCTAAATGAGAACTCAGACCCAGCCCTCCTGGCCCGCTGCTCTGACTTCTTCATCAAACATTCCCAGTATGAAAAGGCTGTAGAGTTACTGGTAGCAGCCAAGAAGGTACCAGTTTGTGTCACATTGTTATCTATACATAGAAGTATCAGTTCATATGGGCACACTTATGTGCGTGCGTTTTTATATTTGTTCATGTATCTGTACCCAGTACCATCAAGCCTTGGAGCTGTGTGTGACCCAGAACTTGACCATCACAGAGGAACTGGCAGAGAGAATGACTGTAACTGATTCAAAAGATTTGTCTGAAGAGGCCCGCAAGGAGGTGCTGGAGAGTATAGCTGACTGCTGCATGCGTCAGGGCAATTACCACCTGGCTACCAAGAAATATACGCAGGCAGGCAACAAGCTCAAGGTAATGCTGTAGTGTGCAGTAAACACTATATGAACACAGATTCTCTGCAGGCTCAGAACATCTTGCAGGTCTCTGGAGAGAGAGGGATCACTCCACCTGATTTGTCAGCCTGATGTCATGTGCAACATCTGCAATACATAAAAACACAAATATGTGCATACACAAGTTAAAATATGACAGTGTCAAATCTTAGGAAAGTCTTCTGGTATCTTTTTTGAAACAGGCTATGAGGGCACTCCTCAAGTCAGGCGACACAGAGAAAATAGTATTCTTTGCCAACGTTTGTCGTCAGAAGGAGCTTTTCATCATGGCTGCCAACTACCTGCAGTCTCTGGACTGGCGGCAAAATCCAGAGATCTTGAAGACTATCATCGGTTTTTACACTAAAGGCAGAGCACCGGACCTGCTTGCTGGCTTCTATGAAGCCTGTGCTCAGGTACAGCAAATACAAAAAAAAATCACTTTACTTACAGTACAGTCATATTTTGGGTCTCTGTTCATTTTATGGCAGTGGTCTTAAATGACCAATTCACACCTATTAATTTAAATGATGAAATTGCAACCACCCTGTTCTGAGGAGAAATGTCCTCTAAGAAAATATAATTTAAAAACATGCAATGATATTGGATACAAGAAAAAACAGTTTGTTGTGGCTTGTGGTGAAGGGTCTTCGTTTTGTGAAAACCTGAGTATTAATAAGAAGTTGAAATATTGATTAACCAAATAAGTTTTTTCTTGTTCCTTTGTTAAGGTGGAAATTGATGATTACCAAAACTATGAGAAAGCACTAGATGCACTGATGGAGGCTGCCAAGTGTCTTTCAAAAGTGAAGGATTCAACTGGACAACAGGAAGTAAGAGTGGCTGACCTGCAGCATAAGATCACCCTAATCAAGAAATTTGTCCATGCCCGCAGGCAAGAATATAGCTCATACTTTTCTCTTTCATATCTTCACATGTACCTCTTTTGTTTCCTTTTGAAACAAGCATTTTCTGTTGGAAGTTTTGGTGTTGTCTTCATCTGAGGTTTGATTTTGTCCTTTGTCTGCAGGTTGTATGCGGAGGATCCTGGTGAGGCGGTGCGGTTATGTGAAGCCCTGCTGGAGGACCCGGAGTTGGACCCTGCCGTCAGGATTGGAGATGCATTTGGTTTCTTGGTGGAACACCACTGTCAGCAAGGCAACTTCCAAATGGTATCTGTCATTTTTTGCTGCTGTTGTAATAGGTGAAAGGACACTTTAGTAAAAAAGAAAAAAAATATATCTGCATTCAATCAAAGAAAGTGAGTTATGACTCTAAACCCTTGAACACTCCACTCTCTGTCTTCTTCCATCTTTCCTGTTCAGGCCTATCGTAAGCTGGAGGAGCTCCAGAAGCTGCTGCCGTCACAGAACGTTAGGTACTACGTTAGCCAGGCCAGTTTAGAGGCCCTGCAGAAAGAGATGGGTATTCCTATGGATCGTGGTGACCACAGGCTCAATGTGAAGGAGGACGATGAAGTGGAGGAAGACTTAAATTTGTCTTAAATGAGTCTCAATGACAATCTTTTATCTTGTTTAAAAATATTTAACAAGATAAATAATAATAGTTTTTTCAAATATTTGGTTTCTTTATTCGTGTGTATGAGGAGTCTGTATTTTCCACCACATGAACATGCAAGAGTCTACACTTTCTCAGACCGTGAATGACGGCACAGTTGGTCCTGAGCAACACAGCAACATGAGATGTGTGAGTTACCAACTAACGTCACATTGGTAAAATGAGTGCACTAATTGGTTGTAATATGTAAACAGTAGGCACTGGACAGGGCAAGCACTGTGGAGTGAAGACAGAAAAATGAAGGGAGACAAAGTTAGAGAACATCTACACTTCCACATAAAGACCTGAGAAGATGTCTATTACCTATATAGACTATATCTAAATTATATACAATTTGACGACATTTTCCAAAATGTGGAATATAAGTAACCCTTAACCTCTGTGATCTGCAAAAGGTAGCTCTTCTGTTCTACCTTAAAGCCTGGATTTTTTTTTTCTTTTTTGTTTTTTTGGGCAGACTGTGGATGAACACTGTTGCCTTCTTGAAAAAAAGAAACGTTTATGTTATGCTTGGTTTTGAATGTGCTGTTTGTTATAGATTTATCCACAGATGTAATTATATGTTTTACAGGCATTTGTTACAATTTTTTTTTCTATTCAATTCATGTATTATTTGTAAATATCCTTGCAGTGTCAAAAGACATATCTCTGAAAAGAATTTGCAGCTATTTTTGATAACTTTCAACCAATTTCTACTTAGCACATGATATTGTGAATTAAGACATTACATTCCACTGTTTCTATACATTGTAAAGTTCCTACAATAAAACATTAAAATTAAATCAGTGTAAGCCTGTAATAAACTGTGATAGACCAAACATTTTTTATTTAAAATATTTAGTTCTCCAAACATGTGAGGCATGTTGACTGACGCCTATGTCAGACAATATCTATTATTTGACCACAGCATGAAATCATTGTTACCGCCGATATACACTGTCCATATCCATCCCAATGTTATTTACCCTTTTCCCAAACAAAGAAAGAAATTTTGAGATCAACTTGCCAGAAGTCAGCAGTTGTCTCAACTGTAGTCACAAGAGGACGCTATTGTCAATGAAATTCACCAAGCAGTGGCTGAAGTTCATTTTACAGAAGACAGGCTGAAGCTGGGCCTTGTTTTTTTTTGTCAGGTTTCAATAATATGCGGAAAAATCACATATAGACCCTAATAAAGGTATTAGTTTGAGGTCCCTATGCAGTCTTCTTTATGATACAGAAGGAGGGACTACTGTAAACTAAGTTAAGTGTAGATGCTTAAATCCTCATCAGGATTAGTTTGAAGTTGGTGGTGAAATGAATTTGACTGAATGCAGTTCACAGTGGCATTTGTGGTGCTGTTGTTTAAATAAATAGACAGTATTCTTCAGTATCAAGTGAAGCAGGATAGAAAAACAGTGCCCTATCCACTTTTGTTTGTGTTTTGAACCATGGCAACATATTGTTGGTGGATACGGTGAGCGACTTGATTTGAGCAGCCACTGAGTAAAGATGGACACTCAGGACCTGTCAACTTCAGAAGAACTGCAGGAGCGACTTCGTGCTCTGACAGAGGAAAATGTAAGCACAGTAAACGGTCTTGTTAGTGTGCAGTGGTTAGTCTCACTTTTTATTTATTTCTATTTCTTAAAATCAGAATAGGCTAAGTTTGGCCTGGTATTTGGCTAATGAAGTGATGCTAAGCTAAAAGAAAAGTTAGTAAAATTGTCCCCAAGATGTATAAAACAGTACTTTTCATTTATAAGCAGTAAATACATGTAATAAATAGTTACCACAATAGTTGCAAGCAGATATACGTTTATTAATGTATTTGTCAACAACTATAACTCCTCCTGTAAGCACCCAGAAGTGGAGGCTGCTGGATTACACAATAGATAACAATATAGTAAAACACTGTTGTAATAATATAAAATGTGTCTCCATGTTGTTGACAAATACTGTACATTAACAAACAATTTAAAATATCTTTGTATTTGCATACAACTACATTATAGAGTATTATAAGCCATGTATTATTCATATGCTGCTTATAAATGCTTAACAGGGAGACTTAAAGTAAAGTCTTACCGATATGGTCAACGTGGGAGAAAATTTAAAGTGAAATGTGCCTTTGTCACTTCACCTCACCTCACTCCAGCTTCAACTGCGAGACAAAAATGAACGCCTTTTCGCCAAAGCGGGCTACCTGGAGAGCAGACTGGGCCACCTGGCCAGCTCCAACACGGATCTGTCCTGCAGGCTGGTCCAGAGTGAAGAGGAGAAACTGAAGGTAGAGCACACAAACTGTGTTAAGCATTAAATAAGGGTATGTATTCAGCATAGTGCCAGAGGGATCTGTCTTATTGGTCTCATGTTTCAGGTGTCTAAGGAACTTGTGGAGGAGAAAATTCAGACCAACAAGATGAGAGAGCTCTTTGAAGAGGAGACATTTGAGCTGAAAAACAAGGTGACAGTTGTTTAAAAAAGCAAAAGTTGCTTGCATTTTCACAAGCACACTTATCTGTCTGTTTTCATCAAAAGAAACATCCCCCTGTAACCTACATGTACCTAACTACAAGTCCGATTTATCTTACCATACGAGGGTTTTGAATACGTGCTGAAAAAGTTAGAGGGAAATGTTTTCTCAGGGTTAATACTTCTCCATGTCCCTGCAAATACTGTGATCCCAAATCACTGCAGTTGACTGTGCTGCCCTTTCTCTCCTCTGGTTAGATACTAAACCAAAACGCTGTGATAATGGAGCTTGAGATGGAGCGAGACAAGCTGTCAAGGGAACTGCAGTCAGCTGAGGCTCGTATGAAAGCGGGAGAGAAGAGCGGTCAAGACCTGACCGAGGATTATGCCACTCTGAAGAAGAGCTACCTTGTGCTGGCTGAGGCCCATACGAAGGAGCTGGCCCAGAGTGAGGAGCTGAGTGCTGAGCTGCTGGCACTGGCCCAGGCCCAGGACGCCCTCCGCAGGCAGCTGGAGGAGCAGGAGCAAAGCGTCAAGACCACCACCCAGGGGCTTCATGGAGAGCTGGACAGGGTGCGGGCCCTGATCAGCCGTATGTCATGTAACAGAGTCAAGGTGAGACAGCGTAATGGTTGTGATAATAGTGGTACACATCAAAATTAAAATGTAGCCATTACTGATACTCTGCTGAGACTCTTACGGCTCCAACATAAGCAGAACATATGATGCTCACATTTCTCCAAACTGTTTGTGCAACCAACGCCAAATGATTTACCTCAGGGTGCAACAGTCTAACATTTCCCTCATGATTTCCTTTGTTTTACTTGCAAACATAGCCTTGTTAGCACTCGATGTCATGCCTTTTGGGTACAGTAAAAAGATTGTATATAAAATATTTTCATTGGGCTTTTGAAATGTTAGGACCAGTTTTATATCATTGTGTTAACAGCCTGAGGATCTGGCAGCACTGGACAAGGAGCAAAAAACTATGGGAAAAATTGTGAGTATTTCTGTATAAAATACGATATACATTTTTGGGAATAGTGGCCAGCGTGTATGTTTTACTGGTATTACCACTATAATTACAGTTTCAGCAGCTGCTCTCGTACTCTGTTATTCATCTGTTGCCACACAGCTTCTTGGAAACCAAGATCAGATCAAAGACATGCTGGAGAAAATGAAGAGCAGTTACCAGGAGCAGCAGAAGAAACTGGAGGAGAAAGTGTGAGAGCCGACGAATGTTTGTCATTTACTGCTGCACAAACCTGATTAAGATGAAGCATCATTATCTCTCCATTTCCAGTCATCAAACAGCCAAACTCATCTCAGGATGTATGTCCCTCTGTTCATCCCACATGCATCTGTTCTGTGGTTCCCTCTTTGATTTTTGCTCTGGTTTTATTTACTGTGTGTGTGTGATGTGGTCTCTTTGCTTCCTCCTGTGATGTGGCTGTCTGTGGATTTTGGTCACTACTCTCTTGTGGTTGAGCCTGTGTTTGGTCAACAGGGCGGCTATGGGTAAAGAGCAGCAGGAGAACAAGAGATCCATCCATAATAGCCAGCAGAAACTATCTGAGCAGAGTGCGGTGAGCATGAGCAGTCCCATATACTGATTTACAGGACGTTGCTAAAGTTATCGTTGATACTATCACTGTTTTGCAGCTTCTGACTGAATGTTGGTGGAAGGTGGAAATGTGTTCAAATTGAAGTATGTGTGAATTTCATCCAAGGCCCTGATGTGCTCTCAGAGCCAAGTGAAGGAGGTAGAAGAGCAGAACTCAAAGCTGCAGCTTCAAGTCAAAGAGCTAAATGAGGAATACCGTGCAAGGCTGGTGCGCTATATACAGGACATAGCTGTGAGTAGCAGTGAGCACAAAGTACGATAAGATAAAGTAAGATATGACAATCTGCATATTCCTGTGTCATCATATAGCATCTTGTAATCCAGGGGTACATTGACGGGCTTGGAGATGGTAAAACTCCCTCAGAGGGAACCAAGATGAGGGCGTTTGTGGAAAGCATGCTGCAGGATGTGCGTTCATCCTACAGGGCCAGGGAGGAACAGCTCGCTTCTGCCGCTCGCTCCTACAAGAAGAGATTACAGAAGATAACCAAGACCCATCATGCCCTCCTTATTGCATACAGGTAACATTTCCTGCTGTTTAATTGTTGATGATTAAGTTTGTTCACCTTCTGCATAAACATGGTCTTAACACACAGATATATAATATATTGATATAATAACAATGTAATAAGAGCTGATAGGTAACAAAAAAGAGTCCATAACTGCCACTCTAGTGTTCAACTTTTGATGAAACTTATTACCTTTACCAGCACTGCTATCAACACCAGATTTAAAGTGAATCCATTTTTAGTTAAAAAATGACGCTGCCATTGTTGTATATTTTTGTTACTGTCAACAAATCCCATGAAAAGAGAAAACCCAACAATGTAGTAATGGATCTCCTGATACTTTCTGACTTTCCTACCATGTATGTGACAAGCCCATCCATGTCCACTGAAGACTAAAATCTTTAAAAGCAGGTCATGAATGTATACTTCCATTTTATTTTAAAAAATGATCTTGGCACTTTTTAGAAAATAATATACAAATACAGATTACCATCAGAGTCATATCTATAGATGATGATGTTAGGGTTCAGAGGGAGCAGATCTTGGCCAAACCAGACCGCGGCCTTGACCCTGGACCTCCAGAGGCCGACTTCAGCCTGGAGCCCACTGAGCTGAGAGATGAAACTGATAAGGAGCTCCAGCACCTTCGTCAGGACAAAGCGAGGCTGGAGGGTCAGCTGTGGGCGGCCCAGGAGCAGGTAGTATAAAAGGAAGATGGCCGCTTTGAAGTGGATCAATGTGCTTTTGTTTTGTCTGATGAATGCTTGTATTTGGTCTGTGGGGATTCCTCTTTGTGTCCATACTTCCCCTATTTTAAAGCCAGAGAGAGTTTGTTTAGTGAGTGGTGAACTACAACAATGTGCTACAGCAACATAAAGGACTGTTGCTGCAGAGGTGGATTGCAGATCATGTAACAGCACTGATATTCCCGTATTGGTTTACGTACATTTATGTGTTTATGGTGA
Organism: Trachinotus anak; assembly: GCF_046630095.1. Taxonomy (NCBI): domain Eukaryota; kingdom Metazoa; phylum Chordata; class Actinopteri; order Carangiformes; family Carangidae; genus Trachinotus; species Trachinotus anak. The sequence continues at coordinate 12,828,565 of NW_027273876.1, read as the reverse complement.
TTCAAGACCCTTTTTGACTTTTGTGTTCCAGGTGGCTGCCCTCAAAATGCCTGCTCAGAACTTAAGCTGTCAGGAGTGAGTGTCATTTATTTATTTAACGAAATGACACGACGTGGTCAGCTGCGGAATGTGTCAAAAAAAAATGTTGAAAAATGTAACTTTATTAGGCCGGCAAAAGTGGAGCAGCCGTGTGAGGATTCCTGGCTGGACATAAGGACACAGCTGAAGGAAATCACAGACTCAACACTGGTAAACGGATCTCCTCCCTGTTTAGATTTTAGATTGTTTGATGGCATTCTCAAAATGAAGAATCTCACAATCTTTTATGGGATCATATGAAACTTTTCTTTCTTCAAACTAGGTGAGCTTTGAGAGGGAGCGCGCCGTTCTCATCACCAGAGCTACGGTTGCAGAGGCGCAGGTGTTGGAGCTGCAGGAATACATTGACAACCACCTGGGCAGGTCAGGAAGTCACTTAATGTGTAAGTCGTATTATGTTTAATATCAGAACAGTGTTACATTAAACGTACCTGCCTACCTGCAGGTATAAACAGGAGATCACACATCTCCACAGACTGCATGGGACACAGGAGGCGGGGCGCTCCCAGAGTGCTAATTCATCTCGCCATTAAGAAAACTGCAGGACTGAAATCTGAACTCCGGTCATATACTGCAGAATAATTGAGATTGCATAGTTTTAAGTTATAAATCTCACACATATGTAATTTGAAATTGAAAGTGTTGTCTTAAAACATGTATTTCTGTGATATCATACGTAAGTCAGTGATTGTATGCACTTTTAATTCCTGTTTAAATGGATACTCCGTATAAATCTAACTGAATAAGCTGTTTTTAAGCATTTAAGCATGACGTGTGAATCCCTCGTGCTTTTACACCATCACTAGGTGGTGCTGCTCGTACCGGTGGCTTTCTCTATGAAAGGCCCCCAAAGAAATCCGGCCTTGAGAAAAAAATGCCTGGAATGTTTGTAAAGCTTATGTCAATTTCACGAGCTCGGGAGAAGAAAGCGCGGTGACAATGAGGGGTCACCCTGGTGAGAATAATGTCATTACATGTTACCCAGACACGTACACGCCTGTGAATACTTTCCCTCAGTGCCGTGCTGAGAATTGCAGCGCAAACAAGCCAGGCCTTTTGCAGAATGAAGGTTCATATTTATAACCCCAGTGTTGGTTTGAATGGGCAACTATTCTCTTTAAATCCCTTTAACAGTGAAAGCTTATTTCTTTCTAGTGTGTTTTGGTGGCTGGGTGTCCTTGTCATAGCCAACAGCTGACACAACTTTAATGTCCTTTTGACCAAAAGTGTCGGTAAGTTTATGTCAAAATAAGCTATATGTTGAGGCAAAAATACTCAGGGGAATGATGGGAAAAGTAGAGGAGATGGAAAGAGTCATAAGCATGTCACCCCAATCCCCTTTTCAGGGGGCATGTCAGCCATGCAAGAGGGGGAGCAGTGGTGTGAAAGTTTGAGAGGAATGGGAAGTGGGATTTTGTTAGTAATGTATTACACTCCCAGGGCCCTGGGAAAAGGGGTGGGGGGTGTTCAGCTTGGGTCTGTGCCAGCATAGTCACTGTGCCAAAGCGCTGGGTGCTGGGGACCACTCCTCTCACCGGCAGATCTGTGGGAAAATCAAAACCAGGTTGTTTTTTGCTGCTCTGCCAACAAAGACAGAGAGGTAATGTGTCTGCAGAGCCCTCCGCAAACTTGTACAAATGAAATGTACTCCGAGTAAACCAAAAGCAGGGAAAGGAGTCGAAATTGTAAGAGTACGAATGCATTGTAGTAGGAGTTTGTCTGGTGCACCACAGCTGGTCCCCAAGGCTATGTGCCACGTTTTTCTCATTTAAGAAACGTGGCAACAAAAAAGCTTTAATTTAAGTGATAATTTTTCTACGAAACCTTTAAAAACATTGAAAAAGATATTGTTTAAATAATGTATTAAAAAGTCCCACAAAAAGGAGGGATTGGTGAGGTCATCTGCAGTTATCCCAGCAACTGTGCTCACGGTTCAGTTCAGTGAAACAACCAAGTAGGGCTGTCACGATATCAGATTTTCACTACACACTTATTGTGGCCAAAAAAACAAAACAAAATCATGATAACAATATCATCACAATATCCATAGGAAAATTAAAGAAAAAATCATTAATCAATCTATCAATCATTTTTATTTTAAACTTTGTTTAAACTTTTGTCTCCTTTTTGGCAAATGAACCAGACTCGAATGCAAGTGTAGGGAGATGGAGAGAGAGTCCGTGAACACAACTGCACACAAGCAAACAAAAAGAACAATTACACTTAATGGATAGTGAAAAGACAACCAGATGAACTGATAAACAAAAGATCCACAAGGCCTAACAACTGCCATCATGATATTATCATATGTGTATTATTATCACAATATCAATATTTCATTTTCAAATGTCACTGTTGTTGTGAATACCAGTACATTGTGACACCCCTACAACCAAGAGGTCATTTATCACCCAAAGGCCCAAACCTACTTCTGAGCCTGTTTTTGTGAAGCAGTGATTGAATCACGTTCACGTGCTGAACGTCAGCTCGTATGGAGCAGCAGCAAGAGTCAAACATCACCTTTCTATGTCATTTTGTTTTTTCCCACCAGCACCAGCCTCAGGCACTTAGTGTAATAAGCAGTCTGTGCGTCATCTATCTGTTCAGTCCAACCAGTTTATCAGTCTTACTGTTCCCATCCCACTGAAAGTGCAGCACTGTATTTCCTACCACTTCACCTACAAGCTCACAACCGAATAAAACATGCACACAGTTATAAAACCTGCTGTAGGAAGATTTGCAGCCCTCACAATCTGATGTCAGACGCTATCGTTTGAGACCAGTGAGTTTTCGATCGCCACTATCCGCTATCCATTACAGATCAAATCAGGTTTCCTCTGATCCTCTTAAAACTTTATTAAAAACTTTAATATATTCATTACATTTACTGTTTATACAATCACATTTTATCAATCGAAATGCTGTATAAATCTGAGCTTTGTATCAATGTGCTTTATCGCTATATGGATTATATGGCCTATATTGATGCTTTTAATATCTTACATCTTGTTTTGAGGGAACCAAAATTACATTTTGTCCTTCAGTATAACACAGTCTACAACATTTTTAAACTTCATTCTTAGAAAATGCCATTGTCTCCTTCCTGATTGTTTCATCAATACTGAGCATTTAACCTTCACAGAGGTCACATTTATTTCAGCACTACTGCATTTCATTCTGTGATATTGTACAAGTGTTGTTTCTGTAGTAAGGTCTTGTCCAGCACTTTTCAGAAATAATGATTCATGAGTCTCAGCCACTGAAAGATTAGTAATCTAATCATTTTATATTATCATCTTATAAAGGTAAAAAAATAAATGAATAAATAAAAAAAGTAATAAAAAAAATAAAAACATCTTGCATTCACTTCACATTCTTACCCTCATGTCAGGCTCTCATCTCCACAAAGAATTGTTTATTTTCCTTTACTTTCTCTCTTTTTTTGGTCTCTCACAAAAATGTATGATCCCTTTTTGTCATCTGAAACAACTGGATGTGACTTGGTAAGTTTAAACAAATGTTTAATGTTATTCATTTGGGAATTGAAAACTATTAACTACACAATACAGTGTTGTGCTTGTCCAATAACACAGTCCAGTGAAAGTAAAATAAAACATTATGAATTATTATGAATAATGAAATTACGAAAATGCCTCTCTGTCACCAGGACTGCTGAGCTGTGAAGACTGAAGGTTACATCAAATCGATATGAAACATATGCATTCTGGTTTTTGTGACATCATTATCCTGTAAGACCCTGACCTCATGAACATTACAACTGCAAGTAAACATTTGATGCTTTCTCCACTCTCATCTGTTTTGTTGTTACTTTGGGTCCAGATTTGTTTTGTGACCGCTACAGTGGGAAAAAGGTTGGAAGAATGTGTCACTCTGAGGATGGGAAGCGGGGTGGAGCGATGCAGAGGAAGTACCTCACATGGCCTGCGATGGGCCGCTTGTCAAGAGGCCCTTTGTTTTAGGAGGTTAATGCCTAATTGATACAGGCTTAATGAGAGCGGGCTGTGTGTGCAGAGTGTGTGAGCCGGGGGCTGGACGGCCCTGTGGTAATTGGAACGGACAAGCCTTGTGTGGAGGAGTGCACAGGGAAGGGATTTATGGGAACACAAGGAAAGGAGAGGGAGAGTGGGAACCAGGAAGAAAAGGTGACACTGAGAACGAGGAATGTGGAGGCAGTGGGAGAGGAATCTGATGTGATAGTTGGAGTATTGCAAGATCATGAGAAAGAAATGCAGTGACAATAGAAAAGTGAGCATGCGGTTTAACCAGGACGTTCCCATGGATGTTTAGTTAGTGCTCCTCCCATGATACTACTATGTATTAATATACATTTTTAGCTTGCTGCATGTGGCATATGCAATATACCAGTGATAGGATTAGTTTAATACCTTTTTCTTATGTTGGATATTAATGAACGAATGAAAAAGCGCCAACACAAACTGTCTGTAACTCTGTTTTATGAGACACCTGTCTTTTCTTTTCTGATGAGCTGTCTTTTCGCCCCCTCTTTCAGTCTGACAGTCTCAGACTATTCATGCAAGAGTCTCCAGCTTCCCTCCAGACAAGCTTTCAGTATGAAGGCTGGAGAGGCATTAAGAGGGAGGAGGGAAGGGGCAAGAGAGGGGAGCACAGAAGAACCGTGCACTTCAGAAAACCTTGAAGAATTAGGACTGAAAGCTATGGAGATTCTGGGTGGCTACGAGAAGGGGAGAAAAAAAGAATGAAAAGAAGAAAAAAAAATAAAGGGGATCAGTGTGCATAATTATAAAGATGAGAGGGGAGACAATGAAAAATGGATTCTCGGGGTGAGGGTTAACAGTGAGCTGCTAAAGGTAAAAAAAAAAAGTGATGAAAATGGAGTGTGGAAAAAAAGATGGGAATATAGGGTGAGAAAAGAGGAGAGGAAGAGTTACAGTAAGGGTGAGAAAGACAGGGGAGGGAGGCAGTTTGATGAACAAGAGCGAGTGAAAATGAGGCTGAGTGCCGGTGAGGGAAGGAGAGAGGGACAGACCCTCTGCTTTCCCACACTCGGCCGGTTCCCACAGTGGACCCGGCTAATCCCTGTCTTAATTGGGGGAGAATTCCAGCGCACATGTTCCCCTGGAATGAGCGTAGAGCGAAGGGAGAGGAAAGCTCGGGAGCTTCTGACACATCAGACAGGCCACAGCGGCTGGGCTGATGCACCATGTGCAAGTGCACTTTGTTGGAATATAAACATGCAGCCCGACTGTCAGCACGTCTGATGCATTACTGGCTCCACAAGTTTCTCTGCTTCTTTTTCTTTTCACTTGATCCAACATGGAAAAGTGCTCGGAGAAGCCACTTAGCATTGCTTAGTCACATTCCACCATGACAGAAGCATGTAACTTAGTATGTAAAGTTTCATTTCATTAATGTTAAAGAATTCCACACACCCCACACTATCCCACTATCCCACGCTTTTAAAGTGTCACTTCAGCTAATTTCCAAATATTCATGTTTTCCCCCTTATTTCTGGTGCTATTTAGCCATATGTGCTAAATTTTCAGATATTTGTCTTCTGGTGATATCTAATACTTCACTGATGAATAGAATTTACTATACGGTGCACAAAGCATTGAAAATGACATGTTAATGGCATTTAACATGAAAATTGTTGCTATAAGAACTACTGAAAGTTTAATCCGTGGATTATGCTGAGTTATTCAAATGTATTTATCTAATGGTTGGAGGAACACCCTAAGGTTTTTAATTTTGTTATTCCCAACTGGCTAAAAATAGGGGAAAAACATCATATCAACATATTTACTATTCAGTTTTAAAGCAATTTGAAATTGTTTTGATCATTTTAAACCAAAAGTTAATGCTTAACTTAATAATTTCAGTGAAGGTCTCACAGAATTAAAATGTAGCAGCTTTACTATAAGCTAGAAGAAATCCAACCAGTTGCCTCAATAGACCAGAATGCAACATGGCAACAAAATATTTTGGGCAATGAGTAATGGAACCAGTAAACTCCAACCAAAGTGTTTGGTAGATGGTTGAACATAGTCTGAAACCCTCTGCCCCCACACTTTTCCAACATTAAGAATTTGGGGACGCTGCGTCCAGTAATTTCTGTAACTTTCCAAAACTTTCACACTCACTCACACTCACACAGTGATTGGCCAAGGGTGCAGAGGTGAGGAAGTAAGCAGGTATTATTTCTGAAAAAAAAATCTATGTCATGTAAATATTTGTCTTTTAATACTGACAAATGAACACCTGCAAGAGTTTCCCAATGAACGTGGTGCAAAATATTGTCACGTTTTTTTACAGATTTGGCAGCACAGCACACCAGGAGTATCTGTTGACAAATCTTGGCCCAAAGGTGCGAAATGCAGGAGAAAAATGCAAGGAGATACTAGTAACATAACAAAACCACTGTGAGTGGCAGTTTCGTTCCTGCCTACCACTTTCCTCAATAAACATCTCGAACAATAGGCACAGTGCAATATGTCTCTGAGCAGGTAACCCAAAACGACTCCTCTAAGGAGAAAGATAACAGGCATGAAAAAAAAAAACAGGTACAAGAGAGAAGAACTAAACTGATCTGCCAGGGAAGTTTCTCCCCTTTGTGTAGACAATCACACAGGTTTTGTCACTAAACCATAATCCTGGTGGTTAATTGGCAGGGTTGGAGAGCCCTTCCAAAGACAGCTGTGCTACCCAGTAGCGGGTAGACTCTCAGTCTGGGGTTTAGTATCCAGAGGGGTGACATCACCACATGAGGAGTCATTGTTATGCCATTGTATTATAAGAAGTGCAGCTAAGAGATGAGAATTACCTGTAGGAAATTATCATGTGAGGACCAGTAATATTTTCAAATATTTATGAATATTACAATTTTTCACAACCCTTGGGGCTCTTTGTTGGTTGGTTGACCTTTGACCCACCTCTTTGGCCCAGCCTGAAATATCATAACCATTATTATATGAATTATGATTTTTTTTTTTTAAAACTCTACAGACATTCCTGGTCTCCAGAGGATGAATCCTTCACACGATGTTGAGCCCCTGACTTTTCCTGTAACCACTCTGAGGTTGACATTTTTCTATTGAGCTCATCCTGCCACAGTGAACGTCTCTAAGTAGCCTTATTAGAGTATGATGTCAGTGTTAGGAGGTTTTTGTGGTTGTACCCCCTGCGGGCGATGTCAGCCCCAGGATACTGTGAGGGGAGGGCAGCTGTGTTGAGCTCAAACGGCGGGGTAGCGAGCGGGCCTTCACTGGAGGGGGTCGCAATTCACTCCTTCTGTCTTTCCTTACAATACTTTTTTTTTTGGCGGGAAAGCACCAAAGACGCTTGTTTGACCCAACTTGTGTTTCTTTTGCGGGACCCCCTCCCTGAGAAAAGTGTCGCCCGCCTCCACACTCATACACCATGTCCACCCTGTCTTGATTGATTTTCAGTGCGCATTTTGGAAGGGATTACAGCCATCTGCAGGCTCTTGAGGAACAAAGGAGCCTCCTCGCTCTCCTCCCTTCGGTACTTCAGAGGGATAACATGGCCAGATAAACATGCTCTTGCACCGCTCTACACTTGTTCTCTATTCTGCCTTGACCTCTCAACCCACCCAAACTGCCCACTCCACTTTCAAGCTGACCACGTTTTTCTCTCCCTCTGTCACCCTGCTCCGTGAATAGAGGTTACTCTTTACGCATCGGTTGTCACAAACTGCTCTCTACAGAAAGACCAGTGTGAGTTTGTGCCTCACAAAACTGACTGCACTGAGGAGGGTAAAGTAGGAGCAGGGCACGAAGTGCGTTGTTTGATAATGGCTGGCATTTCCCTGGCCTGAGAATTAGTGCATAGCAAGTTATCGTGTTCTCAGACCTGAACGTTCACAGTTTCCATTCGTGAATCATCACTCCCAGCTGTGCGAGAGTGTTATGGGAACCAGAATTTGTCAGCTGGGAGTCTGGGATGCCAAAGTGTGGTCTTGAACGTCATGCTCACTCTCAGCTGGTGCTGGGCTGATGGAGAGGCAGCAGGATGCATGGCTACCGATGTTTGGTTGCGGCAAGTTGGATTACCAGCATTTGTTTATCTGGAAAATAAACCCTGATGAAATCCACAGCTGTTTCTTCATCACTTACTTACTTTATGCAGAAGCTGCACAGAAGCACCCTGAAATTGTCTTCCCTCTGTGGCCTTAAACATAATCACATTACAGTGTGGGCTAAATCCATGTACACCAAATCAACAGACGCTCACATTTATCTTTTATTTTAAAGTTATTGTAGTTATCTTATCTCAGTTAAGTTAAAAATAGAGCTCTAAAGATAAGATTTATATATTTCATGGGAACCTTGGATTGTTGTGTCTCATCATGAAGTGTGGAGGGACAGATGGAATGTAAACTGTCAAAGCCGTTACCAAACACAAACCTCTTACTCACCTGCCACTCAGCAACAAGAGGGAATCGCTGGAAAAGGAAAGCAGCAGAAAAGCTACAGAGATTCAGTCATTTAGAAAGCTTGAGTGTCTTTTGGCACAAGGTGAGAGATTTGAGATTCAGAGCATCGCAACCACTGTTTTGGTTCCACAACAGCGCAGCACCCAGCAGCTGCGGACCAACTTGTGGGAAAGATCGGATGGTGAAGCCATGAAGAAGAGGGAGAGCCAGGTGAAGGATAAGTGTGAGAAGCTGTGAGAGAGAGAGATCAGGCTGCAGAACAGAAATGAAAATAATTAAAGAGATTAACATATTTTTGGCTGGACCACAACAGTTGGGCCAGAACTATAATCTGACTGACGCTACGCCCACACTACTACGTTTTTGTTTTAAAGTACTGCTTTTGCTGGTTTTACAAACTCCGTGCTTATGTTATTGTCTGCACGGGTAAAAATGGAGACCTTTGAAAAAAATGACAGAGACACTCACAGTCGCTACCTGATTGGGTCTTGTCAGCCTCGATTACCAGTGGTGAATGTGACATGAATAACAAATTACAAGTGTTACTGACCTTGTTGTCTTTGCTAGCGACTGTTGTGCAGTGAAAATCTGCGTTTTACTTGCTACAATAGTCTTTGATGTTCCTCATTATTAGGATTTTCTACTGCACAGTAGACAATCTGCTTCCTGTTTACACTGTCTCACACATGCCCAGTGTAGCTGAATGATCCTGCATGTATGTGTTTTCAGGTGTGTTGCAGAACATTTCTGATATGGATCTGTACAGGTGTCTGAATGGAGATTGTTTCCATTTTAAAATGCCGTTTAGGGATGAAAACATAGTAACGTGGATGTAGCCTGAGTGATCATATTTCCACCATTGGTCAGTCGAAGGCCACGTCACTGACTTGGAGTTTCTGGCACTAACAGACTCTATAATACAGCCTACAGTGTTACCAATTTAGCGCATTGTCAGTAGGTTAGGAGACTTTTTTCAAACTGGGTATAAACCTGGTGTATGACTGGACCGTGTATGGATGCCAGCCGGGGGCTTAGGGGTACACCTCTTGATATGAGCAGTCTACCAAGCTGCTCTGGTTTCGCAGTCGCTTGGAAAGTGGATGAGCACTTCCAGTTCACTGAACTTCACCTCTATCACAGCAAATTACTCTCATTCCATGTATCATTATTACAAAAGGAGGCAGAGAAATAACCAATCATAAGACACGCTGAGCAGAGACAGCAGGAGAGACGGAGGATGCTAACGAAACCAGCAGATCTGAGTAGCATGTCACATAAAACTCCAGCAACCGAAAATGAGACGATATGGTTACTGCAGCACAGCAATGTAAGCGCTGCTAAGAAATAAAGAGTTTCTGTCCACTGAAACGCCAGAGCTTTAAATTTGAAAGGGTTACAGGAGGTGTTGAGTTTGTATTAACACATAATGCAGTAACTATAACACGACAGACTGGAGCCACTCAAAATGAGGCTAAAATGTACTAAAATACCGTGATGACCATGAAACAGAGGGCGTTAGGAACAAAGACCTGCAACTAATAAAAGTCTCTTATGTTCTGGTAAATAAAAGCTAAACTACTGTGGACAGAGGCTGTGTGCTGTGTGAGAGATCATGTTACAGTAAATATAGCTGAAATTACAGCACAGCCTTTATCTTTAATTTATGTGATGCCTCTGTGATTATAAAATCTGGATTTGACCATAAGTGGCCAAGCCACACACTAAGTTTTGACCTAGTCTTGTTTATATAAGTAAATTAATGGATGTTCCTGTGTACACACAAAACGGAAAGAAGCTCTTTTTGGATTTGACTGATTGATGGTAAACAGAATAAAAATCTGATGGCAAAACAAAGGACTTACAATATTAATAGGCTTGTATTGTGTTTTAATGATTTGTGACTGTTATCGTTTGATATCAGCTTGGATATGAGTCTAATTTTGCACATTTGATTTATGAGTCTTTATATAGTTCGATAATGGAGAGTTGCTGCTGGAATTACAGGACCTGTGTGCTAGGTGTGGTGTTGTTGTGCTGGACAACAAGGGAGTGTCCAGGAGCACTTTGCCCCCGTCTGCCCCTCTCATCTCTGGAGCTTTGTCTCTCGCCACTTCCCTCGAACTCCCCCAGGGACTGACGGAAGTCCACACCCAACAACTCTCCCATCGCTTTGGCTTCCACTTTCCTGAGTGTTTCCCGCTTTGCCGTGTCCATACCTCACCTCAGCCACACAACAGGACATAATAAAGAGAGGAGTGGGGTGGATAGAGGAGGAGGGTTTATTGCAAAGCCAATGAAAATCCCTCAGCAGTGAAGGAGTGCATGTCTCATTGCCAGTGTGCAATATAATCAGAAGCTGGATTTCATCACAAAACTGTGTTTTCAGGACCTTGATCAAAATGTCTGTTGACAAAGTTGATTTAAAATAATTCCCAGTTGGACTGCATTCAGTGTAATTGTAACTGTAATAGCTTTAATTTAGCAAGTGCAAAACCAAACTGTGTCACTGTGGCTACACAAACGTCCATACTGCAGTTTTTAGGGGTTCATGCTGGGGTCACAAAGAAGTGACAACAATGCAGGAAGTTGAGCTTTGTCAAAATGTCACATAATGTATTAGTTGAGGGAGTATAATTTGAGTGCTCTTTGTTTTGGCTTATCAGCCCTGCAGCAGTAACCTCAGATGGACTGGAAGGGAGGGGGGCAGAGGGGTGTCTGTTTGCAGGGCTGAGCAGCTCGGGGCCCCCAGCTACGGGATGTTTTAAAGGAGCACTGAGGCAGTAAATAGCTGGGGAGGTTGGAGGTTCACTCACACAAACTACTGATGCAGTGGCAAACCAGTGTCAGGGTTTCTATGGGAGATAGCTGGCCAGACATGGGAAGCACGTCGAGCTTTTGTGATTCTTTTCCATTTAACCGAAACACCATGTTAATTCCCCAGCTGCTCTTTTACTGCGTGCAGTAAATCTGAGATTCCACCGAGGTGTGTGCAGTACATGTTTATGAAGAATTTTGCAAGAAGGCGAAACAGGTGGTGAATTTATCATAGTGGTCCAGTGATATGGGTGTTTATTATCTGCCCTCATCTGTTCCAAGCAGAAAATGTACCATAGTCAGCCATGACAGGTAATAATAGATATGTGATGTCGTCGATTAAATCCAACCTGAGGTAGGAAACAAACTTCTGCTCCAGGCTGAAGGGGTATGGCTGAACAGATTTAGTTTGATTGTGCACGTGGTCAGGATAAAGTGAGCGACTGTGTGGCACCTCAGCTCAGCCGAGTCTGCCATGCCGCTCCCTTAATGGCAATTTATTGCTTCCTGAATCCTGAAAATGGGAGGCTGAGGACAACAGAATTCCAACCACTGTTTTCTGCCTCCTTCCCTGTCCGAACGCCCTCAGGGTCCTAAACGCTCTCTAAATCTCTCTGCCTTTTAGGCCCTCTCACCCTCTCCGGCATGCCATTTGTTCTGAGCTTTCAGGGATCTGATTCATGGGCACTTGAAGTGACTTATGTCTGAGAAAAGTTTACCATGGTAGACATTTGGAGCCACATACTCTAATGTAGCTTAACCATTTTTATGTACTGAGGGAGAGAGTTATGGAGCGTGAAATGATCCTGTTGAATTAAAAAGCCTTCAAGAATCAGATCTAAGTGAATATAAGCAAGAGGCTTTAGGAGGAAAATAAATACATCCAAAAACATCTATGAGTGTTTTCTCACAGTATATTTTAATAACATAGACAAACATAAAAATAATCCACAATACTGAGACACAATTTTTTTTCTTTTTCCACAGACGTTTCTCATGCCATTGTTTCTAGAATTTCTTATTAACATATTTACATTCACATTGATATTCACATAAATTCACATGAAAAACAACAAACAGCAAAATGGCAGTGTACGCATTTCAGACATACCGCTTCAGCATATCATGGTAATTTGGTATGAACCCCTTCCCCTTGCTGATATAGTGCACATAACATATGACATCACTTTACAGAACAGAATTGTATACATTAAATGCATATTTTGTTTCTTTTGAGCGAGCCTTGTCCAGTGTAGTCTTTTATTTTTCCACCAAAAGTTGGATTTTTTTTTCTATACATGTCTCCATCTTTCTAGCACAGGATAACACCAGACTTCGGTTATGAATGGCTGTTGTCGAATGTTTAATGAAAAGCTGGTTTGTTTTACTTTCAAACCAAAAAAAACAAAACAAAAAAAAGCTTCTTAGCTTTAATTTCTAGCAATATACAGCAACATCAGGAGAGAGCAGTGAATGACTTGACAACAACTAAACTTGTAACTGCTTTGGCAAGACTCCTTCAACCAGCATAATTTTAAATAATTGTCTTTAAAGTCAAATACAGTCCAATTTTGAAGAAACATTGCTTGCTACTGAATTGAAACATGTGATATCTTACAAAAAAAAAAAAAAAAACGAGTCTGCATCTCCTTTCAGACACAAAATCTCAGAGTTGGCTAGAATGTGAAAGTGCTTTCAGCACTACATCGAACTGTGAAACCTGCTCAGGTAGCCTTAGCTTTGTGTTACTACTGTATGTGCTCACTTTGTCTGTACATATATTAAATTCTTACTCGCTCCACTATGCTACATATAGTTGCTTTTTTTTTTATTTGGTTTTCAGTGCTTGCAGCATCACACTTTCCAGATCATTCCCTTTCCTCAATCAGTGCAAATATATATATTTTTTATATTTCCTTTCGTGAGGACTTTTTAATTTTTAATAATCTCCTTAGTAACAGTAACACTGAGGATGACCACAGTACAGGGGTAGTCAAAAAAAATCCCCACTGCCCCATGGTTAGACATATCTGAACAAAATCACTGTGGTAAAAAGGTAGCCTCAGTACATCCTGACCAGGACATCAGCTAAAAGGCAGGAAGCTTTCTGCAGAACTTTTCACAAATGTTCCTGAGTTTTTCTGAATAGGCCTGAATTAATGGCTTAACTTAATTTATCCCGAATGAAAAGCTTTTCAAAAGATTTTCTCTGAACCAGCATGATGGCACCACTGTTTGTATAACTGTCCAATGCCAAACGCTTATAATCTTCATTACCACCATGTCTCTCATGTCACAACTCCACCTGGCCTTTTGGACCAGGTGAGTGCATATTGCACTGAAATGGTGTTGGGAAAGTCCATTTCACTCCTCAGTCCTTTGGGAATATCCATTGGTGGCGCCATGGCAACATCAACCGACAGTTGCGCATTGTGGCTTCTTCCGTAACATGGAACAGGACTGAGTTTGGCCTGGCTTTGAGTATAGCCTTGTTTCTGTGCGATAGACAAGCTGCTGCAGAGTTTTAACTCAGTCTACAGGCAGTTCACAGGGGATTTGCTGGGCTGCTTTGGCTATAGTGTACGCCCGCTGGAAGTCCTTGTAGCGGGGGGCACAGCCCAACCAGGCCTCACCAAAGTGGACCCGACCAGTGAAAAGGAAGCTGCCGGGCCCCGGTTTGACGCCACACTGCAGCAGAGTCCTGATCTCACCCTTGCTGGTCAGGCGACTGTTGCCGGTGAACAGAGCGTACTTCTGACGAAACACCCGGGTGGCGCTGACCTTGATCACTGCTGCCCGCAGGTTCTCGTCCTCCATCACTGAGCGGATGTTACCACGCACCACTGTGGATCAGCAAAACATTCAGGTTATTTTACAATACACACTTTTGACTTATGTTAATGTCAGATGCTTTACTGTGTTTTTGTCATCTTGAAAATGTTGAACTGCCCTATTTCAGCTGGTTCACTGTGGGCTACCAACTGATGGTTAAGCCGTTGGAGGACCCAGGCCTGGTCACTAATCCTTCTGACTTTTTTTTTACCAGCTGAACTTCTCCTCAGTCCCATTACAGCTCAATCAAAGATCCTGCAGATTAGCCCACTGCTCCTTCTCTGGGGGGGTGATGTTGGGATTAGTCCACTACAGCGCCTCCAGTAGGGGCTCCTCTGTGTGTGTATGTGTGGGTGTTGGGGGAAGCAGAGAGCTGCTGTTTCACCTTTAACCTTTGCACTTTTGAGAGGAGAGGATTTTCAGGCACTGGGGTGCTCTGCCTTTACACCAATTCGACACAACTGATTTGTAGATCCTGACTAGATATCATTACTTTCTGCAGCTTTGCTGCAAGGACTTCTTGCCATTTGGTGGTCTTGTTTAATATGTTAATCCTGTCTGAATTTGAGGGTAGGGGGCGTTCTCAGTGATTTCATTCTTGGTTTGCGTTTTTTTTCATGTTATATAGGCAAGAGGGGAGGGGCTGAAAAAGGTAACTCACCAAAGTCACTGGTGCAAACAGCCATCAGGATCTCTGTGTTGTTGCAGGGTCTGCAGGCATCTGGAGCGAGAGAAAAAGAAAGAAAAGAGAGGGAGAATCAGTTGGTGACCTCACAAAACTTTCTAAACTGCTCGAAAACACCTATATGCTAATACTTATACTGAGCCTCTGGAAACCAAAGACTGCATTTCCAGATCACATGCACAGGAATGTGAGATGTGAATCCCGACCTAAAACTCTGTGCAAAGACGAGCAACAAAGGAGAGACCAACCACTGAGTTGTAACAGACAGCTGCTACTTTTACAGTTGGCAGAGGAGGACCAGTGGAGCTTTAAGGTGCTAGGCTCGTCCACCCCAGACGATTTAAAGGCCGAATGAAACTTCCCCCCCTAAAGCCTTTTAGGGTGTCTACAGTCACACCTCATCAAAGCCTAGACAGGGGCCAAGGAGAGGGAGTCGGGGAGGACTTCAAAGATTTTTAAAGGAACACAATCCCACTTCCCAGAACAGTCTGTGCTCCCTCTCACCTAAGGCCTGACAAATTTTCTTAAAAATAAAAAATAAATAAATACAGTGAACCTTCCTGAAATTTGTAGCTAGCTATAAAGATGACCACAAAAAAAAAAAAAAACAGAATAAAAACCAAACCCGCAAAGCTCTAGCTGACTGCTTTGACTGAATTGTGGCTAGACAAAAAGTCCTGGCATTTTTTAAAGTTCTCCTTGTGGTTCTTTGGAGGCCCCTTGCCCACCCCACACATTCTCCTCCTTAGTGAAAACCTCTTGATAAATGAGATTCCTTCCTCTCTAGTCCACAGCAAACCCCCTTCCAAACCTAATCAGTGTGTGTGTGTGTGTGTGTGTGTGTGTGTGTGTGTGTGTGTGTGTGTGTGGGACAGAGAGAGAGGGAGAGAGAGAGAGATGTAGGGGGGAGTATACTCCTACAGACAAGTCTCCCCACAGAGAGGCAGCTCAACAAAAGAGGGGAGCATCTCAGCTGGGCAGAGGCCTCCCTGTCGCCTAGGCGACGGCAGTAATCCCAGAATACTCATGCGGCACCCATTCAAAGGGCTCTGGACTCTGGAGAAAGCCCCACATACTGTGCTTTTGTCCCCCCCCCCCCCTCCTCCACACTCCACAGCTCCCTGTCTCCTACTCCAAACCAGCACGCCTCTCGGGAAAGTTTGGCCACTTCCTCCTCTCTGCACTCTGCATGGGCTGTGGAAAGTCCAACCAGCCCACAGAGGCCTGTTATGAATTATGAATCATCTACAGGGAGGATTTTATGGTGTATAATATCATCAGTGGTCGGGTAAAACCTTGCATCCAGCAAACTCTCCGGGAAGGAGGAAAAAAAGAGTTGTGACTACAGTTTTATGCGACCAAAAAGTCACTGCATTTGACATCCATAAAGAAAGAAGGTGAACTTCAGGTTTTCACGCAGCAACTGAACAAAGAAGTTTCATTAACTAGAAAAGACAAATTAAAATAATAAAACAAAACAAAAAAACATCATTCTGTCTCACTGACTCACCTTCACTGCTGATGGTGTTGGAGTCCAGTGACAGGCGAGCAGTCCAGTCCCCTCTCAGCTCGTAGCGGAAGGAGGCGATCCTCCTACTGATGTCTTGGTGAGGTGTAGCTTGCAGGAACAGGGCCACCCTCTCCCCAGGCAGGCGGCTGAAGCAGCGGACCCTCGGTGGGGGAGAGGACTCCAGGCGGTCCCCTACCAGCAGCTCCAGGACCCCGTCTCTCTCCAGGTAGAGCTGGGCTCCGTGGAACTGCTCCGAGGGCTTGACGCAGGCGGTGATGAGGCCCGAGCTGCTGCCACCAGGCCCCACCGCCACGGAGGGCAGGCGGGGTGAGAGGGTGAGGCGCAGGGCCCCTTTGGGATACAGCCAGTCCAGGGTGCCCTCTGAGCAGTGGAGGGAGATCTGCTCTACACTGCCCTGCTGCTGGGACAACCCGCTGTAAGAAGGAAAGAAGAGGCAGAGATGAAGCTGAATAAAGGTTTCACTATCATTTATCCAGGCAAGAGTCTCTAACATCATCATCATCAGTGGAAGTGCACTGATGAACTGCAGGATTATCATAAGAATTTAGTAGTAACACAAAATGACTTAAAAAGTATTAAAACTCCAGCTTGAGTTGAACTTTTCAAGACCTGCTCGGGGAAGGCGCCGCCTACTGGCAGCTCTGTGGAAGCGGGGGCCCTTCACATAATCTTTAGGGTCCAAGCTTCAGAAAATGCATCAAGTTCTCTGCATGTAGTTTAACCATGTAGCTGAGATTAAACTACACTTCGACAACTGCATGCACAACGTGTGTTTTCCTGCAAGTATCAGAATTAATCCTCCAGTCTCCTGTCTGTCTGGACCCTGTGTGGCTCCTGCAGACAGCCCGCAGGCGCTACCGCAGCAGAGCTCTACAAACATTTCAATTGCGCCCTAATGGCAAGTCTCGACATGTTGCATTCATACATGCATACTCTAAAAACAAACACACAAACTGCAAATAAGCTGACACCTGCGGCATCTCTTGGTGGCATCTTTCCACTCTGTCAAATGCAGAAACAGCGCGGATAGAATCAGAAATACTTGCCTGCCTCTCCAGCTGCACTGGTCCTCAGAGTAGTTTGAAAGAGCCACATCGAAAACGGCAATGAGTAAAATCCAGACTGCGTTAATCCAAACCCCCAAAGCAGACATTTTCATCAGTGATGCAAAGTTAAAAAAAAAAAAAAAAAAAGTCAGAAAAAGAATTATTCCAAACCTGCGACGTCCTAAATCTTTATAAAACAACTATTATTCTATCTCTGTCAAACTCCATAGCTTTGCATCCTCTTACCCTGGTGTGTAAGATAAGAGAATACCGCTGCAGTCTCCCCCCTGAGCTCTGCGGGCTGCTGTGCGTCAGGGAGCGCAGAGCTGTGAAGTTATTCCCCCACAGAAAAACTTCTGACCAATCAGAGCGCGACAAGAGAAACTTTAAACCACTCACTCAGGGCGAGGGGGAGGGACGTCTGACCTGCAGAATGAGCAACAGTATGCAAAGATAAACCAAGACACAATCCGCCATTGTGCTGGACCTGTCTGTGTAGAAATGACTAATTAACGTAATTCAAAATCTGAGTTTAAAGGACCCCCACCCCCCCTCCCCAACCCTCTCAGACACATATTTAAACTTAAAAAAATGCTCTGCTTTTGATAGTTTAATAGTTATTTGAATCTGGTATAGGTTTTCATCCAAAAAAAACAACAACTTATAATTACATCCTGTCAATTTCTCTCATTTAAAAACTATGAATATGAATATGCAAATACTGTTCAGTTCACATGTTTGTCTGCTGAACAATAGATGTCCAGTGTATGTGTACATGCCCTGGAAGCTTCAGGTTTCCACAAAACACTTGTGTAAGTAGGGTATTGGACCAGGATTTTTTTTTTTTCCCCTGGTTGTGATGTCACAAAGTACCCCTTCATACACGTCTCAAACTCTAATTTAACCTGAGCACAGAAACATGGTCCCACTTCAGCAGATACATGTGAAATCTGTCTAACTCTGCACGCATCTCATTTCTGTCAAGGTTAAATGTTTAAGTGAGGTAACAATGAGCAAAAGACATTTTTAGTGGAGGGGGCCTTAAATACACCAATGAAAATTATGTTATATAATTATAGCAGAGATATCTTTTTTATTTCTTTGCTTTCATATTCACTTTCTGTTTGTTAGATTTAAACACAAAGAAAATCCTTTTTTAAAGTTTATAAATAACTGTGGTTGCCTTTTTTAAAATTCCAAATCCACTGAACCTTCTTATAATAAAGCTTTTCATGGATTTGATCAGTAGGCTTACATTGGCTTCATTCTGCAACATTTTATTTTTAACAACACCAGCTATTTCAGATGCTTCCTTTTAGCATATTAATGTTCATGGGCCATGAAGTAAATAAAGGCTAAATCAAATGAAGTAAGAAAAATGAGAGACATAAAACTCTAGTCGCAGTTCAACAGTGGTAAACTGATTGTCAGACCCACCACATATGATGGTGATGATGATGATGAAGATTTTGTCTCCTCTGGTTGTCGTGCCCTCTGCCCTTTACCCTGCTGAGCTTCTCTTTCATGTTGTGGTATTTATAACCAAATCAAATATTCTTTTGTGCTGACACTGCCATGCATCTCCTGGAGCCACT
The DNA here is from genome assembly GCF_046630095.1 of Trachinotus anak. Classification (NCBI taxonomy): domain Eukaryota; kingdom Metazoa; phylum Chordata; class Actinopteri; order Carangiformes; family Carangidae; genus Trachinotus; species Trachinotus anak. Next base: position 12,809,508 of record NW_027273876.1, on the reverse strand, counting down.
GACTTTCGGTGTACGTGTGTGTGTGTGTGTGTGTGTGTGATGAAAGTCTAGGCCCCTCCGATGGAGTTATGACAAGGCCTCAGACCAACACAAAGGCACATGTGCAGAAATCCAGCTGCTTTATTGTCTGCAGCAGGACAGAGCTTTGTTTTCTGCAGGGCATTTCAAAGCAGCAGAGTTTAAAGCGCAGTGCGGTGGCTGGAGGAGGTGGGTGTATGAATATATTAGTGCCTAAACTTAGCTACGGACTTCAGAGATATGTCATAGCTTCCACGTGTGCACAGTGAAGTCAGACACGGACAGTCAAATTTTCACACTTTGTCAAACCCATCAGTGAGTATGTATTCATACACACGTCCATTAAAACAATAGCACACACTCTGTGTGACCCCGGTATGACCTGAGCTACAGTCTTATCAAGCTTGGATCATGTTCAGTGCTTTCATGTGGCTGTATAGTGCACTTCAGATCCTGCAGTTCAAACACAGTAAGATTAAACTTATTTGATGTGGTTATTCTCACTTTCATTTACTGAGAGTTTTCATCCCCCCAAAAGTTATAGAGTAGGGGATGGCGAGGTATTCAACATTTATATTTTAGTTTAAACATGCACTAACTCATATACAGAGTAATGTCAGTGCATGTGACCGTGTCACTACAAAGTGGATGCAATATTGTAACCACAATGATGCACTGAGTAAGTTAAAAGAAGGATATGTATGCAAGTAGGCATTTTTGCAAATGCACTTATAGGCTTCCTGATTAGATGAGTAGCACAATGTTTATACAATCAGTGTGAAGTGAGAAATTCCTTTAAGTTAGATTCTGGCTTATCCATTGATACATGTTGCTTCAGTAAGAAGGTTTGGCCACTTCATGATGTTTGTATAATAAAAAAAAATTATCCATCAATAGTTAGTTTCAGAGGACTGTCATTTCAGATTGTGCACATAAAAGAATCATAAATTACACAGCAGTGTGCAGGCCAGCACACTTAAATCAGTCTTACTGTTAAAGGTTATGTTTGAACTATCAGACATGATTGTATCTGTTCTGCATCACCCTTTGACTGTGATCAAACACAGTCTGCTTGTCCTCATACTTTAACCACTGAACCAGATTCCCGTCATGTTTTGGCTCTGCGTGTCCTCTGCGTTCTCACCGGTCTGCCAATGAGAGCGTCTTCAAGGGGTGCTGCCGTACGCATACGAGAGTTTGCACACATGTGTTAGCGCTGTGTCTATTTATTTGGTATACTCTATCCCTCTATGTGTGGTCGTGTGCAAACACAGAGAGGATGTAGTGACAGTGTGGTGTTACTGGTATTTATGGGACCTTGACATTGTGTGTAACTTTCTCTCACTGACTCTTCTCGCTGTTTCAGACACAAAGAGACAGGTACTGTCTTTCCTACATATCAACAATGTTTACAAGGTTTTGTATTAGTAGGAGCCATTCAGAAATTTATTATTATATGCTAATTTTAATTTGAAAAATGCTAAGAGAGATTCATTGTATGATCCATGTAGTGTCTGCAATTTACAGTTGTAACCTATAGGTTGCCTATAAAACCTCATTAATTCCTTTATGCTGAACATGAATGCAAACATGCAAGTTTAGTTTGTTAGTTATAGAGTGGAATATATTTCATTAAGTTTGGTAATGCAATGATAAAAACCTGAATTCAAACTGATTTTGAGGCTTATAAAGATGCAAAAAGTACATTCATGAATTTGCATGTGCTCAGTTAAAGTTGTGAGAGTTTCATGTTATGTCTCTTTAATGCAAATAAAGTCCAACATGACTTACACCTAAAGGCTTCTAATTCTGCAGCAGAATCAAAGAGTCACCGAGCATCACACTTTGCTCGTAAAAAGGTCTTAACACAACCTTGAGATGATGAAATACAAGGCTGACTGGGTTTAGAGGTTCTGTATTATTCAAACAAGTTTGGTGTAGCAGCTGCATGTCCGTCTAAAATGCTCCACTGAAACACCAGAGGACGACCTGATCTCAGTTGAGAAGTCGAGATGCCCTCGTTCCCAGACTTCTCAGCAGCTTCCCATGGCACCTTGGTGCTAATCCAGTTGATCTGACATCGCTGCTGTTTGTTTTCCTGCACAGTGTCATCTATCTGCTGGTAATGAGATCTAAGACCTTGACAGGACACTCTGATAATCAGCCTATGTTCAGGGTAGCAGAAAGTATGCCCTTCCCGCCACAGGATTGTGCTGTGTCTTAAGTTTGCCTTGTTAGTTTGAGCATAGTCATGGGAAACACTGTTAAAGTGTCTATGCAATGACAAAAACCTTGATATCCTGAATGCCAGAGTACTGAATAAAATCACATTCTTAGTTATCAAGCTGAAAATGGAAAAAATAAAAGTACATAGTTGGATTATTTCTTCTGAAAACCTGATACCTGTTGAGGTACGCAACATGTACTTCAGTAGGGGGATTTTTTTTTTATTCCTTTACATTTTTAATCAACATTATCTACAATCATAGTGTAGCTGCCAGGTCCAGAAAGCATCGTGGGATGTAAAATAAATGTGCAACCAGCCTTCCACGCCTTTGTATTGTTGTGTGTGTAGCTATAGGAACAGGGCTATCTTATCCACTCCCTTACTCCACTGTAGTTTTGTGTTGTGATGAGCCAGTGAGAGCAGTGAGTTTGACACTTTCCCACCTCTCCATGCAGGTGAAGGGGCTCCTGGTCGAATGGCGGTCAGAGGCTGTGAGAAGAACCAACGCTAACGGCTCGGAAAAACTCATGCTGCTATTTACCCTCCGAGCCCCCATGAGAGCCTCATGTGAAAACTGACACCTGCTCTCTCATTGCACTTTCTCAGGATCCTGATTGTGTATGTGTTTGTTTGTATGACTGTAAATTTCTCTTTGTGCCTCTCATCTTGGTTTGTGTAGTTTGTGTGTGAGTGTGTGTGTGTGTGTGTGTGTGTGTGTGTGTGTGTGTGTCAGTGTAAAGCCCAGTGGGAAACTGAATACAAGAGGGCCCTATACCAGATAAACAGAGTCAGAGCGGGTTGATAGCAAACGCAGCTGGAAACGCACAGAGACACCCTGAGAATGCTCTCTAATGCTTTTCTAAACATGTAATAGATCACTTAGCTGCACTGTCACAATACTCTCATACGGCCCTTGTGTGCTTTAATCTGCTCCTTTGGGATCTCACATAAATTTTTCATGAAGATATGTCCTATGTGTTGTTACACTGAGGCGAATAATCTCATGATTAGGTCAGATTGACACAAATCACAAGAGATTTGTTTGTGGCAGCTGGGATCAAGTCTCAGTTTACACATGTTCTGCAGTAATCTCACACATTTGCAACAACTCTCTCATTTTTCTGTCTCTCTCCTACAGCTCACAGACTCACTCACATGCTCACACAGTCTCGTGTTAGTTTATTATACTTGTTTTAGCTCATCCATCGCTGTCATCTGTGTTTGTCTCTTTAAAGCACTTTCTGACAAATTCCTTTTTTAAAAGTGCTTTGAAGATGTTCATTTAAATCTTCTTTATGGCACTACACTTCAGCAATCCACTTTTTTTGCATTCAGCAGCTCCAAATATAACCTAATTATAGTGTCTGGGGTCAGAGGTCACAGCTGGGGGCTGGGGACTGTTCATTAGCAAAATGGAGGGAAGAGGCTGCAGGTGTTTAAAATGGACCTCTCTATCTATTGTGCCAAACTTTGCAAAGTTCTTTATCATGCTCTAAGTTTTAGACATTGTGTCATTTAACGAAGAGAATATGAAAACCTTTTGTCTGCAGGGTTGGACTTTGCAGATTTGTTTTTGAACCACACTTGTCACTAACATCACTAACTTTGTGTCACTGACTCATGTTCCTTGTGATTTTGTCATACCAGACATCCTGTTAATAAAACTGTAAAATGGAAGGACTTCTACATAATTTCATCAGTGGGTCATAGGCTTCATCACCATTGTGTTATCTCATTTGGTGTTAGATGGCGATTTAAAAGACACTTATTTAAAGGAAAATCTTTTGCCACTTTAAGAAAGTACCACCACCATATTTCACAAGGAAATATTTTACTATGTAGTAAAACCATGTTTTCACTCAAAACCTATGATCACCATATAAAATGCATGAAGTAATAAAGAGAAAATTTACTGCAGCTAAATGAAAATTACACCTTTATGTATCAGTTGTAATAATCCATTACATAATAATATAACACCTAAAAGGGCCAATTTTCTGCATAATGAGTACATTGTTTTGATATTTCAAGTATACCTCTGTACTTTTACTTAAGTAAGATTTCCAGTGCAGGGGTTTTACTTATAATTGAGTGTTTTTTACACTCTAGTATCATTGATCTTTACCTAAGTAAAAGATCTGATTACTTCTACACCAATTTGTATGTTTGGATCCAAACACTGGTCTGATTTAACCCAGAAAATGTTTGTGCTGATTAAAACCGTAAAGAGCTCGAGATGCCACTATCCCACATTGCAGTCTCTCTGCCGGCTAACTTCTCCATATAGAACATGTTCAAACATTCAGTTTCCCTTTGAGCTTTTATTGTTTCATTCACTTTGCTTATGTAAGAATTCATGCCGACTGTTTACCTCCCAGCTCTTCTGAATTGTTTCCCTCTTGCAGTACAGAAGCCTGATAATTTTTGTATTCCTATCCTGACAAATCAGTTAGATCCAATCTCTTATCTCGGTGTAAGAAGATAATGATAGTGTCATTGAACTGAGGCTGAATTTACACAGGGATAGTGTCAATAGTGCAGCCAACCTTGATGTCCTTTGCATTGATTCTCACATTCCTCAATGTTCAAAAGCACACAAGGGAATAGTTTAGCTCAAGGGTAAACAGGCCAGTCTCTTTTTAAGTGGTTCTTCACACAACGTTGCCACTGCTAACTCAGAGGATTTTACTCTTCACAGTCGGTGTTTGATTGCGAACAGCAGACGGGGATGAAAAAGCCAAATGAAAACACATTGCAGCCACCGCAGAATGTGCAGGAAGTTTCCTGTGGCACACGAGCTTTAAGGGTAAATTTAGCCTACAAAGCATCTGCAGTCAGCACCACAGCTTTTGATTGTAGCCAGACTGGAGCAGGCATGTGTTGGGCTCCTTTATAAATGCTGCATTCCCTCATTAGAGTGTGGTAATGTGTGCAAGATTTGGTCTGTAAATGGTTTGGGCTTGTTTTTTGGAGGGAAACCTACTTTAGTAATTTCCATTTAGAAGACATGGGGCATCTCCAGCCCCTTTCACTCCACATTTATGACACTCATTAGCTGCAATTAGCTGCATCTCCCTATCCCACTATTTGTAATCCAGATGAGAGAACTGCTATCAGCAGCCCAGCGGTGCTATAGTGACGCCTCGGGCCTGGTGAGTTTGATAGACAGCGTTGTTGGAGCCCAGCTGGGGGTCAGACAGAGGTTCTCCGCTGTCTGTCTTAGTTGCTGCTCTCCCACCCCCACACTGCCTCTAATTGGCTGAATCAATTTGGAGGGAAACTTAACAAGAAGCAGGATCCCTCCAAAATTGACAATAGGTATAGTGTTTTACATATGTCCACAGGAAAGACAGATGTTGTCGCTCTCGACCACATCCACATTTGAATACCCTTATTTGGATACAATGGGAGAGAATACAAAGGGACTATATTTTGGCGGTCTTGGCATAATTTTGGCGGCCAAGACGAGTCCATGTTCTTGTCCTGTCCAAGTTGTTGTGGTAGACCTCTCATACTTTTGATGCCGTTGAGTGTATAGACTTGAATTCAAATAAAAGTTAAACTTTTGATATGATTTTAGAGCATAAGATGACATTTACTCATCTGTGCCAGTTGACAACATATGTTACACAGAAGACAGGATGGATTCCTGTGAAACGCGGAAACGATCCTGAAAATGTGGTATACTGCAACATTTCCATTGAGAGGATGGGGCCTTTTGTTTTAAACAAATAAAAGACAAATCACTATTCAAAAAAATATAGACATTTAAGGAATAGTTTGACATTTTGGAAATACGAATGTTTGCATTTAACATGAAAGACAAACCTTCGGCTAGCAGCTGGTTAGCTTAGCATAAAAGCAGAAATAGTTAGCACGTTAACATGTTATATCTTGTTTGTTTAATCCATAGAAAAACACACAAAGTATAAAAAAGTTGAGGTTTAACAAGTTTCATGTCAAGACTGGCTGATGGCTCCAGCTGAGTGATATCTATATACTATCAGCACAAAAGTGGATAAATGCATTTACGAAAATGCTGAACTTTAATGTTTCCTTTAATATGTGCTCACAGAATAAATATGTAACTCATTACTAACAAAAAACCCGATGAATCCCTGTAATTCCATGGTTACAAGTCTTTCCATCAGATTAAAAAACACTTTATATTGATACAATTTTATGTGATAATCTAACTTATTAAACCTCATTATAACTCTCTTGCTTGTCTTACTTTGAAAACTATCATGCACACATCACATTTTAGAAGACACACACGAGGAATTCACAGTTGGAAAATGCCACAAAGGAAAAAACAAAAAGAATGGATGGTCAGTTTTTTCTTTTGCTGCCTGACTGCACTCAATCTCCTCCTCCTCCTCCTCCTCCTCCTCCTCCTCCTTCCCTGCACTGCATCCTGCTCAGTGAATTGAGTTTGGCCAGTCTAGGCCGTCCTTGGCTGTGCAGAATATAATTAGCCTGCCTACACACATACACATTCACACACATACAGACTTTAAACTTTAAACCCCCCCTTACAATGACCCCACTCACACAATAGACACATGCCAATACTCTGACCCCCTTGGCTATCTCTCTGTGCACAAAAAACTCCCTGTCCATCCTTAAAGCCTCCTCCCTCCTGCTCACTCAGCAGAATAATGAGACTGATGAGATTACATTTTTACATATCAAATTTCACATCATATCATAGAAATAATAAAGAGCTTAACAGGTGCTGAATCTCAGCCGTTATGGTGGAGATTTGAAATCTGGCCAGTGGTTGGAATTACGCTGCCCATTGCCTCGATGTATTAAGTTTCAGCTGAGGAAGTTATTAATGTGTTACAGCTTCAAAGCTGGATGCTGTGAAGTTTGTAACCGAAGATGGAGCCGAGCTTAACCTTCATCAGCCATTGAAAGTAATGATTTAAAGTCCGTGCTTTTTACTTTTTAAGTACAACTTAAAAGTGCGGCATGAACCACAACTTGCATTAGCAAATGATGCAAAGTGGTGAAATGATACAGCTTGATCATAAACTTGAATAAAATGCAAACACCAAAGGATAAGAGGTAAGATGAGACAGTATGAGGGTAAAATTCACAGGATTAAAGCATCACATAGCAGTAATTCTACGAGAATAATGAGGAGCGATTTAATGATCATTCTTCCAGCCTTAGCAGTAATTCAAACATCTTTACATTTCAGTCCCTAGATGACAATTAAACTCTCTGAATAGAGACTCAGTGGGACCATAATTGCGCACCAAATCTGAATCCAAAGCGTCTTTTATCTCTCTCCATCTTTCATCAATCCCATTCAGGTTCTTTGGTGACCTGTAGCTCGTCCCTGAGCCCCTTTTGATCTAATTTTTTTAAATGCCATTGCACGCGAGCCCTCTGCTCTCTCAGCACCTGCGCTTCAGTGTCCTCCGGCTCATCAGTGGAACCTGTCTTTTGAAAACATATACATCTGTTGCAAATGAGGTAGCCCTTGTTGGGGGAAAACCCTTGAGGCGACCGCCAAAATTTGGTGGCTCCCTGGCTCCATCATTGAGTAAACCCCAACCCCCAGCGTCTCTGACACACACACACACACACACACATATACTCACACACCTCTCACTTCAGGGGTATCATATCGCCTATCCCTTGGGGTATAGTGGTGTGCAAGGCTGGACGTTCTCATGATAACAGGTGTATTTGAATGTACACAACAGGTGGCTGTTTGTTGGCTTTACCATTGTTTTCTATGAGTTTTATTTTAATGAAGCAACACTAAGTTGTGTAAGTATGTTTTTTTTATATTACAGATTGAAATAAATGAACATTTAGCTGTATTTATTTTTAATCATTTTGCTTTGAACAAGACTTTTGTTGCATCATTAAGGAAGTAGCCATTAACTCCTATTTTTATGCTTTGAGGATACTAGGAATTCTGAAAAGCAAAACAGAGGCGATAAATATTTATCTCACAGCTCCATGTGGTTGTTTGGTTTTTATTTTCTCCTCTGACCCAGGACTGATGAACAGAGGAAGCTGATAGAGGGGAAAGAAGAGGAGAGACAAAACAGAGTCTGTCCTCTGACTGAGTGACTCTTCAATAGAGGTTGTTTCTTTCTGCAGTGAACTGTGTCGTCCTGCAGAGATGTGCAGACGAGTGAGAAAGCAAAGTAAAAGCGGAACAAGAGAACTTGCTGAATAACTAGAGCGTGGAGTATAGTCCTGAGTTGCCTGACACATTCATGCATGCACACATATGCATGAGCGCGTATACTTTTACTCTCTGTGCCACGTACTTGTACACACACACACACACACACACACATGAAAACACACATTGATACATAGTCCCTGCTCAAGGATTTTGGGCCTATCTGCACATGTATGCAGGCTAATCAGGGCCTCTTCACAGACAGAAAGCAAAGGGTCACTCAGGGTGAGATGTTTGTGATGGAAATTTGGACGGCAGGCGTAGGAAAACAAAGCTAGAGACAAGACGCCCCAGAGACGACATACTTTACACATGAGATAACACACATTGGGGAGTTACAAAAAAACCCTTAAAATAGGATAACAAAGCCTTTCTCATTCATATTATTGATGGACAGCACCATCGCAGGCACTTTCACGAAATTATAGGAGAATAGTTGGATTCAGAAAATATTTGGCCCGTAGATTTAATTTTGAGAGCTGGTGTAGAAAAACAGAAACAGCTTCAGTGGAATCTGCACAAACAAATGAACAAGGTTAAGCATTATGCTCATTCTCATCCTGACGTGTTGCACAGCAGAATGCAGAACTATCTTATTAGACTTTTTCTAAAATTGTTTAAAAATATAAGCTTTTTTCCTCCAAGTTGCCTAAAATAATTACTGCTATTCTATATCCAGCTTTCTACATTAAGCAGGGACAGGAAACTATTCCACTGATTGCATATGATTCAGCGGTGAAGGTATCACGTCACCCTGGTCATTCCTGCACCACTGGAGCTCAGCACATATAGCTTTAACTGGGCAAGTAGTGCATAGACCAGGGGCATCCGACGGAACCGCCGCGCCTCACTGAGAAATCACACAAAGATGGGATTTAATGGCCCTTCGATTGAGCGGTTCTGAAAAGCCAACCTCTGACCCCCAGCCTTGACCCCTGGCAACCCCTCCCATCCTCCAGGGTCCAGTGCTTGTCATTGGTCATTTGTCAAACTCCTCACACTGATCTGATTACCGTCCAATTTGGGATCTGCCGACTACACACTTCTAGGATCAAGACAAGCTGCTTTCAGCAACTTTACATGACAACAAATAGCTGGATTGTTGTGGGAAGAGTAAAAGGACGAGTATTTGTTCTATTCAGGCCGGAGAGACCGACAAAGCTTTAGATAGATGACAACCTCTGTATCTACTAATGAACAACTGATTCAAATAAGATTTGTGTTAAAACTGTTCAAGAAAACACACTATCGTCATATTTCCTACTGAATCATAGGTCAACAAAGCAAAGAGGATGATGTTAAAGAGAGGAGGAGAATAAACAGATGAATCATCAAATGAATCATCCAAACTAAACATGTCTCATATTTAGCGCATCCAAATCGAATGATTAACAGTATCCAGACACAGGAATCTTCTGTGTTCATCATTTAAATATGTCAGTATATTTATATTAGTCCAAAACAGCACAGTTGCTACTTTGACAAACACACCTCTAATTACACAGTGTCATTTTATCTGAGAATGAAATTCCAAGAGTAAAAATACAGGATGTTCAGTATTTGGTGAAAATACTGAACATCCTTGCAGGAATGAACCATGTAAACTAGTTATTACTAAAAAGCCCACAGCACAATTTTTTGATTTTTCATTTGAGGTGTAAATAAACATTAAACAATGGCACAGATGACGTTGATCCCTAAGTAAAGTTAACATTTTGTTCTCTGTTTATAAGCTTTATAGGCAAAGAAAAAAACATCATTTCGTACAGCTAAAAAATGTCACAAATAACAACATGTGTTAATAGTGCAAAATGTGCAAACTGTGCTTTTTAGGTCTGTACCTGCAGTATTTATATCTATGGACTACGTCTGGATTATGTAAATAAATGTATGAAGTGTAATGTTTCTATCATTCATATTCTGACTGCTCTGAAAATCCTCTGCAATGGACTCAGTCAGTCAGATATAACAAACGCCTTATTCTGTCCATGCACACACACACACCACCCCCAAAACAAACCTCAGTCTGGCCATCTCACACACACACACACACACACACACACACACACACACACACACACACACACACACAATTAGCCCATAGCTCATTATGTCTGCTTTAGCTCCTTTGGATTGTGCTGGGTGGGTGTGTCTGGTTAGGGGCAGGGTGGGGTTTGGTGACCCTGGAGAGCATGACCTGAGGGGACATTTGGGGAATTACGGGGGGAGTAGCAGTGAGGACAGGGGGATGGGGCATTGACATCCAGGGAGGGAAAGTAACTTCTTAGTTCCCCTGCTGGTTCAGTTCTCTCCTGTGAAGATCCCTATTGATTTTCTAAGTGAAAAACACACTGATTAGTCATCACTAGTAAATTGCATGAGCTTTACTAGAACAATTGCTTTTGAATTGATAATGTGATGAGATACAACTTAAACAAAGCTCATTACAATTATAAAAAAAACTCAATCTTGTCTTTTGCAGCCTGCAATTAATAACAATCAGTAAACAAATATTGTTGCCATCTGGAACTAGCTGTCAGTTATATTAATGGTTAACCTTCTTTTATATGTGGAGGTTCAGTGGTGAGGGAGGGAAGGATGCGTTTCCCTCCGCATCCCTGAATTAGTCAGGCACAGGAGTTTTGATTTCCCTCCAAAAAGTCTATTGTAAAACTTCTCCCCCTCCACTTAGAAAAGCTACTCAGCAGCCACCTCCACCCCCAGCCGTCACACATCAATCCGCGGTGCTGTGTGTGTGTTTTGGGAAGTGGGGGTGTCTCAGGCAGAGTGCTGTTAACCCCCCAGGGTGTAAAGATTTTTGGACTAACACTGCAAGTTCCAAAAACAAACTCTTTGATTTTGCTTTACTCAAGCCTTCTTAGATCTCAAACTGATAGATGTTGAGAAAGACAGTGAAGATATCATAACATTTTCATCCAGTCTGAGAAATAAAATCTAATGTATCATTATCTAATGTATAAAGGGGCTTAAAGCACATCTGTGATTTTAGTTGTTGCTGATCATAATATCTCCTCAAATCCTGTGATCCCTTGTACAGGATTTCGTTTACTTGTATTTTTAAATGTGAGCACTGGACAATCAACTCTCCTTAACAATCCACATTTTGTTGGCTCCCTGTTTGTGTGTGTGTTCCTGCAATGGATGCATCCTTTAAGAGGTAAGATGAGTCATTCCACCCCCTCTCTTTTGTCAGGAAGAAGCTTAATCAGGGCTGCAGAGGTGTCTGGATGACCTCTGACCTCTTGAGTATCTCTGGCCTTTCTCTTACTTGCCTTTAGGTTATAGCATCAGGATATCCCTCATTTAACTTTTAACCTAGAAGTCCCCTCCAGCATCCAGTGGTTCAGAGTTAAGGCATGTGCAACTAAAAGAACATTTACACAGTCAGTTGTTCAGTACAAATGATTACCAAACAACTGCAACTGCAACAGACTGGAGAAAAATAAACAGTTCTGCTGAATAGTCAGATGTAACCTGAAAGTGTTGAGGCTGCAGCAGATGCAGCCTTCATTCACAACTAGTGCAGGTCACACATAATATTTATTGTGAAATAATTTCTAGTGCAGGGTACAGACACTGTTGTTGTCAGTGAACATTGTAGAATGGGTAATCAGTTAGAAAAGGGAAAGAAATGCCTGACTTGTGTAATTTATATCAATAATTTATATAATGCAGAATATTTTCTGTACCTATAATCCCTCTGAAGTAATGGAGATTAGATTCAACAGTCTTTTGGGCACATGCAAAATGAATTATTTTTCATTTGTCACATGAATGAAGGCTACATATTAACAAAAGTAGGCTAAAACTCCTCCTAACACTTAAATGTAACTGACTTCCTTCTGAGGTGGACATTTCTGAACTGTTACTCTACCACTTTTCAGAAACAGAGTTGGACGTGTTCAGTGCAGACAAGTGTTGACATACAGGACAAAGAGAAAAAGAGTTTAGATCCACTGTGTGTGAACAGTTCTGCTGACTATTCAGATACAGCAAACTGGCAAGACAATAAAAGGCGAGACAATAAATCTCACTGGTGGTTAGAAGATGTTGGGGAATTAACACTACAGCTTAATGGACTGAAATTCTTCATGGTGGATATTTGCTTGTTGCATTCAGGTGTTTCATCATTAAAAACCGGTAACAGTGTCTCTGCTCAGGTCAGGCAGAGATTTCTTTTAGCAGCATTCACTATAACAGGGGCAAAAGAAGAGGCAGTCACGACACATTGTTTTCTATGGTAAATTTGTGTATGTGGATTCTCCCTGTTTGAGCACAGACAGCAGCTTAGAATATCTGATGGACACTTCAGTTTGTGTCTGTGTTCTGGCACAAGAGTAGATTATAGCTGTGAGGAAGTGAATGTAAAGCGGGAAAATTGCGATTGGCAGCTGTGCACGTGTGTACACTTCTCTTCGGATTCTTAGCGTGATTGGTTGATTAGAGAGCGTGTAGGTCGGCGTAAATGTCTTTGTGTGTGAATTGGGTATAAAAGAGTTTGTAAGATGAAGTATTTGCAAACATTATTTGACTAATCTATAAGGACACTAATGATTTATACCTCCTTTCCCCTCCATCACCATCTTCTGTCAGTTAAAACAGGGGAATCTGTTTTTTTTTCTTTTACTTTTTTTGTACAAGTTGCATTCTGAGCCACTTGAACAAATTGCAATAAGTCTATGAGCCTTTCCCCTCCTCAAAATGAGCAAACCCACCAAACAAAGGGCCACCATTGTGGATAAATACTGCTTTTGTTTTACCCATTTGAACCTGAGGTTTCCCTTAACGCTGGGGAGAGTGTGTTCACCCTTTTTCTCTTTTCAGGGACTTTGGCGCTGAATAGTGGAGACCACTGCCAAATGGGAAAACGACTACACAGGCAGACAGAAAGACCAGAATCAATCAGGAAGTGGCAGCTTTTCAGCTGTGCCAGAGGAGCCGGGCAACTTCCTGGTCTTGTTGCCAAGGTGACTGGAAGCTCAGCCAGCTGGTGCAGTGGGCAGCAGTTGGGTTTGATGGGGGGCTGGCGGAGGATGACGGTTGGGATATTGGACACGAGGAGTGGGTGGAGAGCTGGTGAGAGAGGGAGAAGCAGTTTAAATGTAAGCAACAAGTTCTTCAAGCAGCATTCAAATGAACCATCACAATGTGGAGTGTATGTTTCTATTCTGTTTCGAACCCTTGGCAAACAATTACGTAATCCCCACAATTACTCCCCACTTCTGGTTTCCTCACACAATATATATACTTTTTTTTTTTTAGAGAATTTTATATTCTTTACAATTGCTTTTTATGGCACGAGATGCTGTCTCATTTTCATTTCTGTTTTTCTTCTCAAAGATGAGTAATTACTGGATAATACTTCAGAAATAATCACATAAAATCAGTAGAGTGATGAAAAGAAGATTCTGGCACATTCTTAGCACACCTAAGCCTTACTCATACTCATAATGAAAAATAATGTAGATTACAGATACCACTTCCACTGAGACGTCAATCATGGGCCAGTCAAACTTATATGATGTCTCCATATATGATAATGTAAATTTTCTTGTGTAAAATATGGAATTAAAATCATAAATGAATTAGAAGACCTATTAATTTATTCTACTGCTTAATTTCTTAAAGGCAAAAAGGTAAAAAATGATTATAATACTGCAAAACTTGCAGCAACAGTGTGTTTGTCTTCATTAGTCTGTGTCTATGGTCTAAAACCCCACTTTTTCAGGGATGAGACTGGGGACTGGTTGGGTAGGTGGGTGTTCTTGGGGGATCAGGGGACCAGACTGGTGGAGGTAAACACAGCTGGGGACACACAGCGCTGGTGGGTCTCCAGCTCAGCGGCCCCCTTTCACACATTTATCTGTGTGTTTGCTCAGGGGATGTGCCCTAATCTTCACACACTGATCTCTGAGTGAAGCCTATACAGGGCGCCAACAGGCTGGGATGAAAGTGACCCTGTCCACTGTCACAGCCCTGCTAATTCCTCCATGGCTAAACTTGAATTTTATTATTAAAGGCCTTGGGGGTCATCTATGGATTTGTCTGTGTGGGGCCGAATCTCTCGGTGGGTGGGATGGCCCTGATAATATATACTAAATTCTTGATCATAATCAGATGTTCCTCTGAACAAGCCTCCTACTGATGAACAGATAATTGTAATGGATTGATGTTATCAGTGACATAGAAAATATTTACAATACTTTAGCACATACTTTCAGTATCCTTTCTTATCAGGAGTAAAAATTTCAGTTGATCACAGGGAGAAAAATCCTCAATTTTCATGGTTTTATTTTATAGTTGCTCTAGTGATTCAAAGAATTTCTCAAAAAATCTATATATCTATCTAGTCAGTTTTTTTTTTCTTTTTTCAGTGAACGTTTGCACTAGTGGCAGTGTTGGGGTATTGAAGTATTAAAAAAATGATTATAGAGCTCCATCTGCTGGTACTCAACTTGTCTCAGTATTGGTCACAATGAAATATCACAAATCTGAACAGTTTTAAACAAAGATTTTTACACAGTTTCAAGGACACTGGCATCCACTGTATGTTCACTAAATATACTTTCTAGGACAGTCCGTTTGTCTAGGTAGTAGGTGGCTTTTGCCTTTGACTGATTGAGAAACGAGAAAAAAAAACCGTCCTTTCGGCTTCCGTCAACGTCGCGTAAGCGCTTGACGTCAGCATAACAACAACCTGTCATGACAACTCGTATAGGGGTAAAATAATCGGTTAAAGATTTAATACCAAGTATATAAAATCAGTTTCACCTGCATGTGAGATCCCATCTATAAGGTAAGGACTGGGAACCGCGGATGTCAGAAACAAACCCTATCTCGAATGGGAATAGCTAAAATAGAAGGTAATATATGCTGTGAATCACGCAGGCTAACCTAGTATTAGCCACTTTGTGTTTCTAAAGGTTGCCCAGCGGCGTAGAGGTAAATGTTGTGATAAATCCTAAAGAGACATCCCAAGTAAATAATAGCTATAGCCCAAGCTTTCCAATCATCTCCTTGTTGAATTTGTAATTTTATAGCTGCAGTGTGAACAGACCTGTCCTCTTATTAGCGAACCGCCCGGCGAGGCGTTAATCGACAACATAGCCTACTATGCTAGCACAGCTAACTGGCTAACATCTGAGCACCGATCTCTTATTTGCTGTTATCTAAAGTTAGCAACGTTGTCACTGTGTCTCTCTGCTGCAGCAGATGTTACTGACCCAAACGTTAATAATATTTAGACGTTGCTTGTATATCACTTTTAGCTACCATTGTGTACCAGTGATGTAGCGTTACAGGTAAAAGCCCTGCACAAAGGGAAGGGACCGTAAGTGTGTAATGTTTCCTGATGGCTGGCTAGCTAGCTAGCTGTGCTGCTCGTTTAGCTACCGCTGATGTCCGTCACACGAATAGTTAAATCGCCGGCAGTGTAGCCACCTCGCTGTGTTTTGCAGCTGTGAGCACACTCGGCGAATTAAGCAGATGCCCTTTCGGGTCGCAGCGAGGACTGCACCTGATTGACCCAAAACTCGCATTGCAGGTGCATTGCAGCGAATACATGTCTGTGAATGTTGACTTAACTTTGCATGCACTGTCTCTGGTCTAGTGTGTGAGATCCAGGAGAGACAGGGCATTCTTGAACCTGTCAGTTAGCCAGCCGAAGAGACGGGGAACAGGATAGGGAAGCAGGGCGAGGCGGGCCCCGCGGAGCCGGCGGAGAAAATGGCCGGCAGCCCGGAGAAGAGCTCCACCGCGCAGGAGCTGAAGGAGCAGGGGAACCGACTGTTCCTCTGCCGCAAGTACCAGGAGGCTGCTACATGCTACAGCAAAGCCATTGTGAGGAACTGTCATTGTAATAGAAATAGTACTAGTAGTGGAATGACACCTTCTTCACCAAAGCACATTAAAGTATTGTAATGTATTTATTAGAAAAATGGAATAGTTAATTTTTTCTCTGAATGTGCTTGTAAATGCACAGTGCCATAATGTTACTGTGAACGTATTGTCTGGTTTGTCCTGTCTCCCAGAACCGAAATCCATCTGTGGCGGTGTACTACACCAACAGGGCTCTCTGCCATGTGAAGCTGCAGCAGCATGACAAGGCTCTGGCAGATTGTAAGCATGCACTGGAGCTGGACAGCCAGTCAGTCAAGGCCCACTTCTTCTTGGGTCAGTGTCACCTGGAGCTGGAGAACTACGATGAGGCCATCGGCAACCTACAAAAAGGTCAGAACAACCTCCTAAAAGTGTATAAAAGCATCTTGCGTATCATGCACTATTCATTTATGTTAAAGTCTATTAGTTTTCTTCCGTGTGACATCTATCATTCTCCCATTTCTGCTGTCAGAGTTTAAGTGCCGATCCTAGGATCAGCTGTAACTTTTTTAGAAGAGTGTTGACAAATTGACGATGCAGTTGCTCTTAAATCAAATCTGCAGGGATATATTATAGTATGCTTTGTCAGGGTTTCTGTCATTGTAATTACAATATTCTACAGTGAAAGGTATATCTATATTTTATATAGCTACATTGCTGAAATGTTGGCTATAGAACAAGAGATGTCAGACTACAGTTACTGTATTGATGTTATTGATGTTTACAGCTTATAACCTGGCAAAAGAACAGAGGCTGAATTTTGGAGATGACATCCCCAGCGCCTTGCGCATTGCCAAGAAGAAACGCTGGAACAGCATTGAGGAGAAACGCATCAACCAGGAAAACGAGTTGCATGCTTATTTGACCAAACTCATACTGGCTGAGAAGGAAAGGTGAGGTTGGGAAGCAAAAAAATCTCCAGCATAGTTATTAGTTTAATGATGATCTCTAAATGATTATTGTGAATCACTGAAATGAGTCTGTAGTGTGGGTTTCATTATTATTTTTTTTCTGGATGGAGATGTAATTTTCAATGATTTTGTGCAGAGAACTAGAAGAATACAAAGAAAAACAGGACGACAATCAGAATGGAGGCGATACTGCCAAGATTGCATCTAAACACGTACGTTTTTGCTTATTTTTTGGTCTTATTTGGCTGTGATGCATTTAATGTACAAATACAGTAATTACAGATTGAATGTGAAGATGAATATGTCTGAATATTTTGCATTACATGTAACATTTGGAAATGTGTCCTATCTAGGACAAGTATCTGATGGACATGGACGAGCTCTTCTCGCAAGTGGATGAGAAAAGAAAAGTAAGCATGAAAATTCGATTCATTCACTCAGACATTTGCCAAACCCACTTCTTCCTGTTTTAAGAGGACTAGAGATTATCCCATCATGCACTAGGCAAAAAGCAGGTAACATCCAGAGTAGGTCACCAGTCCCTTTGAAGGCTACCATACAGACAGGCACACATTGATGACATTCGCCCACACGAATGCATCCTTCATTACGGTACACACCTACTCCACACCATCTTTTCTGATGGTTGACATAGCAACAACAGAAATAGATACACACACACACACACACACACACACACACACACACACACACACTTTTAGATTTGTGTACAGATATGTAGGTAATTCTCAAAATTATTTTCTTGGTGTGAGGACATTCTCTTTTCCTGTTATTGTGCTGTGCCATTCTACCTTCATGCTACTGACTACACCTGTTAAAATGCACCTATACTATAGACAGACAGGTGTGTATTATTTCCAGCCCAAGCTGTTTCTATGGTGACTGTCCCTGTTTGTTTGCCAAGGCTTGTAGTGATTAATTATCCTATGCTATAGATATTTGTTGACTCAACTGAGGTAGTTGTCATGTAATTGTAAGTTGAAATGACACTGCCCTGACAGCCTGCAGGGTGTTTCTCCTCTGTATGTGCTGGATGGTGTAAGAGGTTCAGCTTAGAGCTGGCAAATCCTTATGAAAAAAAACTGACATCAATTAATATAGCACCTTGATTTGATCAATTTAATCATATTTTTAGTATCAGCATTGGTGCTTTCGGCAGCATTTAATCTAAACCTCGGAGTGGCTGATGTTGTTTCAGGAGAGAAAAAAGTATTAATGTGAACGTGATTTTTGTCATTAAACTGTAACAAACCCTGTAAGAGCAGATAAAGAAAGCTACATCACAACATCATTGTGGCAATTATGTTATTATATCCATATATGTCTTAGTGTTACATCAGCATGACTCATGGTGTGTTTTGTTGTTCGTTCAGAAGCGAGAGATCCCAGATTACCTGTGTGGGAAGATCAGTTTTGAGCTGATGAGGGAGCCCTGCATCACACCCAGTGGAATCACCTATGATCGCAAGGACATTGAAGAGCATCTACAGGTAAATTGTCATTCGGTCAGCATTTAATAACTGCTTAAGACCGCTGACTTTGTAATCTAGAGGCCTATAGTTCTATAGTATAGAGAGAGAGAGAGAGAGAGAGAGAGAGAGAGAGAGAGAGAGAGAGAGAGAGAGAGAGAGAGAGAGAGAGAGAGAGAGAGAGAGAGAGAGAGAGAGAGAGAGAGAGAGAGAGAGAGAGAGAGAGAGAGAGAGAGAGAGAGAGAGAGAGAGAGAGAGAGAGAGAGAGAGAGAGAGAGAGAGAGAGAGAGAGAGAGAGAGAGAGAGAGAGAGAGAGAGAGAGAGAGAGATTTGAATATTCCCAAATTCATAAAATGCTTCCAATTTGCATATATTATGTATAAGATACAGCCACAGATGCTAACACTAGCATTCAACCTACTCTTTCTATAGCGAGTGGGTCATTTTGACCCTGTCACCAGGAGTCCCCTGACCCAGGATCAGCTGATCCCAAACCTGGCCATGAAGGAAGTCATCGATGCCTTTATCCAGGAGAACGGCTGGGTGGAGGACTACTGAGGGGATGCCCACCTCCCATTTCTCCATCATACCCGATACTCAACACAAAGGCTGGACAACACAAGACTTTAGAGAACAGATCACCCCTTGCCTGGATATGTACTTAACACAAGCGGGAAAAGCCACACTATGGACGACCAAATGGGAGCCATGTATCTCGGCCTGCCTCTCCTCCCCACATTTTGTCTTTGCTGTAAAACTTCCAGCTCCAACTTTCTGAGGCTCAGTGTTCATGGCCTGCTGCTCCCTTTAAAACCCCTTTTCATTCTGCTTTTTCTGTACTTCCTCTGTCAACTCATCTTCTCTATGCTGATTCTAGTCTTTCAAGCCTGACTCCTTTCTTTTCTCAAAATAAGGGGCCATGTTCTCAGGTCTCTTCTTGCCCTCCCTTCTCTCTCTCTCTCTCTCTCTCTCTCTCTCTCTCTCTCTCTCTCTCTCTCTCTCTCTCTCTCTCTCTCTCTCTCTCTCTCTCCGAGTGCCACAATCCTTGGAAAGCATCAGCATTGCACTCCAGTGTTTCACAGATACCACCGAATATTTTTAAAAAAGAATCAACGTTTTGGTGGCATAATTCATGAAGACATTGGCCTTTGATTTGGCGTTTACTCCAGTGTTTCAAAGTCTTTTTTTTTTTCTTTAAAGAATGGTGCGTTTGCTGACTTCTTAATGTACATTTGCTGAAGTGGTAACTAAAATGCCAAAACCCTGTTCTCAACAAGGGTCAGTAGTTTGTATGCAAGTTTTACATGATGATTGAAATATAGTCAACGGTAAGTGTGTCACTGAGCATTTTAACCTGACATGAATGTGGCGCTCCTAACACGCCCACCCATGTCACCATTCTGTAAGACTGAGTAGATCGTGTTATTATTATTATTATTTTATATCAATCACACCCCATTAGGACAATTGAACTAATTTGAATGTATGCATAATATACTCTTTAGGTTTGTCCTACGGTAATTCAAAACTTTTTTTTTTTTTTATCAGGACAATGTAATATTTTCATGAAAATCAACCTTGTACTGGATACAGAAAATGAATGGAAATGATTGCTGCATACAAAAAAAGTTTTCACATTGCTGGATATTAATAGAAAATCTTGAAAATGAATTTTGATCGATGACATCAGCTGTTCAGGCTGATGCAAAAATCTGCTTTGAAGAATGATCTGTGTCGTCTGTGTCATGTGCTCGGACATTGTGTTTGGCTCGTGCTGTTTGTCTGCAAATGACAGTCAACGCTCACAACAAGCATGAAGTGAATTTTCCTTTCCGTTGCAAAAAAAAAAAAAATGAGGATGGTCATTTTCCTCACCTGCTGTTGATTTTATGCACCACCTCCTCGCAGTGTCACAGTTATGACGAAAATGGTTGCAACAGCTTATGTAAACAGGTCATCAGTGTGAAACTAACTTTAAGTTTTGGAATTCCCTGTTAGAAGGATTTGAGGTTCACTAGCATCACTGTACCAACCTCTGTTAGAAATGCTGGAAGAGTTACAACCATCTTATCTCATCCATACCTCAGTCCGAGTTTGGTGCATGCTGGTTCGCCGGCATTCTCTGTAAAACACATTCTCAGCTCCATGCTCTTAGTTTACAAGTATTTCTGATGAATGTGTGTCTATGGTGAATTAGGCCTGTCGGTGGTTCATGTCGGGGTGCAGGCAGTGTAAATAATTTGCTGGTGTATCTCAGATTTTATTTCTTGACAAAATAGGGTTCTTTTTTTTTTCTTGAGAAATCCTAGAGCTTGAGAAACTGTATTAAATGTAGATATGTTGATAACATAATGCTTGGTTCAGTTTTCATTTGTCCCAATTAAACCATGAACTTTGAGTTTGTTGTGTTGTTTCTGACATTAGATTACCATTAAAGAGATACCAAGTATTATGGCAATTCTGCTGCTTATTGGAAATCTATTAACAGGAATCGGCATATAAATATTTAAACTGCAACACTTAACAAAATAAAAGCTTTGCAGTACAATTCATGACATTGGCCCAGCCATAAATATTAATGTTGTTTTATGTTTTGAGTCTGAGACATCTGACTTGACTCTTACTTTTTTGAGTCCATAGTGTGATACTAACAAAAAGCCCCATGAACTGTTTTGAGTCAGTGGTGATATGGGTCTTCTTGTGTCCAATGCTCCTCAGTGGTCATTCATTTTTCTTGCATGATGGATTTTTACATATTCCTTCCATATAACATAATTTTTCCCCAGAGTCTGCTTTTTAGGCAGTAACCATCCAGCCTCCTAATGCGTCTTTAAGGTGCCACATGTTTATTTTGAAATCTCATAATTTAGATTTTCAGACCTGCATTAAAACAAACCTCTGGAGCCAAGCCCGACAGATAAATCAGCTGATACGCTGGTTGCTATTAGCTTATCACAGATATTTTAGTGTAGGTGAATATAATAAGAAACAAGAAAGTTCCATCTTTACATCCAGTAATTTGCCCTTCAGGAAATAATTTATTTTTCAGGTGTAAAATGTCCCACTCACTCCACATCTTGCCCACAGTTCTTATTCATGCTTCTATGTGAAAGTTTCATCTGAATAACAAATTTTGAAATATATATCTGCACTATGAGTATCAGCTTCAAAAATATCCAGTCCTAATGTGTAGCTGCACAGCATGAATCTCAGCGACAGATATCTCGACAGAAATCTCTGCACGTGGATCAGATCAGATGTTTTAATGCCCAAACTGGACTGTCATGTGATATGGAAACACACACACACACACAAACATAGGTGAAATAGTGTGTGTCTGCATCAGTCACATGCACAGGACAGCATCACTCAGCCCTCACACACCAGGCCTATTGTCAGAGCATCCGTTGAAGAGCTGACGTCATGGCCTGTGCCAGGAGGGAAGAGGACTGGGCACGGGCTCATTAGCAACTGGGACTGAGTTAGCATCATCGACGAACAACAAAACACCATCAAAATGGTAAGAAAAGATGTTTCCTCTTGTAAATTTTTTAACTTAATTTGATCTTTGATATGACTGAAGTGTTCAATAATCAAAGTGCTCAATAATCAATACCACCTTGGGGTTGTTGTATGATAATGGCTGATCATGGATGTTCTGTGTGTGTTTGCAGACGTTTGCTGTGGTTCTGCTAAGTGTGTTTGGATTGTCTTTGAGCCTCTCCCAAGGCACACAAGGTAGGGGTTCAAAAACAAAAACTGTGCACATTATATTTTCAAGTATTATTTTTCACACACTGATCAAGATTTGGTGTCGTCTTCACTTTTTGGTCCCTGTCTGTGTTGCTACAGTTGGTCTGGGTGACAAAGTCCTGGTCTTCCCGTATGAGACGGACTTCAGCTTCGTGGCCCTGATCCCTCAGAAGGAGATGGAGCTGAGAGCCTTCACGCTCTGCATGCGTGTGGCCACTGAGCTGCCAGAAGAACGACAGATCATCCTGTTCGCCTACCGCACAGCTGACTATGATGAACTCAATGTGTGGCGTGAGAAGGATGGACGCATCTCCTTTTACCTGAGTGGTGATGGTGTCTTCTTTCACCTCCCGCCCCTCACCACCTTCCGCACCAGCCTCTGCCTGACCTGGGAGTCCCGCACTGGCCTCGCTGCTTTTTGGGTGGAAGGGAAGCGCAGCACCTACCAGGTCTACAAACCGGGGCACACCATCCGCCCGAAAGGCACCATCCTCCTGGGGCAGGACCCAGACAAGCACCTGGGGGGTCTAGAAGCAGCACAGAGCTTTGTAGGGGAGGTGACGGATCTGAATATGTGGGACTTTGTGCTGTCGAGGAGTATGATCCAGGCATGGCACTATGGGCACAAGGTCCCCAAGGGAAACATCTTTGACTGGGCCACTATTGAGTATGAGCTGAACGGGAACGTGATGGTGGTGGATGATGACTGACTCGGTGAGGAGCTGCTTGCAGAGAGGAATGAAGCCGTAGAGATCTGCGTTGGACTGATACTGATATGTGTGATTGTCTTTGTTAGATTCAGTGTTGTTTTACGTTAGGACCCTCCAGCTGTTATTCCTGAAAGATCAAGCTGCAAAATACAGTTGCAACAAATGCACAGAAGTCAGCTGTCAATCCTTTTACTTGTTAATTCCTCTAATTTTTTAAAAAATATTTTAAAGTCATACCAGTCTTTGTATCTCAAAGCTTCATCCTGTGATTGTTGGGAGAGCAGACGGGTAAAGATCAAGCACAAAGTGTTGATGTGCCAGATGTATCCATAGGGTGGCAGTCTGTACTAGTTCACATCAAACAAAAAAAAAAAAAAACTTGTATCAACCTGAGCTTCATCATACATGCATCCACTCATGTGATGTGGCACATTCACGCTTATTAACTGAGGCCAAGAATAACTGAGTAAAATGTTAAGAAACAATGTTCGATTGCTACAATTCAAATAAATGTGATCTGTGTTTTCTTTGCAGAGGGTTGCAGATAATGTCAAATAAAACATTTGAAAATATCATCTTACATTACCATTCATGCTATAGTGTGTTTAACTACTAGTAACCAGTTAAAAAAAATTTGTGGTTTAAATTTAGCAAATTTTGGTTCAAACTGGTAGTAATTTATTTTGGTATTGAAAATTTGTCATTTGGTTTTGCAGGCTGTTTGCCCAGTGATATTGATGATGAAAATATGAATGAGATATTAAAACAGCAAACTGGGGGGGATGCATTATTTCGAGAGTAGACATAATGATTTAACTGCACTGAGAGACAAATAGCAATTATCATGTTTAAAATCCATTGCCATAATGTTTGCCGTCGGTTAATGTACCCACTCATGAATTTTCCATGTTTCAGCTGATGTAAGAACGCTTTTGGGTCTGAAATCTAATCTCACCATGTGCATAACTAATAATGTTTGTAATTAAAGAGAATATTTTGTCTTTGAACTCTGGCGGCTTCCTTTTCATGATCATTTTTTTTGGACACATTTTAAAGAAATAATAACTTGTGTAGCTAATTCCAAAAGGGGAATAATTAGACTTATTTTATTGTTTATTGTGTCTTAATTGTAGTATTTTTTATGAATCTCACTCATTTGGCTGGAAGGGGGAACTTCCTCTTCCATCAATCAAGTTTTTACTAAGAAAGCAGAAATTAGTTTTGACTAATCCAGCTCTTTCTTTGATGCACATTGTAATTTTCATACATTTTATAATGCCTGTGCTCCAAATGTTTTCAGAAGAGAGAGAGAAAGAGAAGCTATCACTTAAAGCTTCTGCACTGCGTCCTCATGGGTCTTTGTCTCCATATTTTCTCATTTCTCCACTGGTCTTAAGATAATCATGACAAAGAAACATCATCAGATGGATATGTTACATGTTTCTTGCAGAAGTCAAGTCATATGGAGTTGACTCTCTGACAAAGGCCCCTCAGAATAAGCCCAAGGTCAGATCTTCTCCATCCAAGTGTAACACAGTAACCCCAAGTTCCTGTGTGCCGTCTCTGTTCGTCTCCATGGCTCTGTGCACTCATCCTCCCTGGCTGCACCACCATTGTGACCTCCTTGCAGAGACGAGGGAGGAAGTTTCCAGCGAACAGCCCATGCAGGCTCCCTTGAGGGTGGGAAAGTGCTGCGTTCCGAGTGTGTGTGTTTATTCCGACCAAATCACCCGTTGGCTCTCTCGCAGCAGCTAAATAAGGAGAAGGCAGGGCCAATGAGTTCTGACTGCGGGTCAGCAGCCAAATGTTCCACCTTCTTGGATGTTGCAATGCATCAATCGCAGTGCCCACTCACTGTGTGGTAACACCTTTGTGGACCATCTGCCCAAGCCTGGCTTCTCAGCCCTCTGGTACACACGCACACACACACACACACACACACACACACACAAGGTCTGTTATTTCCTTCTTTTTGCATCTCTGCCCAAAAGGGGTACTAATTCTTTATACATACATGAAAAAAATTCTACGCATCAAGGTTTAATTAAGTTGAATCCTTTAAGTGTTTTAGTGTTTCAGTAATTTCACTTTCAAAAGAATGAAAATACCTATTTTGTATAACACCTCACAAAAAAGACTAACATCCTCTAGAAGGTAAATAGTGGATAAAATTATATTTTTGTCTTATAAAAACTTTTTAATTTCATGACAATAGCCTTTTTTACAGACAGGTTGTATTCTGGGGCCACACAAAAGAAGGACTGAACGTCCTCAACAGAAGGACACGATCAGTGACCTCCTCACAGAGTCTATAATTATTCCCTCTGTGTCCCTGTATTGCATGTTTTATCCAACTGAGCAAACACTTGCAGGGCTCTTCGTCCTGCTTGTGGACAGGGCCGCCAGTGAGGGCCTGTGAGATCTGCATATTGGCCCATGGTGGTTTAAGCTGTCTGAGGTAAGGCGGTGCCACTGACTGTATGTCCATGCGTGTGGAGCTGGTGAGAATGTTTTCCACTCGAGAGGAGATAGACGGCAAGAGGGAGCCCCGCGTGAGCTGGCGAGGGGAGACAGAAGGAGGGCCGTTCTGGATTCCTTCGAGCAACTCCAAATAGATTTCCAGGCAAAACATATTTGCATACGCAAGACAGTGCTACGAGCTATCTGACTGCGCTGTGGCATGTGTGCATTGAACAGATGGATAATTTTTTTAGAGCTTTCTTGCAGAAATTTCAGCCCATTAAATTGAGATCTTGGGCATTTTTCAGCCTGCTTTTGTTCGTGAAGCCCACGCAGGATAATCAGGATGAAGCTGTTCTTGTTTCTTAAATTTAGAACATGATAGATAATCAGAGATTCATCAAAAACAATATAGGAAATCTACATATTTTAAACACCGACTCCTGGGAGTCAATGAATGAACAAAGCCAGGACATGTACAGACACAGTGGTGGGAAATGAAGACTGTGTCCCTTTTTTTCAAATTGAGTCAAAAAAGCATTTGTTCTGTTACTTCACTGAACTTCAAATAATACACATTTAAAAGTGACCTGTCAGAAGTATTCATTTGTGGCTGTTGTGTGCTTTGGTTTGCTATAAGCCAAGAGGACAAAAAGACATTTCCCTTATTGTTTTGCTGTATCTTTTCTTTTTCAGAGAAAACTATGTAGTGAAAATTGCACTCTCAGTGCTAGAGTGATTAAAAAAAACAACAACGATAGTTTCAAGTTTGGTTCAATGAATCTTTTCTTAGCAAATGTTTACCAAAAGCCGGATGGAAGATGAAGCTACGAGCTGAATGTCAGGTTCCTCCTTCACCCTACTGCTCTCCCTCTTTCTCTCTCTCTGAGAGGTTGTAATCTGCCAGTATGGTCACTCGTCCTCCCCCTCTGGGCTGTATGAAAAATTCACCAGGCCTCCCCATTACAGTCAGTCTGAATCAGGGCGCAGGCATTACAATGGCCACACATGGCACTTTTATCACTCGACACTTAGGAATGTAAATGTTATGTTTATAGAACAGAAAATCAGAGCAGACGCAAATTTTTTGCTGCAGGTCAGGTCAAGCACACACTGTATGTACTGTACACACACACACACACACACACACAAGCATCAGCAGTCCTGAACTGTTAAAAACAGATGGACTATACCCTTTTCAGTGCAGGCTTTTCACACTGATGGTGCGAGACCTGACCTTTACTGTGTGAGTGTGAGAGCAGTTGGCTCTGTCCGGTGTGATACCTCCAGGCAGGACGGCTAACACCGCACTGCCTATCTCTGATCACACTGTACTGCATGTCCTGTGTCAGGAGGACTGGTCCTGAAACAGTGCGGGTGTGCAGGGACACAATAAAGGAATACCTGACAAAACAGCAGCCCTGTGATTCACAATACCATTATGAAAACATAATTTTTAAGGTCATATCTTGTAGTTTTGTTGCATAATAATTAGTTCATTACTCTAATAAACTAACAGGGGATTAAAAGGGCCTATCACAAATTTTACATTTTGGTTGTAGAGGCTGAACAATTTCTTACCTTGAACTTGGCCCCTTAAAAATTTTACAAAGTAAAAATAAAACACACAAAAGTGAGAATATTTATTATGCTAAAGAAATACAGGCACTAAAGGACACAAAAAACACAAAAAAGCCATTTGCAGCTACTCTGGATTCAGCTCCGATATCTTTTCTGAATGCAACTGTTCCCCTTCTTTTTTTTCCTTTGTATCACTAACACATTTAACAAGCCCTTTTTTCATGGATGCCTGAATTTCAAATTTTCTGCAGAAAGTCTGTGTTATAAACTACTGAGCAATGAGGGTCTAATCTGAAAGGCAGGTTTATTCACACTGGGGGCTAAAAGTCAGAATATCTCAGTATTTGCTATATTGTCTTTGACTGTTGTTTTTCAAATCTGTCTCTTAAGTACGTGCAAAACAAAATCATTGAAATGTCCCTTTAATTGATTTAATTTCATTTTTGATATGCAATTTATTGTTTAGGTCATTTGCTAAGCAGAATTGTCACATTTTCACAGCTTCCAGCTTCTGAAATTTGAATTTGAAATTTCTAGATTTATATCATTGTAAAATACATTTCTTTATATTTTAACTCAGTGCACCATTAATAATCTTTTTACAACATATAGATCAAAGCATGAACTGATTAATCAAAAAATAAGAAGTATCTGATAATCAACTGATAATAAAAACCATGTGCTGTTTTCTCCATCCGCTGTAGATACACTGGTTTTGGATGTGATGTAAAATGATCTCAGGGGATGCAGGGGATGATTGTTTGAAAAGCACTGAAATGAAAAGTAAAGAACTTATCCTAACAATATGCATGTATATTTCCAAAAAAACAAACAAACAAAAAAAACAAAAAAACAAAAATTGCAGTCAAAATTCCCAAATCTACTTTTCTCGTACTACCCATGTTGCTGTTTTCCTGTCTCCTCCACCCCAGAGGAACGCAGGATCAGAGCGTAGAAGCGAGAGTGAGAGGCTCTGTGGTTGAATGCATTGTGGCTTTTAGCAGTGAATTCCCCTCCGTCGCCTCTGGGCTGGCCTCTCCTCTGAACATATGAGCCGTGCCACAGCATGTGGCGCTGGGAGACGGTCCAGGGCCTCCTGATTAAATATTACAGCCCCCTAAATGGATGGAGATTAGCCTCTGTGGGAATGTTAGTTAATTTACCCCCCGGCCAGATGTGTGTGCGTGTGTGTGTATAAGCAAGTGTGTGTGTGTCTGTGTGGATATGAGAGGAAAAGCAGGGAGGAAAGGGGTTGTTGTACATGTGCCCCAGTGTAAATGGATTGCATGTTTCCAGCAGTAGGTCAGTGGAGGATGTTCTGTGGTTTCATGGGAAGAAGCAGCTCAGCTCTTTGTTGATTTTAGGTCAGCTAAGAGCTTCATATTTTTATTTTCAGTTTTGTTTTTTTTAGATTTGAACATGAGCAAGTTGAATAATGAGATCATTTATGATGTGATGACACAAATGCTATTTTTAGGTTTAAGGGATCAATGAACAATTTGAACACTTCATTCTCTTTTTTTTAATGAGTGAGGTGGCATTTCATTTGCAAAGGACAGAATCTGATTCATCTCTTGTGCTGTTAAACTACTACATCAAACTGAAGGAACATAGTCTGGAGTTTCTAGTAAAGAATGACATGAAAACTGGAAATGAATGAGAGAAGAAACAGCATTTCAGTGGATTTATGAAGTAGGCTTGAACATCTTTCACTTCCACTCAGTGCTCAGTCTTTTCTCAGCTGAACACAATGTTCCCTACTTGGTTCCCAACATCTCCCCCAGACAGTAGGGCAGACTCTTCTTTATGAACGTTTGTAATTTTATCAGATGTTATGTGATTGGGTTGTATCACAGAAGCGGTCATAGCAATCATAAAATATATAAAATCATCTTTTTTCTGCAGTCTTATATCAATTAAATTCAAGCTTTTAGTCCCTCGTCCTAAAAAGCAGTGTCGTGGTTTTTCCTGTAATTTATGTCAGTGACATAATTTGTATAAACGTTAATTGTTTGTGTTAACGTTAGAAGAATAATTGCAATGACAGTAAAAATCTTATTAATTTACATGAGATATATTGATGGGTGGTGAACATACAATATATGAATATATGATTAAAATATTTCCATGTACCTTATTTTTGATTGCACATTAAATACAGTTGTTACATGATGAACACAAAGACATTCACATTCATATATACAGTAATTACCTGTTCAAAGACCTCTCTTATAAATACAGAAAAAGGTATATAGGTATAAGTACTGTATTATATGTCATATGACATTCACTGTCTGTAACAATAACACTGTAGCTTGTAAAATCACAATCACAGTGTAGAAATATTCCCTTTGATTCCTGAGACATTGCAGGATGTAATTTTTCAAAAATAGCCTTCATGTTTTTTTTCTCGTTTTTTTCTTTTTCTTTTTTGCCACTGTTTGATTTTGACGTGTAAAACCATGTTGTCTTCAGAGTGATGAAGTTGAATGAATCACCTTTTCTGCCGGCCACCGGGGACTATATAAGGCTGACACATACCGTGAACAAAATAAAAATGTTAATCCATTTCATTCATCGAGAAGTTCAAAGGTAAGATCGGTTCACAGCCGGGGCGACCTGCTGCCACCAGTTTCCCTGCACAGTGCAAACAAAAAATATTGCTGCTCCACATCATTCTGCTTGACTGTAGGTGTGAGTCCTCGTGGAGAAATGATTTCATTCACACATGAGGCTGTCATTTTAATTGCAGTCTGTTTTCCATGTTCTGTTATGCCAGCTCGACTTTGGCTCTGCATTATTGATCAGTTGGTTTTGTAGTTCGCCGCGTTTAAAATGCTTTTAAGGATGTGAGTGCGTGTTTTGAGGTCTTTGCATGAAAACCCTGAGCTTTATTATTTATAAACACACGTAACCTTTATGGAAAGGGGGATCTATTTAATCATCCACTCTGTCCTTTCTCATTTTTTCGTGCATTCGTTTCCTTCACGGTGGAGGCAGTCTGATAAACATATGTTTTTCTCCGTCTTCTTCGGCAGACGTGTGCATCAGATGTATCACTGCGAGGCCTTGATTCTCTGTTAATTTTCCTCTCATAATGGACAAACACATCCATCAAACACACACCACATATGTGTACAGCATCCACAGACAATAACTGTTAACATGAACGCACCACATGTGCGCACACACAGAAACACACGGAGAAACACGATCGCACACATGCACAAACACACACGAGCACTCTGTGCCACTGGGCAGGGACTAGCCTGAAAGATTGAAAGCAATTAAAACTATCATCTGCAGTGGCTCTGGGCAGGCCTGTGGCTGCGAGGGGGGAGCTGCCACTGTGCATCAGCCTCTCAGTCTCAGCAACGCGCAACAACATGAGAGGGAGAGTCGCAGCTCTACCCGAAAACGCACAGGCACTGCCACAGCTCCCCTCGCAACACACACACACACACACACACATATATATGCTCACACAGGGCTTTGTCATACAACTGCTATAACACTCCTGCTGCTGATCTTCCACCTGCTCCTGTGTCTCAGCGTCTTCCTCTGAGAGCTCAACACACAGCGGAGCCCAGAGATGAAGCCTCATGTGCGGTGACTGGGCTGAGCTGTTTTGTAACACTCAATAACAATATTGTTGAAATTTAGTGCACTGTGCGAGGCTTCATAATGGCCTGGCCTGAAGCACTAGGAGCCAATGTGTCTCCAGAGGTGAAGTAACAGACAATGAAGAGACAAAAAGTTTAAGATACGATGCAATGATATGAAAAGAAGCCTTCGGTGCCCGGATAAACGCTTGTTTTTTTCATGTGCATGTGTTGCACAAAAAGTCAGCAGAGCCCTGGGTACATGTGCTGGCCAACAGAGGAAATAGTTATTGTTCCAGTAAAGACTTTTGTGGTTTGGGATGCTTTATTGGTGCATACACAGAGACACACACCTGCACGCAGAGCTCATCAGTCTGATCTCATTAAGTGGAAGTGCTGTAACTCCAAGCTGTTCAGACCAAACTTGGAGCAGTTTACCTGTGCTCAGATCCTTGGGAACGGTGGCTGTCTGGCTCTGTCTGGACTGGCCCTTAACAAGTCTCCTCAGGACAACCACACCACCATTATCAACTACTGTTACTGTTTCTCTCTCTCTCTCTCTTTCTCTCTCTCCATCCTCACTCTCCGATCTGCTCTCCACCTGTCACTCTCACTTAGCATCGACATTAGCACCGGTGGTTTCCTCATCCTGGTTCTCTTCACCCCTCCCCGCCACCATCTCCCCTTGGTGCGTTTGAATACATATCTCCGATATTCAGCCCCTACTTAATTTGACAGGCCCCTGTTTTGTCAGTCTGACAGGCCCATAGCAGGACACTAATAGGCCACGGAGACCACCAGCAAAGGCACCAGCCAGGGAGGCCCCTGCGGTGCCAGTCCCCATCACCCTCCATGTCTCTCGGGGCGATGCAGGCAGGAGAGAGGGGGTCAGGGGTGGGGTGGTCAGGCGGCCGTGCTGTCACACCAGGCCACAGCAGACTGGACCAAGCCTCAGTACTGACACCCATCACCACTCTTCTGTAACCCCCCCACCACCACCACCACTCAGCGCACACACACACACACACACACACACACACACACACACACACAAAAGAGAGTAAAAAGAGCAGCCAGTGGGGGTATCCAGGGATCTAATGACTACGCCTGCCACTCACAGCCACGACTGCAGTCATCACAGAGATGGCTGCTGAGAGAGGGGAATTAACTCCACGCTGTTTGTTTGGTGATGGACCCATGGTGGAGCAGCTGCGATGGAGATATGTGTGTGTAGGGTATCTGTGTGTGTGTTTTCCTTTAGGCCACCTGTCTGACGATTGTGACCTGCTAAACTCTGATCATGGTTAATTGGTGGCCGGTGGTGGTGAGGAGGTCGGAGGAACCCTAAATTTGAGACAGTGGCTATTGCTCCTCTTTTGTTTTCTTCCCAGACAGGTGGGAGAGGAGCCTAAAGTTAGCACTTGCTCATGACCTCATTTTTTGATCTATGGATATGAATGAGGCTTCCTGCTCCCTTCACACTCATATGTGCTCACATAATGTTGTTTTTTTCAACTACCGTATCAGATTTTAGTCCATCTCTCCATCAGTCCACACAGACAAAAATATCTCTGCAATATTGCATTAAACTACACTTTACTGAGGATGAAGCCTATTGACTTTGGTGAACACAAGTTTTTCTTAAGCACCACCATGAGGTTAACTTTATTTTTCTCTTTTTTTGGTGAAATATCCCAACAGTTAATTATGGATATTATGGAATGGAGATTATAGATAATTATGTCCCCCTTGGTTTGACTTGTAATCACCTTGGTGGTTACTTTTTTCAGGTCAAATTCAATCTGTCCAACATTTTGGTCTGTGAGCAAATAACTGCAAAACTAATGTCATGTCCATCAGCCTCATCTGTACTTTGTGTTTAGCGCTAATTAGCATGTTAGCATGAAAACACACCAAACTAGAATTGGGCACATGAGAAACCTGCTGAACATCGTATATTAGCATTGTCATTGTGAGCATGTTGGAAATACTCATTTAACCACACTGCACCTCTGTACAGCCTGTGTGGTTGCAGATCTTTTAGTCTTGTTTAGTGTGCGGATGTGAATGAAGACTTCTTTTCCCCTCAGCACTCATATCAGACATTAGATCAGTGGAAATGGTTTTGTAAAAGTGCTTGAAATTTATTTTTATTTGAACATCATACAAATCCTGGACTAATTTTTTTTATTTTTTGAAAACTCCAGACAACTACTAAAGTACTTTGTGGTGAGATTGTTTTTTCAACCACTGTCAGAACTTGTTCAGCCTGAGTTCTGATTGAGAGGCATAATTCAAAACACATCAGAATGAAATAATTAATACAATTTTGAATGTCACATCTGACGAATATGAATTATTTTAGATTTCCTGTGGTTTTATGTCAATTGCTGGGTCAAAAGTTTCAAGAAAAAATGTCGGACACGATATTGTTAGTCAGTAAAAATCATTCTGTATTCTTCTTGTCCTTGACTTTGACTGTTAGCAGGCGCTGTGACAGAGAGAGAGAGAGATCCACAGGACGTCAGAGCTAGGATGAGAGCCAAAGATAGGGGGTCGGCTGGGGGACTCCCGGGGTCTTTCGTGTGGTGAATTATTAAGGTTTACTAATACTTCATAAATCCCTCTTTGTCCTGTCCATTACCGACCTGTCACATCCTCTCGCCACCGCAAGACTGACTCACTTGCTTCATCTAAATGACAGAAGTTAAACTGTGTTCCAGAGGAGATGGGGGTTGGGGTGGGTGGAGTTGGGCAAGTGGGGAGGGGGAAACAGCACTCTGCAAGTAGGCCCCAGGGCTGGATGGCTTGGTGAGGGTGTGCGTCAGCTCAGATTGTGTGCTTGCGTGTGTTACTGCTTGTGTTTGTATGTTTTGTGCCTTTCGATTGAAAATTGTAAATTCTGTAAAAAAAAAAAAGTTTGTGTTTGCACTTAAAGACAGTGAGTGACTGGATCAAAAGAGGACGTCAGTGTGTATCATTTCTCAGACTCATGCTTCCTCATTAACTCTCCACACATCTACACCACCAGTCCTCCACTTCCTCTCCTCCATCTCTCCTCCTCCTCCTCCTCCCAAAACAGCAAACCTTGCCTCAGTGTGTGCCTGGCGGACTCTCTCCGCAGTCTCGACAGCCGAGCTGGTCGTTGCCCCGAGCGCTGAGGAGCTGTCGCCTCTTGTTAGTGTCGCTGTGGCGACCCAGAGTCCTGCCTGCCTGCTCCTTGATTAGAGAGTGAGGTGGATGGATTGTGTGTGGATGTGTGTGTACATCAATGTGTGTGTGTTTAGTGCTACTCAGCCCCCCCTGCCCGCAGAGCTGCTTTTAAAGATCAGTGATTTGGTCAATTGGCCTGGCAACTCCAATCCCACGGAAGGTCATTGATGACTCAATGGACCAGTCAGTGTGGCAGGCTGTCATGTCACTATGCATGCATGTTTGTGTGTGTATATGTGTGTGTGTGTATGGGAGTTACCAAGCCCTGACAAAATCAATGACGACAAAATCTATAAAGACGTGATCAGGATGTTAAAATTCCACAAGATCACAGAGGTTTGTTTTAATCCAAAATCATACTTGAATTACTGCGCTATTAGATCAGGTGGTCAAAGCTATTCATAGGTTTAGTTCAGGGCAGATGGCCGCCCACCCTGAGTCTCATTCTGCTCAAGGTTTCTGCCTCTTAAAAGGAAGTTTTTCTGTGCCACTGCCGCCAAGTGCTCACTCTTGGTGGTAATTGTTGGGTCTCTGTAAATAATACTATAAAGAGAAGGTCTAGACCTCCTCTATTTGAAAAGTGCCTTGAGATAACTTCTGTTGTGAATTGGTGCTATATAAATAAAATGACATTACAGTATATTACATGTTCTATTTGTCAGTTTTGTTTGTACCATATTCTGAGCAGGGACCTTTGTTGCATGTCTACAAAAAATACTGTATGAAACCTTGAGTTCCATTACTGTATGATCAACACAGGAAATGAGAAATGAGAGGTGCAGCTCTGTCAAACGAGACAATGCTTTGCATACTCATCTTCTAACCCTAAAACTGTCATGGATGGTGGTTGACCTTGTGAAAAACTTTGGACCGCCAACTGTCTGCCTGTCTGCTGCAGGATGGCCAGGTCAGTGAATCGCAAGACCCTGAGGGAGCCATAAATACTGTGTGTTATTTCACTTCCTATATGCCCTGCCCTGGGCACAGCTGTCCATCTCTGGACAATTTCTCTGCCCAAAGGGGGGACTGACTAACTCCATGGACCTTGTACACACACTGCCCATCTGTTTGGGACTGTCTTTCATTCACCCTGTGGAAAGCAGAAACAGACAACTTGGTTCATTTTGAAATAAAAATATCACCAGAATCAGCGACAATGGGTCCCTTCTCAGATCATTATTTCTCCACTCAGCATTAGTTCAAATTTTTAGCCATACTAGCAGCATGGCTCTTGGGATGGCGATGTTGTTCTGTTGGTCCACCAGTTTGGCAGCTGAAATTCAATGCCAATTCTGGTGCCCAGAGAATAAATCCTAACTACAAACCACATAATTTTCATCTAGCACCAACAGCACGTTTTCTCTTAGTCTCAGTTTGTTTGATATATTGTTTTATGACCAAAACCCAGAAAAACGAATGACATTCTCATCGACCTCAGCTGTACGTTGTGTTTAGTGCTAATTATCAAACATTCACATGCTAACATGCTAACTAAGATGGTGATAATGATAAGCAGTATACCTGGATAATATCAGCATGTTAGCATCGTCCATGTGTTAGTTAGTATCTTCATTAGCATTTAGCTCATAGCACTGCAGTGCCCAAGTATAGACACAATGACCTAATAAGAGTTTTGGTAACAATATTTTTACAACAAATCTATAGATTGGACTGTGAGTTTTGAATTATTCTGGAGACCCCTCCCCCAATAATCGTTATCGTAGTCAAGTATGGTTAAGGTTAAATTAGACAACTGAATTACACTTGGATAAAATGAATGAAAGGTCATAGATGTCTGTCAATAAAAAGGCAAATGTTAAATGCATGGCTGAAATGGGACACAGACTTTAGACTATTGCATGAAAAGCAGAGTTTAGACATAATCATGCACTACCCTGACCTTCACACTCTTACTTCATAAGCAGCTGATGTAAATCTTTAGGTGCAGAACTGTCCAGTGTCCAATATAATTTCTTGAATGAACAAACCAAACTCTATAAGTCACTTGCATTATTTTCCAAAAGTGATGAGATTTAAGTCCTTATTTGTCACACAAACATACAAAAATCAAAGGAAATGGAAGGTCTCAATACAAAACATAGTGAGATATCACTCGTTCTCTATCATCCATCTACTGTGTATCACAGCTCCAAATCATGGGATGTGAGCAGGGAGAGTCTGCAAGCTGCAGTGAGAATACGCGAGAACGACAGCCAGTGAGAGGGAAACAAGACTTCCCTCTAGCTATGGCTTCCTGACTTGTTTATTTGCTAACTGGGTGGGAGTGGGGGGGTTGGGTGGGGGAGAGGGTGAACATATGGTTTGCTAAAACATGGACTTGTAGTTGGGAGGCCGAGGCACCCTAAGGGATGGAGCTGACGGGCTTTGGTCCCTGTCTCCCTCAATTCCTCCCGCTTGGGCAGCCAGAGCCGAACAGCCGTCCTCCAGGAGTTAGCAGCCCAGTTCAGCCTCTCTCTCTCTCTCTCTCTCCCTGCTGTTGCTTACACCCCCACACCCATCCTCAGTCAAACCCAGAGATGGTGAAGAGGGGGAGGTGAGGGGCCATTGGCTTTGGGGTGCACATGGGGGGGCCCTGGCTGCAGCTGGGAAACTGACTGACACCATCCTCTAGTCCCTGGTCCCCAGAGTGTGGTACTGCTCTGAGCCCTGTTGCTGAGGGAATAAAAGCTCTGGTCCCGGCAAAAGGACATGCTGGTACTGCGGTCCCAACACATATGGACATTTGCTGTGCGTTAGCGTTCAGATCTGGACACATTTGATGGGTAACGGATACTTTGCTCTTTGGGAATTGGTCAGAACTCGAACTGAGGATACTGAGCGAAGTCAGGAGCTTTGGTTTTAGGTGTCGAAGGTTGTCAATGACCTACCAGCTACTGCAGCTATCTTCTACAGATCACTGCACTGAGACAGACAGACACACAGACACACACACACCCTCAAGGTCTATGTGTTTACGGACACACTCACTCACTGGGATCAAGGCGCTAATGTACACACATGGTCTCACACACCCTGCATTGATGAACAAACATATGCACACACTCACATACACTCCCTGTGGGTCAGTGACTTAATATGCACATACTTATACACACACACACTGGGTCAGTTGTTGATAGACTTACACATGCACACGCACGCACACACCCTGAAGGTCAGTGCCGTGATGGACAGCAGTCCTGATGTGCTCTGACAGAATCGGCTGCTTCCTTTCATTTCCACTTGCTTTTCCCCCCATCAGGTGACACCCACAGGTGCCTCGGCGAGAGAGACCCCGCCTCCTGCGGGTGTGTCTGGAGGCAGCTGGTGAAAACGGGGGGCGGAGACTGAGACGATGAGCGAAAAAAGCGGGTGACCGAGGCACCAGCTGCTTCCTGTCAGCGACCCCACAGCACAGGCGTTGGTGTGAACTCCACCTCTCGTCACACTCACACATATATGAATGATAAGCAGTGAATGTTAGGCATCAGCTGCATCTCATTCCAAATGAATGCCTCTGACGGACTTACAGCAACAAGCCCTTCTCACCTACCGATTCTGCCGCAAAGTTGCATCCATATCTGATGTTAAGACTCAGAGAAGGGCGTAGATATCTGCAGAGCAAAATCCAGCGAGTCATGCGTCCAGTCATGACTGAACGTTGACATCTGCCCTTTTCAGACATCAACCCAGCTCAATCTGAAGGCTGCATTTTCACCTTGGAAAATAGCCAGTGTTTGTCTAGCCCTCATCTGTATAATTGTGTGTGTTCATTTAAGTGTGAAGCTGCAAATGTCTCACTGTGTGCTCCCAGCACTGTTCCCTGACATACTATGGGGGCAATTCACCTCCGAAAAGGACACTTGACCATTTTTTCAGGACTTTTAGATGCCGAAAACCGGTCTGATATAGCTTTAAAGACAAACAGTTACCATTTAAAGGAATAGTTCAATATTTTGGGAAGTATATTTCTTCACTAACTTGCTGAGAGATGGATGAGAGGATCGATACCAGTCGCACATCTGTCCATTAAAACTGGTGCATCAGTAAGCAGTAGTTTGGCTCTGTCCAAAGGAAACAAAATCCACCTACCAGCAAGTCAAGAACTCAGTAAGTTATGTGTAGGACCATTTTTTTGGCTGAGAGCAGTGACTTCCTATAGCCATGAGGATGCCAGACATATGGACATAAAGTAGCTGCCAGTTAACGTCTCTTGAGTCAGAAGTTCTGGGGATGTGTTGACTTGAACATCTCCTGTCAGTAACTCGAGAATAAGAACTCTCAAGAAGCCAGGTCTCATTTACAAGTACAGCCATGAATGCACCCTCGACACTTTGAAGATGCACTGAGATCTGATTTCTCAAGCCGCATTAGGAGGTGTTCTGAGCTGTGAAAATGACAGGAACTATAGCAACAACAGGCTAAAATGCTAAGCAGGTTTTAGGGCTCATTTGTTTTGACTTAACTTCTTCTTTTTTTAATTTCCGGCAGACTTGACACAGGATGTGCAAGTTCTCCGTCTGCTTAAAAATGATGAAACATTTGGTCTTTGCAAACAGAAATGATTGTTGTTTGGGGAAATGAGATCTGATCACGAGCGGTGACTTGAGACACATGTGGAGACGCTCTCTAATGCCTGGTGTGAACTGACGTACTTAAAACTGTCCATGTAAGACACACATTAATGGCAGGTGTGAACATGACTTTTGCTCACTGCTCCCAGATGTAATATTAATTAGCACATTTTGTCTACTATCTACTATCCATCCATCTACTATCTTTGGACAGAGGGAGGCTAGCTGTTTCCCCTTGTTTCCCCAGCACTATGGGCACCTATGGGCGCTACTAACACCTCACCTTATAAAAGCCCTTAATCATTCAAATGCGACTTTGAGAGACTGTTGTTGTCCATGGGTTCGAGCTTCTTTTGGAAAGCTCCTGTCCTGCTGCAGTGTCCTTAAGCAAAATACTGACGCTCCACTTGCTCCAGGACTGCTGGGGTGCCTGGAAGGAAAATCAAAAATACTAAAAATTTTACATATACGCTTACATATACATTGTGAGAAAAGAACCCACACTCAATTATACATGGAGCACCTACAGTGTATATAAAGTATATTATTGCAACGATGATGTAAGACATTTATTAGCATGTTAAAGAGTATTAGATTATAAGGATAATTTGAAGTCATAAAACACACTGGGCGCTAAAGAAAAACCAAAGGCAGTCACCAAAGGCATGAGGTTGTTTTGTCTCTGTGGCTGTGTGTTAGTGAAGCTGGGCATGGCTGTTGGAGTTGTTCTCCTTTGAAATCGAGGGGAAAGAGGGGTGGGGGCTGGTGAATAATTGATAGTGGCTGAGAGCGATATGAGTTTAGTTAATGTGCCCAGCAGCGCAGGCTAAGAGAGGAGCTGTTAGCTATTCCACCTCAGGCCTAAAACTCAGGGAGTGGAGAGAGACTCAGCCTGGGTTAGAGGTCGCTATTTAGTCGTCTGTCTTCCTATCAGTGTATCTTTCTGTTACACCATATAGTCCATTTCATCAAATGGAGGGTGCGTGTGTGTGTTGAAGATTTCTCTTAATTTGCATGGGTTTGGCTGTGTGGCTATGTGTGTGTGTGTGTGTGTGTGTGTGTGTGTGTGTGTTTGGAGGCATCTGCACAGCTGGATCTCCCTGGTAGCGGTGTTGTTGCAGCCCTCAGGTTCCTTTCTCTGAGTGATAATAGAGTGCTCCTGTCAGCCTCCCCAGATGCCACTCCATAAGGGCCCTCAACTCTCTCAGCTCGCCAGGAGAGTTTTGTGTTCACGCTGCAAGACTCAGCTTCTGCAAGTTCCTACTCTTCCCTGTGAAGTTAAACACTGCAGTTTGCAGTTAACCGAGCACACAAACTTTTTGGGAGCGGGGCTGTATGTCAACCTATCTGTTCATTTAGGAACAAGGTACAGCTGGTGTAGTCAGTTACAAAAAAAAAAAAAAGATAAAGAAAAGCAGCTTGGCCAAAATCAGCACTTCATGAGGACATGAATCATTTGTCACAAAATACCAATTTAATTTAATGATTAAATTAATTCATAAACCTAACACAAAAAATAAAATAAATAAATAAGACAGTTCTTTAAATATATAAATGTTACTAAATCTGGAATACTAGACTTCCTAGACCTCCATATATACAGTCTGACCAATACTCTAATCTCTGTATTGTTTTTGTAGTGTGTGTGGAAG
Organism: Trachinotus anak; assembly: GCF_046630095.1. Lineage (NCBI taxonomy): Eukaryota > Metazoa > Chordata > Actinopteri > Carangiformes > Carangidae > Trachinotus > Trachinotus anak. The sequence goes on along the minus strand of NW_027273876.1, from coordinate 12,769,204 downwards.
GAGCAAAATATTCCTCTGTAAGTTTCATAACTATTTTTTTTCTGAGATGTTTCTGGAGTTCTTTCACCATCACAATTTTTTTTCCTACTGTTCTCTGACTTTTTGAAGAGGCTATAGTTAGTTCTGTCACATTTCAGAAACTACATACTTAAACCTGGTCTCATGTTCAGTGTAGATGGAAGCATCACTCATGTATATAACAAGTAATGCTATAGCATTTGTATGTTTCACACTTAATTATATTCAAGATTAAACATCATATTCAACTTTTTAAACACTATTATTCCCATTGGTTCTCTCATTATAACTGTACACTGTACAACAGTGTCACATTTATTATGTATCTGCTTGTTTCACTGCCTCACTACAGTGACTATATATCACACTTACACTCAGTAAAAATATTTAAAACCAAAACACTAAACAGACATTATTCAGTTTTTAAGAAAATACTTGAGGTTGTTTTATAGAAACATTTTATTTTACATTTTATTCATCCAGTGTGGCATATTTGTTATTTCTGGAAACTTTTTCAATCTTCCCTAGAATTTAGATTTGAAAACATAATTGCAAAAGATGGTGTTGGGTTCCATCAATAATATTAAACTTTATGTGGCATCTTTAATACCAACAATGTCTCACCAAACCAAAGCAGCAGTGACAGCACTGCAGAAGTCAGTCCTCACTTAACACACTTAAACTTAACAGAAGAAACTGACACCGTCTCCCAAGTGTCTCTGTAGCTGGAGAGAAACCGTTTCTTATTCTCTGGGAAGAGAAAAACTGACATCATCTCCCATGTGCCTGTGCTTTAAGGAGCAGAGGATCTGTCTCTGTTTCTCTTGCCTCTCTACTTGCTCCTCCATGTCATAGTGCGCTCCTGTCGTTCCTCCTGATTTACCAGACATCCTCTTTCCCCTGCTGTCACATTTGGTACAGATGGTTAGGCTCTATGGAGTGGCCTGTCAGTCTCCATTCAGCTGCCTCGGTGTGACAGGGGGCCTGATGGCTTGTGAAGGGCCCCCGACTTTTCCAGCACATGGACACTGACATTTCTCAAAGGAGTTTGCATGCGCGCTTCCCACCCGGGCCAGAGGAGAGAAATGAAGAACCTGGAGTTGACCCAAAGCCCGCCACAGGCTAAGAGAGCCAGGGATGGAGGGAAGAGAGAGAAGGAGAGACGCAGAGAGTGGAGATTATGAGGTGGAGGTTAGATTTAGGAGAAGACAGCATGAGAGGAAAGACAGAGGGAGAGGAGGAGATGAGTGAGATAAAGAGATGAATAAAGGGAACAAGTGAAGTGAAAGAGGACAAAGAGAGTTAAAGAGGAGTGGGTCTGAACTGTCAGGAGAGACATATGTCAGTCATTGCCTGTGGATGTGATCTTGTAGCTCATGTCAGTAACTCATCCAGGGCCCTGTACCACTGCACTAATCACCCTCTAACCCACCCCCCACCCCCGCTGCACCCTTCAGCACCCCGACTGCCTGCCTGTCTGTCGTGGGGGAGGCGGGTGAAGTGAAGCAGAGAGCACCCCGCCACCCCAGAACACACTTCCACCTGCACCACCAAGCTGGATCGAACCCACTCATTTAGACAGACCACAGCTCATCACTGGTCAATGCAAACATAAAGAATGACAAAAGTCTAAATCAACAAATTTGAATAAAGGGAAATAATCTAAAATTGATATCTATTTTGATTTTAGTTTTACTTGACCTGGCGCCACAGACAGTTACATGGTATCAAAAAAATAAAAATAAATAAAAAATACCACTACCAGTACCAGCCATAGTGTGTAGTTCTTGTTGTTTCTTGCCTTTAGAAAACTGTCACAACCATTATCAATAAATGTTTTCTAATGTGCCATAAAATAAAATCCCACAGACAGATGAGAGAATAGCAGCTGTCAAATAATCTGAGGAATGAGAGGAATATTCCTCTTATATATTATTCCTCAGATTCATATCTTCAGTCATCCTCTTAGCTTCTGTTTGTACAATAGGTTTGCTTTCTGAGCATTAGTTAATTATTAATAACAAATTTGTTTTCTTTTAATTTGTTTCTTTTTCTTCTGTTATTTTCCTCTGTCTTTATTTTAATGCCTCCTTCTAAGAGTGAGAAGTGAAGCTAGACTTCAACCACCAGCAAGGAAATGCAAGATTAAAGAAGCTGGACTCCAGTCAGTCCCTGCACCTGGATGCTGATATCAAAGAGGGCATTTAACTAATTAAACAACTTAATTGTTTCAGTTTTCGATGCAAACGTTTGGTTGGAGTAAAACATTCACGGAGCTGCCTCCTGATGAAATGTCATCTCTGCCCTCCGTTATAACGAGAAGCCATCACCAACCAAACCTTTGCCAGTATTGTGTAAGTTGTTATATTGCATCCTGGCTGCAAGGTAGAGACCACATTTGACAATCCAGGGGGGGGGGGGAGGGAGTGGAGGGGGGAGCTGCTGTATTGTAGTGCCTCCGGGCAGTGCTCCCAGTCAATATATATCTCCACACTCGCTCCTGCGCTCCCATTTGAGCGGGACGCGCTGCCCTCTCAGTGCCGCTGCAGAGGAGTGACAGCCAGCCTCACCGGGACGCTCTCTAGGTACGGATGAATGCATTTCCTCTCTACTTTTATTTACCTAATGGCATCCGAGCAGGTTAGTTTGTTAAGATTAAGTGATATTTTTTTTAAAAAAAAGAAGAACTTAAGAAGAGGCCCGCTACGTGGTGCTTTTGCTTGCACTTAGAAAATGTTTTTTTGTTTTAACTGCGCAGCTTTTATTTTGTAGTTTTTGAAAGATAAAGGCATAAAGTTGAAATGTGAGTTTATTTATTTATTTATTTTTAATTTTGTTTTGCTTTTTCTGAGATTAAATCTGGTTATAAAGTTATATGAAATATAATGCAGAGGACTTTATTAATTTATTTTAAACACTTTTGAATTCAAAATTTAAACTGAATAGTCACAAAACATTTGCATTATAAAACGTAGTTTTGATGCCTATTACATTTATTAACAAAACCTTGTATGAATTCATCAGCAGCAGCAGCATCTGGTGTTTTGCTGCAAAATTTAAATACCAGTAAATAACTTTTCTATTTACATATGCAATAAATTTGAGGTTTGTGATTCTAGAAAATCAGTTTTTCCAAAAATTGTTTGATTGCAATAGTCTATCAAATAAAAGCCTATTTACACCGAAAATGAAACATGAAAAGGCAGAAAGCAAGAAACTATGATGAATGTTTCTGAAATTGTAATTCTTAAATTATCTTTCTTCTTTTGCAGGATCTTTTTTCAGAGGGAGACAGGCAACATCTAATTCTGATCTTAGGTAAAGTATTTAATTTAATTTGAAGTATGTATTTATAATTTTATTTAGGCCTACAGCCCTTGTGTGCATTTACTTAGTGTACAAATAGTCTGTGCCATAGGCTGCCAGTGGTGCAGTTGCTGTTGCATGTAACTTGTCACAGCTTTTACTGTGGTGAACCTCCTTAATTGCAACAATAGATGTTCAAGCGGTGATGCTTGTTTGATCATCAGCCCTAAAAGCTTAAAACAAGACCGCAGGGTTTGGATATGGGGCAGCGGGGGGGCCAAAGTGCACAGTCAGTGGAGAGTTGGGCGGATAGCAGTGGCCAGAAGAGGGAAAATCTACTGTAAAAATGATTTTTATTGATTGGCTCGTAGCAGCAGCTGTTAGGCTCCATTATGAGCTCAAAGCCCAGGTCAGAGCCCCGGGGCGGACAAGTGAGCCAATCAAATGGTCAGCCACCACCGGGCCAAGTCTGAGGGTCCAGTTGGGAGAGCGGTTGGCAACAGCCTGCCATCCTATGTTAAGCTCACTGTGTTTTTCATCATCACCCTTTGTGCTGTGGGTTTTATTGATGAGGTTGTCCTCTGTCTCTCAGTATAACAGGCCATCCATCACCTGTGTTTGCTTCACTGGCCTTTATCTTTTTTTTTTTTTTTGTGAAGAGCAGTCTGTGTAAGACAGAAAAAGATTAGTTAGTGAAGTTTGTTTTTGCCTCAACTTGGAACCTGAGCATCACACAGACTTTTATCTTTGAATGACCTGGGGAAAAAGACAAAATAAAAGCCTCAAAGCAGAGTGTTTTAAATTGAGGAGCACACGCTTCCTCACATCGTCTTTCTCTGCAGGGCTCTCCCACCGGCTTGGCTTGAAGTCTAAAAAGATCACAAAGTTTCTGTAATTTAACAGATGAAAAAAAAATTGTGCGGTATTTAAATTTATTTTGAAGTATTAGAAGAGAAGAATACTAATTAAAGTACGGGAGAAAACATTTCTAGTACAGAAGGAGTTATAAGTAAATGGAAATGTGCAAATAGAAGATCACTTTAAAATGCTAAATGGAGGTGGAAGAAAGACAAAACAAAATAAAAACAAATTAACATATTAATAAAAAATCCCATTATAGAGGTTTTTATCCTCTCTTATAATATTCAAGTTCTGAAATAATCCTCACAATCACAATAAATAGAAATTTTTTAATTCTTTTTGTATACAATATATCTCATTCAGCACTCAAAGCCTCATAATCCATGTTATTACTGTTCACTGAGTAACAAAGTATGACCCAACTCCAAATGCAGAGGTAGTAAGACGAGACAGGAGAGCAGTTGAACTTAAGCACCGTGTCCTGACCCAGATCCCAGTCCTGGCACTAATGACGCCCTATAGGCATGTGCCAGGCTCTCATTAGGAACCAGGCCTCAAACCCCCCAACTCCTCTCCCTTCCATTCCCGACTCAACCCTCAGCCTGGCCGTGCACTGCCTGTAGCTGGCCTTGGAGGGTCCGACCCCCGAACTCAAGCAGGCCTGAGAGTGTTGCGAGGGTCCTCTGCACAGGTGCAGAGTCCCCTGTGACGGCCCCGTTTGCCCCCCAGCCCTGGGCCCTGCTAGCGCCTTGTACTGCACTGGAACTAATGAGTAGTGGCAGGTACAGTGAGAACCGAGCAGTGTGGGCCTCCCTGCAGTTAGGTTAGTGGCAACCCTCAGCTTAGGCAGACAACAAATGTGTTCTCATAATACACATATGTGCATAATGACATATATCAGTCATTGCACACACAACTTTATCTTGGATATTTAGATTTTGCACAGAGCTTCATTTGGGTAAGCTGTCTCCTTTTTCAAAGAACAAATAAGGGAAGAATATGTGATACATGTGGGTGAAGGGTAATGTACATAATCTGTTCTTGCTGGTTGATGTTCCGCAGTTTCATTCATACAATATTGTCTTGTTTGTTTCACAGATTCGTCTTCACTTTCATCAAGAAAATGTTCTTTTTCATCCCCATCCACTTACAAAGCCAAGGAAAAACCTGCACCCAATGAAATGTACACAAAAGATAGAAAATCTAAAAATCTATTTTGAATTATCATAATTTGAATCACAAAACCTTTATAAAAATCAAGGCTCAGTCATGTCCAAGGACGACACCTGCAAAGTGACATCTGCCAGCAAACACAAGGAGCGCAAGCCTAAGAAGCCTCACTATATTCCTCGGCCATGGGGCAAACCCTACAACTACAAATGCTTCCAGTGCCCCTTCACTTGCATGGAGAAGTCTCACCTGTACAACCATATGAAGTACAGCCTGTGTAAGAACTCCCTTTCTCTGCTCATAGAGTCAGACTGGCCCTATAAAAAGGGCAACATCCTGCACCCAGACCAGCTACGACCCTTTCAGCAGGCACACGGTCTCACTGCTCCTGGAAAGGACGAGATAGAGCAGGTGACACGGACTGAGGAGAGACAAAGGCAGCAGAGGAACATGGAGGAGGAAGGAGAGGACAGGGAAAGCCAGGGACCAGAAGAAGAAGAGGAGGGAGGACGAGGCGAGGGAGCAGAGATTGCGGGGCTGACGAGAGAGAGCTCCAGTAACAGCAGCAGCAGAGGAGACGCTGCAGAGTTTTCTGCCAAGAAAGCCAAGCAGCCAGAGTCAGAGCTGCTGATGGCTGACATGCTCTCCCTAGAAGACCAGCTTTTGCGAGCACGCTCAGTAGAAGTAGAGGCCCAGCTGAAACACTATAAGCTATCCAAGACATGTCTAACAGCTCCCGGGCTGCTGTCGGAGCAGTGGCGCCTGTTAGCTTCCAGCCACACTAAGGCCAAATCTGAGGGAGCTCAGCCCAGAGTGAGTAGCTCAATTCCCTGTTACCCTCCCCCGCCAAACCTGGTGGACTATCAGGATCCCACCGGACTAAATCTGTCAGTGCTCGGGGTGGGCTACCCCATCAGCCCCAGCCTCTTCTCCTATATGAACTCAGCTATTCCCACTGCTGCCACGGGTGTCACTGCCCAGACCCACGCACAGCTTGCCCAGCTACCCTTCCTGGCGTCGGCCGCTCAGCTGATGCACCCAGCCTCCGGAACACACGCAGACAGAGCTCTCATCCCTCCTCGTCTCTACTACCCATTCCTGTGTGAGCACACGTTTGGAGCGGCCTCCAGTCAGAGTGACGCCAGCAAAGTGCTCAAGACATCCACAAGCAGTCTAGAAGCGAATCCCCTGTCTGGCTTCCAGCCTAAAGTCAACCTGTGGAAAGTGCCAGCTTTGCGGCCTGGGACCGCGGCTGTCTCCCCTGCTGGCTGGGTGTCACCTCAGAGAGACTCCCCCGACCAGGGCTACAGGCTGGGGGATAAAGTGCAGGCTACAGCCAAGGAAGGCAAAGCAAGCTGGGGGTTAAAGAGGACAGGGGCTCCACTGGGGAACCAGGAGGCACCTGTGGAGAAGAAGCCAGCCATGGGCTTCACTCTGGACCTCTTGAAGAATATGAACAGGTAAATATTTTCTTAAATTTTAAATTTTATCTAATAATTATCACAACAAGTAAAAAGAGTAGTTGGAGGAGTACCATCACCACTTAATAATATCTACAGATTTGACAGGTTAGGAGTATGTCTTTTCTGTCTTTCTCTCAAACCTTAAAGGTTTCCGTTGAGAAAGTTTCTAAAATTACTCCTATCCACAGTTTGCAGGATGCTCAGCTGCAGACCCGGCCCAATGAACTGTGGTACAACGATCCTCTCACCAGTCCCTGCAGTGAAACATCCTCTCTTTTAACTTGTGGGGGACCCAATAACCAAGACTCGACTGCTGCTCGGACAATGGGAGCGGGAGCCTCAGAGTCGGTGGCTGCTCTCCTGAGTGACCTCTCCAAGGCCTTGCAGGAGTACCAAGAGGCTGAGCGCAAAATCTCCCACCTGGAGAAGGAGGACCTTCCTGCCCAGCGCCACCTCTGGGAACACCTGAGCAAAATCCGCAGCGAACTCTCCCACATCCACCAGGCGCTGGAGCGGACAGCTCGCCAGAGCGACGGGCCTCTGGACCTGTCAGTCAAGAGGGACTCGACAGATTTGGCTGGTGACCAGGGCATGAGAGAGGACGGCAGTCTTAAAGGCAACAGTACAGAGACAGAGGAGGAGGAGGAGGAGCTGGAGGAGAAAAAGGAGGAAGAGGAGGATGAGAGTGAGAGGAAGGCGATGAAGGCTTCGTTGGAGAGTCGTAAGCAGTCATTGGACATGTTGATTAAGATGAGCCAGGCATCAGTGGTAAACACAGAGGTTCTGTCTCCTGGTGGTCTCAGCATCAGGCCCAGCCCAGCTGAGGCCCTGTGGCCGAGCAGAACCACTAAGTGTGAGGCAGACTCCAGCGTCCTGCTCTGCCCCGACGGCCGATCAGTGGTGTTCACAGACCTCCCTGCCACCGCCAAGACCTCAAAGAGAACGCCATCCATGCAGCGACTAGAAGCTCAGTGTCCTCCAAGCCCTTTGACGGCTACTGACATCTAAACCTCTGTTCTTCTGACTGTAATATGACTGATTTTTTACCGTCCTCAAATGCAGTTGTCTTTATTGTCGCTGGCATGCCTTTGATTTTCACTGGCTGGAGGAGGACAGTCACGCTTATTCTCAGTTTACCTTCACAAAAACCTCAAACATTTTGCACCTTATGAGAAAAATGAATGATAATTTGAAAGAGAAGGATTTCTAATGTACTAAGAACATTGATTGTTACAATAAGATTCTAATAATGAAATAATAAAATGTAACATCGGCTTTTAATAATTTCCATCAGGATAATTTAAACAATGAAGTCCATTAAAATCATGCTGAGAGACAATCCTTTGAATGGATTTGTAAATATTGTAATTACAAAAAATGTAAGTAAAATGTTTTAAAGGGTAAATGGTTTTATATGGATGATGTCATGTCGGGCTGCATCATTTCACTTGATGAAATTAAATTGTATGATACACACTGTATTTCTTTGATTAAACTGAGTAAAAAACAAAACGTTTCATTATTTTTATGATTTAAGTAGAACAAAAGGAGAGAATATGGTGGGGACAAAAAGAGGTACAGGAAACACAAAAAGATTTGAATTATATTGTGTATATATAAAAGCTTACTGTAACATTGTTTGAATATAAATTCAACACTTTGCTGTTCAGTCCCTTTTGGAGAGGATATGAGGCTAAATGCTATTATAACTATCTTTTAGAGGCTAGAGACAAACAGATCCATGGTGGCAGCTCCACCTCACTCTCCTCTATCTGCCCTGACGTAGTCGGGTGCCAGTGCGAAAGGTGAATTAGCTCCTTGAGCTAAATCACCATCAGTGAGGTTACCTGTGCCTCCGCTCCTGAATCCAGGAGTCCCCCCTGCAAAGGTCAGAGCCCCTGAAGCCAAGCTCCACATTGACTAAACAGAGGACTACCTGTCTACCCCCAGGATGAGCACCCAGCGCTGGGCTGCTCCATGTCCTCTGGCTCCTTCATCACCCTCACACTCAAGACGGAGCAGCAAAGGTCAGCTGCCACGACCAGAGGAGCCACCAGTGCACGTTCAGCCTGAAGAGGGCAAAATGTCTGTCTGATGCTTTTTCTCAATTTATATTATATTTGTCGAATATCTTAATTGAGCTATTACAAAAAACATACTGTAACACACACACACACACACACAAAGTGTCAGGCAGAAACATTCGATTATACCCACTACAGCATTTGTGTATTTAAAAAAAGACAAATAGAAATATTTGGTTCCTAGATTTGTTTACTAAAGTAGAGCTGTAAAAAAAGAAAAACTATTGGCGTTCAATCTATTCATGCAGATCCTACAGTGCTTTATAGAGCAAGGTTTCAGACAGTTTAAAGTTTTTTGTAACAAGTTTAAAATCATTCATTGATTCTTAATGATGAAACTAATATCTTGATGTTTGCAAATTAGGTAAAATGGCCCTGACTGGTTTAAGGTTTTCTGCTCTCTCTGGATAATATTGCTCTGGCGTGTAGCGTCAGTAAAACCATGACCGGCTGAGAGCTCCCTCATGTGGACAAAAGATTTAAAGCCCGATGAGTTTTTTTAATGCACCCTGTCAGCACTGACATGGTGCTGAAAGAAAGGGAAAAAAAAGACATTACACAGTACACTCACAAACTAATAAACTACCTTCAGTGGGGTGACAAGAGTGACTTCCTCAAATAGAGACTGATTTATTTAGAGAACTGCTGCCTTTTCAAAAAGGAAGTGCAGCTGTGCAAATGAAGGCAGCATAAGAGGACCATAAAAAGGTAAGTTTTCATATTTTTGTTTAATTGTCATTATTGGAACATGCTTAATGATCCTGTCAAAACTATTCAAATTTAGACAAATTAAATGATCATTTATATTATCATGAATATAAAATGTTGCAGAGTCAGCATGTAACACTGTAGTGTAAGTGAGTAAGTGAGTAAGAGGGTAATTGGAAAAAGTAAAAGCAGAATTATTTTTTTCCTTATTTTTTAAATGCAAAAACTGCAAAAGCTGTGACATTAATTGAATATTATACATGTCATATCACATATCATTTTCCCATGCAATAAGGAAGGACAGAGAGGTAAATGATTTTTATTGGATGAAAAACTATCATTAAAGAAAAAACTCCCGTTGAAAATGTCAAGAAAAAAAGAAGACTGCAGTCTGTACATGTTGCAGCTTTCATTAAATCAAAGGGGGAATTAAGTTGTACAGCAGGGAAAACCGTCTGTGGTCAGTGTTTTCATCTTAACAAGGCATCAAATGACAATGTGAAAATTATTGTTTTGGTTCACTGTCACTGCTCTCATAGTTTTGTCTTTGAATACAACAGGCAGCTTTTTTCAGTGAAGCTCTAAAAACCCAGTTTATACTACCTGCTCAGCACCAAACCACAGACAGACACAGTTAACAACTAGCTGTCGAACATAGCGGGACATTTAGCTGCTGAAGAGCCAAATATTCCCCTCGGAAGTTGGTGGAGATCAAAACAAGAGCTAAAAGTGAGTGGATATTGGACTTACATTCATATGTTGGCCAAAAACATGACCATGGGTAGGTCTGTGTTGTGTTTGTGAAAGAACAATTGCATGTTTAAGTGCATTTTCAGCTCAGCTTCCTTGTGAGATTCTCTAATTTACCCACTGGTTTTTCTATCAGAACCTGTTTTCGTATGTCTTTGGTCTGACCTCTGTGCAGTCTGTGCCAAAGTTGGTGTCAAGTGAAGATGCTGCAAACCGTCCTGTTCCTGCTTCTGCTCAACACCTCGGCTTGCTGGGGTTTTGGCTTTCAAGGCTGCTCACAGAACTACCCTGCGACCAACATCATGTGGTGCTTCAATCGCAACATTGCCAACCTGTCTGATGTTATTAGAATGATGCCTGATAACATAACAACAATCAACCTGTGCAAGAACAAGATCAGAGTCATCCCATCTGGATCATTCAGTCAGGTGCTCGGACTCAAAAACTTGGACCTGAGCCAGAACCAGCTGGTCTCTCTAAAAGGAGGAGAATTCAGAGGCCTGGATGTCCTGGATTGTCTCAACCTTACCAGCAATAACATCTCCAGCATCCACTCAAATGCCTTTGAGGGACTCACCAGGCTTCGAACTCTTCTTCTGCCCTACAACATTCTTGCAACAATTTCTCCAGGTATCTTTAATTATCTTCCAGCAATTCAAAAAGTCGATCTGTCTCTCAACAATCTCAAATCTTTCAGCTGTCTAGAGTCTGGGGGCTCCTCGACTCTTAGGAGTCTGGATCTTTTTGCAAACAACATCCAGAGGGTAAATGTGAGCTGTTTCACTGCCCTTGAGTACATCAGGCTGTCCAATAACTCAAAGCTGGAGCTGCAGGCGGATGTTTTTGCCTCCAACCCCAGGCTGACGAGCCTGCTTCTTCAGAGAGTTAAAGTACAAGCGTTAGTGGGACTTTCTATGGATGCAAAGAGGAATCTCTCTATGGTGGCATTTTCTCTGTTTTTGGAGAAATCTCCTCTGACTGTCTGTGCAGTGCTAAAAGGAATGGACAAGCTTGAGAGAGTAGAGGTATGTGTTCTTGTAATGCAGTATCTCTTTGCTCATGCAAAATCTATTGTTTTTTATGTGCTTTAATGAAATATAATGTCAATTTAACTTGATACAGGTTGACCTGAAAGGATCCAGGTTACCCCAACATAACTCCAGCCTGCTGGACTGTCCCACACCATCGGTGGTCATTATTATGGATGCAAACTTTGGCAATGTTGCCCATTTGTCACTGGGTAAAGGCAATACAAGCAGGCTTTATCTCATTAACTGTGGGTTGAAGGAGATATCTCACACTACATTTCACGGTTTCCAAGAACTGAAAACACTGCAGCTAAATCAAAATAAGGTCGTCATTCAGCAGGATGCATTCAAAGGCCTGCCCAAACTCACCTTTTTGAGTTTAGACAGGGGCAAAATACGTGACATTGATCCAACCTGGTTTGCGCCTCTGGAGAAGCTGACTCGTCTCTCCTTCATGAAGAATGAAGTCCTTGAGTTGACACCAAACGTATTCAGTGCTCTCACCAAACTTGAGCAGCTCTACTTGCAGTTCAACCTGTTAAAATACATCACAAAGAGGCCTTTCAGTAAGCTGAAGAGGCTAACCAAGCTCAACCTCAGTTTGAACATTATTGATTTCATTGAAGAGGGTTCCTTCCAAGATCTGACAAGTCTCAGGTATTCATGATTCTCTGCTTGTGTATTCATCTTTCCTGTTTGTCCATTTATTTAACAAATCCTTTAATCCATTAGATACCTGGACTTAAGTGGGAACCGCATTAAGAGGCTGACACCATCTATTCTGTCTGGACTTATAAATTTGAGGCAATTTGTTCTGTACAACAACCGCCTCCATTTTAGATCTTACGAATCTCCTTTCATCAACCTTACTTCTCTAGAGGTAAATGCATTTCTTTGAGGCAGTTATATGCTCTTCCTGATCAGTAGAGGAAGAGGAAAGCACTCTGTGAATGAATCTGTCTTTCTGTTTCTGTATTTGTCTATCTTCCATGTCCATTTTGGAGTACCTGGAGATGAATTACCAGGGGCCTGGTGGTCAGGGCATTGGGAACATTGGGCCGCGTTTCTTCCAAGGTCAACATCAGCTTAATTCAATTGCCATAGGGCACAGCATCAAGCTCAACTTCCATGAGGAGGCTTTTGTTCCTCTGGTGAATTTGAAGATCCTGTACATAGCTGGAGTGGATATGAAAATGACCAACCTGAGCGCAGTGTTCTCCCCTCTGAAAAGGCTGCGGAAGCTGACTCTTTACAGGGTGGACCTAGATGCCCTGCCTGCTAACCTGCTGCCTCCAGATAATACACTGGAAGTCCTCAAAGTCCACTCAAACCACCTGCACACCGTGGACAAAAGGATGCTGGATGCTCTGCCAAGGTAGAGGAGATATCTTCACAACCAGCTCTTAAAAGAAAAGTTCAACGTTTTGGGAAATATGCTTAATCACTTTCTTGTTGAGCGATGAGATGAGACCACATCTGTAGGTTAAATCTGAAGCTACAACCACCTGGCTTCATATTTACCCTACAGAGATGGGAGTGGTATCAATCAAACTCAAAACCTGTTGTTTTACATCTTTCGTGACAGTGCATCACTGCCTGTAGGTTTAATAAACATTACCCATTACTTCACTTCCTTAGCGAGCCTGGTCCAGACACAATCATGGATCTCACAAAGTGGTCAGATATATATTCACGTTCAACTGCCAAAAAGAGGATCTCAAATATGATTTATTTTTGACATGTCTGAGGTAAAAAATTTCAGCTGAATAAGGTGAATTAAAATTCTGTATTTTCATTGGTAGAACACATATTCTTGTCTCACTGTGCAGTGAGTTTCCAGTTTTTCAACACAAGTTTTTCAGGGCTTTCTGAAGACCTCAGTGATCACCCTGTCAGAATGCGAACCGCTGAGTGCAGAGGTGATTTTGAAAAAAATTGGTGAAATTGTCCTAGACATAATCACAGAGAATGTGGAAATAACTTTTTAGTGAAGCCACATCAGAAAAACAGTAACAATTTCTTTAATCTTTAGATGAAGAACTGGGTCTAACTCTAAATGGTTGTGCCTGTTTCATGAAGTAAAAACTATTCAGCAAAGGCTAGACTTAATTTCCTTCCCTATACTAAGAAAAAAAGGTGACAATGACGCTATTTCCCTGTGTTGTTTCGACATCTACACTGGGTTCGGGAGTACAATATAAATAAATATATCTACCACCACAGCTAAATACACTGGCTAAAAAAAACAGCCTGTCAAATGTTGTACTGCAGTCATTATATAGTAGGTGATAAAGGGTTAGTCGAACATGCTGTACTACCACGTTTTGATTTCATGTCCTCCACTATATGACACTGTCTAACATCTACATCACAGAACTAGACAGACCTGGAAATTAAGCACTGCTTTTGTATCAACTTTACCTGTACTAGTACACAGATATTTTGCATGAATTTGAATTTAATCAAACTGTCAGCCTTGGTGTATGTTTGCGTGTTTCCAGATTGCGTATGTTGGACATTACAGGAAACCCACTCACCTGTACCTGTGATAATGCCTGGTTCAAGAGCTGGGCTATCCATAATCCTCATACACAGGTACAGAAATTACTGTATGTTATAAACCAAGTCAAAGTCAGGGCTTGTAACTTTCTTTGACAGTTCAGATGATACAGTTTTGTTTTTTCCTGTTAAATTCCCACCAGGTGTCCTACCTGTACAACCTCCAGTGTGACAACGACAGGAAATCTCCCTTCCTGTGGCAGTTTGATGATAAGGCCTGCTCCTATGAGGAGGTTTCCTTAGCTCTGTTCATCATCTGCTCTGTGATGGATGTGTTGCTTGTATGTTTTTGCCTGGCCTGGCACATACAGGGCCCTGCCATCCGCATCCTGCTGCTCATGCTCAAGGCAAAACTACGTCGACGTAGAGGGGCAGCAGGGCCCAGATTCCAGTACGATGCTTTCATTTCCTACAGCTCTAGGGACGAGGCCTGGGTGATAGGACAGTTGTTGCCCAACCTAGAGACGCCAGGCAATGGTGCACAGAGACTCAGGCTGTGCCTCCACCACAGAGACTTCCGCCCAGGCGCCGCTGTCCTGGAGAACATCGAGGCAGCCATCTACAGCTCTCGCCACACCATCTGTGTGGTGACACGTCACTTCCTGTGCAGTGAGTGGTGCTCTGTGGAGTTTCAGCTGGCCAGTCTGAGGCTTCTGTGTGATGGCAGTGATGTCCTGCTGCTGGTCTTCCTGGAGGAGATACCTCAGCACTGTCTGTCTCCCTACACGCGCCTACGCAAGATTGTCCGCAAGAAGACCTACCTGCTGTGGCCTGAGAAACCAGAAGAGCAGGCCGCTTTCTGGGTCAGACTGAGAGACGCTTTGAAACACAATGAGGAGGAGGAGGGGGGAGGAAGAGGAGGAGCAGATGAGTTGGCTCGGTTGATTGGCTAGAACAAATGCAAACTATTTTACCACACCTGTAGTTATCTTGTAGTTATCTTTTCATGACCTTGTAACAGTGCACTTCAAATGTTCAGTTTCTACAGTAAAGTAAAAAGAAATCACTTGAGAACAGCCAACTACAATCAAGGTAGCAGTAACTTGTAGTAGTGGAATTACTCAGTATAATGACATCGAGATGACACGAAAAATAACTAGTAGCAGATGTAATAAAACAGATGTATTGGAAAATTGTTGTATTAGACTGAGCTATGAATGTGTTTCTGTCTTCGAACTTAAGTCAAATCTGTACAAATTCAAGCTGATTTACTTTTGTCACTGTATATATTAGAAAACCTGTCTTATATATCTACAGTAACATGAGCCTGTAATGACAATAATATGCCTCAAGTAGTGAATAGTAAGTTTATATGAATGGATTTACAGTCTTTGATCATAAACCAGTGTGAAAGGCTTGTCTTTGTCTACTGGTAAACTCTGTTGTCTACTCCAGATATTTTCTCCTCTATTGGTTGTAGTGATGACTTACTATAGAATAATATTCACATCAATGCTTGTTTTGTTTCGGAGGAGCCTGTGCAGTGTTTGCTGTTACAATGATTTGTGGACAAAAGCACAATGGGGGAAGAAGTACTCAAATTCTTTACTCAACTGTCCTATATTTTACATTTATCTGATGTTTTAAGTTTTGATATTCACAGAAAGATATATTTTTGGTTTTCAGTTTTAGCTAATTTATATACAGTGCAGTTATTTAGCCCAATGGTTCCCTAACTAAAGCTCAGGCCCCTACAAAGAGTCACGAGATAAATCTGAGAGGTAGTGATGAAGAAAGACCAAAGTTCTGCTGCACTGAGCTGTTGTCATTTGTTGGGCTTCTCTCTGAAATTTGCTTTTGTCTTTTTAGTTTGAGAAGTTATTAGTAGCTATGGTTGTCAGATAAATGCAGTGGAGTAAAAAGTGCAATATTTCTTTCCAACATGTTGTACACAAGAATTAAAAAGTAGTATGAAATTGAAATAATCAAGTAAATATAACTCAACTTTGTACTGAAGTACAACACTTGACTAAATGTGCTTAGTTACTTTCTAAAAGCAGTAATGCTAATGCTAATGCTAATACTGGTCTCCATCACTACATTTCAACACTGCAAGGGACCACAGTTAGCTCCAACATGGATGTTTGTGAAAAATACAACTGCAAGATTTCCAAACACTTCATTTATTTGACGTTATACATTCAAATGAAAATAAAAAATATTCATATATATATTTCATATAGAGCTAGTGAGCAAGGTACAAGTTTAAAACAAAACACAGAAGTCTTCCGTGTGGCATATATATGTACAAGGCGTGGTTTGAATACTATACAGTGTGTATCCATAGCTGCACAGGTTTCATGGATGTTTATATTCTTCACTCAGTTGAGGCACGACTAGATTTCAGTGAGAGGTCAGGGATTGGGCCAAGTGCTTCAAGACTGCCGCTTACAGTAAAACATTTCCATCTCAACACCTAAACAGTAGGACTTGCAAAGCAAAGCTTATTAGTGTTAAGAGTTCCACACTAAAGCATAAAGTAGGAAAATGAGGCAACATGATCATTCTGCAAATCAAATTATACTGTACAGTCATGCAAAGTCCTAAATAGTTTCAGTTTTTATGAGATGATATTCTCACACCAAAGTCAAAACTGAGCAAACACAAGTTCAGGTTTTAAGAAACTTAACAAAAAATCCAGTATCACTAACAAGTCACGGCTGTTCACTAAGTTTGACAGAAGTCAGGATGTTTGGTTGCACTGCAATAATTGACTTGAAGTCACTACACCAATTTGAGACAAAAAAAAGCTTCCTCAAGTAGTCAAGTGATAAGTGCAATCCCACCTCCCCCTTCCCCCCCTTCACACACAGACACTCCATTTTTATAAAACTCTCATACACAAGCAAGTTAAGCATCACATTGTTTTCTACTATCAATCAAACCATAGTTATAGTACAGCAGATGCCCCAACAATCAACAGCAAACCATACTCTTACATATATCCAGTAGTTATGTACAATGGAACTGGTGCAACATTAAACACATTAAAAATTATTAGATATAGAAACTGTAACAATAATAAAATACAGCAGATACTTAATTCATATTGGGAAATATATATTATTCATACTGTGTATTGCTGTCTGTTTTGGCATTTCAGAGGATCAAGAAAAATGGTGTCATGTATCCCTCTCACAGCTTATTTGACACATCTCCAACTTGGACAGATTATATATCTATGTGTTTTTAAAGAAATCTAACACAGGATTGATTCTGTAAAACTTTATACTATGGAGAAAAAAAAAAAAAAATAAAAAAAAATCAGACAAATATATGACAACTTATCAGAGGCATGGAAGCAGCAGGTCCATGTTAAGAATCGACCTTTATAGATTTTTTTCCATTTCCTATAAGAGTCTTCAGCTCATGCTGGCATGACTTTAGCAACGGGACCAAAAACCAAGGCCAGGAGAGAGAAAAGAAACTTCAGATTGTTGGTATTCAAATCTTTCTGGAATCTTTTCCCTCAAAAAGCTTCATGCGCTCCTGCACAGTGAGTCCCTCTTTCAGGCTCTGTTAAAGAGAAGAAAAATAAAGTAAATTATTTTAACAGATGATAAGGGCACAGGTGGGCGGAGAAGAGTATTAAGAAACGAACACAGACACACACAGGTGCCACCAAACAACTGTCCATCCCAGAGGTTTTTCTGCTCGGGATGACACTTTAACTCAGGTCAAAATATAAAGACACACAGAGAAAAGTGGTTATGCTAGAATATGGTCATGCCACATAAAAAAGAACCCAGGGGTGTGCACAACACTTAAACAAATTCAAAGACTCAGACAAAAAACAACTATTACAGAAAAGGTTTTTACATTAACAGAGCAAAACAATGTTGGAACATATGAGATGAAATCCCTCTATATGACAATATGAGATAGTTCATTAGTCCACTGACGAAGACGACTGATTTTCACATTTCAGTACTTCTACCTGTCAGATTACTTTACATTTGTGCCAACACTCAAGTGACTTTGTTAAATATTAAATATGACTAACCTGAAACACAAGTGGATTATTAAAGAAACTGTTTGACATTTTAAGAAATTTACCTAATTGCTGTCTCACCAAGACTTAGTGTTAGAGAAGATCTATAACACTCTTGTTTGTTTGATTGCTAAATAAGAAGCTACAGCCAGAAGCAAGTTAGCTTAGCTAAGAATAAAGACTGCAAACTAGGACGAATGTATGGATTAAACAAACAAGGTATATCAGGATAATTGGTGAGCTTTAGAGGGGCCTGTGGGCAGGTTTTGTTCTTAACCTAGCCTGGCAACAGCTATTTCCTCCCTTTCCAGTCTTTAAGCCAAGATAAGCTAATCTAATTGGCTGCCAGATATAGCTTCATATTTAATGAATGTATGTGAAAGTGTTATTGATGTTCTCATCTAACTCTTGGCAAAAATGTGCAGTATATTTCCCAAAATGCCGAGCCGCTCCTCTAAGCATAGTGTATGGGAGGGATGTAACCAGAGAGGTTTTTTGCATGACACACTAAGAACTGTTAATGCTCACACCTGTAATATTCACCTGAGGGGAGGTGCAGGTTGGGGCAAAAGGGAAGGGGTGGGGGGATAGGGGAGACCATGCAAGGGTGGTAAGGGCATGCTTTGCTCTACATCATGCTATACCTACAGCACATCTTGGGGCGGGGGTTGGGGGGAAATCACCCCACAATGGGAGTGTCAGCTATCCCATGAGACCTGTTCAGTGACAGACTGATGGACAGAACAGACAGATGACAAACTTATGGGACAAGAGACTTTCAGTGACAACGTCCTGACCAGCCAACTCTACATTTCTACAGTCGGTGGTGGCTGAGTTGCAACAATTAACATTGATAAGGTCTGAACAACACAACCCTGAAACACCACTTCACACAGCAAACTGGAATGGTAGCTTTAGAGTGAATGGGTTTGGATCTGAGATCAAAGAAAAAGGGAAACAACTTTATTAAATTTGACACTCACCTTTGACCTTATGCCTCTCAATTGCTTGGAGGTTGTTGATTGTTCTTTTTTAATGAAATCTGGATTACTTTTTGATTTCATGATGTCTGGAAAAAACAATGAAGGCCTTATCATTATTACCAAGTAGCACGACAGTATTACAAGTGTGATTTCCAAACCTTTGAACTGACACAAAACCAAACTAACAGCTACACTGAACTTGTTCTACTTACCGTATCCAGAGGTGACTGTTCCATCGACAGTCCTCTCGCCTAAAGCTTCTGTGGCGATGAGCAGTTTCTCCTTCAGTTTGCTGATGTCACAGTCAGCCTTTGCTTTCACAATGCTGAGCTCTGTATATATATCCTTATATTTGTCTGTGGCATATTTCTTATCCTGGGGTAATGAAAGTCAATGACACAGCCTTTTGTTAAAAGTCCTAAAGTAATACAGCTACATACCTTCACAATATTACCATTTGTTTTGCTTACCCTTAAAGCAGACTGCAATTCATCTTTTAAAGAGTGGATTTCCTGTTTAAGGTACTGGATCTCTGACTCTTTAATTCTCAGTAACACCTACAAGATAGACAGACACTTATAAGTTTAAAGAGTTAATCATCAGTATATGTGTGTCTGTATGTGTTGTGTGTTTACACATACCTCCAGTTCATACACATCTTTGCCCTGGGTGAGTGGTGACAATGCCGTTTCTCCGCTGAAACAGGAGCGCATCCGAGTGATCTCTGCACTGAGTCTGTTATTCAATTCCTGCTGGACAGAATAAAGTTGTGCTGTATTTCTGTGGACCGAAATGTATTTCTATGTATATGTGCATGTATGCGCATTCAAACCTGGTTGTGAGCATTTAGCTCCTGGTTCTCTCTCTGACACTGCCTGAGGGCCTGCCTCTCGGCCTCCAGGGCCTGGGCCAGGTGAGCGTTCTCCAGACATTTCTGAGAATACTGCTCTGACAACACCTCCAGTTCTCTCTGGATGGACTGCAGCTCCTCCCTAGACAGTCAGATCATCAGAAGATCAACTGGAGCTCTCTCCTGATGTTCATCAAATGTGTTTGAGTATTTCTCACAGAAAAGAGAGTGGATACTTTGATCATGTTAAAGTGATTTTTCCAAACACCATTTTAAATGTTACTCCAGTTAACCTTTCAAAAGATTTAAGTTTTTACAGTGGTCCTTACTGTAACACAGAGTCAACAGGATATGGATTCTTTGAGCATCCACCAACGCGATAATTATGATGTGACAAACATTCTCTCAATCTCACAGGTAATAGTTAAAACCTTAACGGTGTTTCAAGATTTTTGACTTTCAGGCTTTGCCTCTGCATGCCACAATCTTTTATATTTCTTTAGATAAAAAAAGATTTGAAGTGTTTTGATATTTGATGATCAAAAACACATACTCATATTGTAAGCGAAGCTCATCAATGTCAGAGTTCAGTCCACTCAGTTGGGAGCGCTGGGTCTTCTCCAGTTCCTCCTTGTGCGCATTTTTCATAGCTTCAATAGCTACATTAAAGACAGATCACACACATCTTATAGTACGACAGTCTTATTTGAAGTATAGAAATTACAGGTGGTAATAAAATTTATTTCTTTACCAGCAATTGTTGCGGCAGTCTCCTCAGCCAAAAGTCTCTCTCGCTCTTCCATAAGTTTGGAAATCTCCCTCTGATGCTGCCTCTGGAGGTCTTCTATCACCTTCTGGTGTGTTTCTTCCATTGCAGCAAAGCCACGTTCACATGTGGCCTGCAGAAAGAAAGGGTCAAACCTCTGTCATCATGTAAATAATTTTGTACATGATTTACCGTTCATATTTTAATTTGTGACTATAGATTCAGTGGAATATTTAACACTAGTTCACTACATGGTGTGTCGTGCAAAGTCAGTGACAGAAACCATGCAAGCTGTTTTTTGATCTAAAGCCCAGCTATGTTAGTAAAGGAGCGAGTTAAAGCAGTGAAATTCTATTCGAGCAATGCTGCATTTCTGTTATTAATAGACCGTAGTTCCTTCTATTACTGAATGTGGGAAATGGTGTCCACTGATGCCCAAATGAAACAATGTTGGAAGAAAGTGAGACATTTTAGACTTTTCATTGTCAGAATGTACTCAAGTGGTAACAACCTGCAACTGATTGCTTTGCTTTATTATGTAAAACTATTAGGGATGTCCAAAGCTGATTAACAGGACTAAACCTTCCTGCCACAACAGATCCACACTGACACTCACTTCTCCACTGAGAATATAGAAACACTACTGAGACATGACACAAAATATCATACAAAACCCTCAAACTGTGACACAGGCTATATGTTCTTAATTTAGAGCTTTACTTTTAAATTGATTTGGTAATCTTAATCTAGGTTTACAATGGATTAAGTCCACACTTTGCAACTATTATGCAGAAATGAATAAATGAATATAAAATAGTAAGGCTCTTGCAAAACCTTGCTAGCAACTCTGTGATACTATAAGCTTTCTGGCAAAAGTTAATGTCACCATGCTAGCAGAACAATAATAACAATACGGACATGCTGATGTTTAGAACATATAATGTTTACCATGATCACAATCACCATCTCAGGATTAATCATTTGGGAGCCATGAAAGTACCAACTTTTATGTCAATCCATGAAAGATTTGCAGAATTTTTTCAGTCTGAAGCAAAGTGGTGGATTGACTGACCAACAATGCCATTCCTGGAACGCATTGCTGACATGGCTAAAAGGCTAAAGGACTCATATTGCAGGAAAAACAACGAAAAAAGTGGTTCAGGACATCCCTAAAAGCTTCACTCACAATCATGTTACAATTTGTAAGCACACTGATCTAGGTTTTGGTTTTTAAAATTTCAAGTATTGACAAATTACACCATTTCCCGCTTCCAAATCATCAGTGAATATTAGTAGATTGACGAACAAAAGCAAAAAGTTAGTTATTTCACTATTTATCTACTACTCTCTTACTTATAAAGAAAATGAATTCACTAAGGTAATATTGATTGAAAGAGCAAAAACCTTAAGACTTTCAAAGTCTCTCTGGTATTTCTCTCTCAGGCTGGCCACATCTCCTTCGAGGTGCTTGTTCTCCAGTTCATCCCGCATGGTGTTCATCTGAGTCTCCAGCTCCTGGATCCGGTCCTTCAGAACCACCATGGAGTCCATCTCGGACGTATTTTGTGCTTCCTCCCCCTTCCCCTGCTCCTCCTCTTCCATTGGCACTATGGCCTCATCACAGGGTGGCGAGTGCGAAACCTCAAGACCTTTTTGGTCATGCAGTTGCTCTTTCATACATTGAATGTTTTCCTCATACTCAGAATGTAACTTTTCAATCTCATCGTTGTGGATGTGCTGGAGCTCACAGATCCTCTGTTCAAACTGCTCCTCTAGCTTCCTCACATGACTCTCGTTCCGCTCCTTCATGGTGTCCATGTCCACCAACAGGACCTCTAACTTTCGTTGGCTGTCGGCTATCGTCTCCATGAGGGCCAGCTCTGTTGAAGCACGGCCTTGCTCTGCTTGGCTTAGCTCTTTCTTGTGCCTCTCATTCAGCTCTTTAGTGTCCTTCTGGTAATGCTCTTCCAGGAGGGCCAGTTGCTCCTGCTGCTGGGAGAGCTGGTTTACACGTTTGCTGATCTCACTCTTCAGTGTTTGGTTCTCAATCTGGAGAGTGGCCACCGTCTGTGTGAAGCTCAGGCGCTCCTCCTGTAAGGACGCTTCGTATTTCTCTTGGATTGCACTGACGTTGCGGGCATGCTGCTGGACAAGAGCATCCATGTTCTGACCTGTCTGTCTACACAAGCCCAGGTCTTGTTCATGCATGGCCTGTAACCTGCATGCCACATAAGCCACTTGAGCCTGGATAAGGGCTTCACGCATACAAACAGAGGTACTTGTGAAATTATGTGAAGTCTGGTGCCCAAAAAGAGTATGGATCATTTTAGCCAGTCCAGGATGGTTTCCACCACTTTCTATCTCTTGAGCATACTTATGGAGGATTGCTGCTTGTCTCTGGAGCTCATTAGCCAGGTTGTCATGTGCATTCTGCAGTGTTTCAATGGAGTCAACACCGCAAGAAGGCATTTCTTCAGCCAAGTGTCTGTCTACAATTTCCTCAGCCAAGTCTCTAGCTGATTCCATTTCAATCTGCTCCATGTAGGGTGCAAGTTCAGGGGGTCGAATGTCAGCTAACTTTTGTTTACTAAACCCAAAGTTATTTTTGACTTCTTTTATTACGTTTTTCAAATCAGGTCTTTTAGAAGCTTCAATAATTGCTTTCAGAGCCATTTCCCTTTGCTGTAGGTTATCATGAGCTTCAGTCAACTCCCTTTTCAGTATTTTGAATTTCTCCTCATAGCAAAGTTTAAGGTTTTGAATAGAGTAAGCTAGTTCTGCTTTAATGAAGGTGTTAAAGATTGTAGCATCAACATCCACATCAGCTGACATACTGCCCTCTTTGCATTTAGCAACATCTGTCTCAGCTTTCTCCAATTCTTTCCAGAATGCGCTCTCTAACATCAACTTTCTGGTCAAGACATCAGCATAAACTATAGCCAAGCAATCTTTGTCACTCCTTTTAATGTTCTCTATGTCTTCCCATATCTCTGCAAGAGCTTGTATGAGGTCAGACCTTGAAGTCTGTATTAACAAAGCCATCTTGTTCAAAACTACTGACTCATAAGTCAAGGTTTTGGCAAAGAGGTGCAAAGCTTCTTTTTCTAGTGTCTCTGGAGTTTGATTTTGATGAACCACTGGTGTTTGGTCTTCCAGCGTCTTTTGTCCTTGTCGGATGTACAGTGATGCATTGAACAAATCACTCTCTATCTCTGACAATGAATGCAGCTGTGAACCAGTGGTATCGTGAGAGCCACTGAGAATAGCCTTGACTTTTTCTCGACTATTTTCCACGCACAGCAGAGCCTTGGCATAATGCTTACTGGCAGCACTACTCTGTATCCCACTTCCACAACTAAACTCTTTCTCTGGGTAATTTTCTGCCAAATTTAGATCAATCTTGGATATGTCGTCTGCTTGGGTGGATCGCTGCTCTTCTAGATTCTGTGTGAGGTTTCTTAGCTTATCTTCAGTGGCAAGCAGTTTAGTCTCCAGGGCATGTATGATGGAGATAAACTTCTCTGGATCACTAGTATGTGGGAATGTGATATCTGAGGAGATATTTCCTTCAGTTAAACGGATGTCTTCATCTTGGTCAACCTTTTGTCCTGTGTCCACCAGGCTCTCTAAGCTGATGTATTTTTGGCACTGAATACTGGAAAAACGTATCCTTGATCTCTTAGCTTGAGACTCCATATCATCTAGGGAGTTCTCTGTCTTTGTTGTACTGTCAAAGGAAAGTGAAAGCTCTGTGTTTGGTGATAAGGAGGCTGATGTTTTAACCCTTGCCTTCTTGCTCTGTTCTGGGATTTGCTGTCTTTCCATGCGGAGGTCAGCATAGCCCAGCCGTAGGGCATTGAGATGCTGCTCTAGTTCTGCAATGCGGTCCTCTGCAACCACAAGCTTGGCTTGCAGATCCTTTTCAGCACTACAGGGTTCAACCTTATCTAAGAGGCTTTGACTCATTTGACAGAGAAGCTCCTCCTTAGCTTGCAACTTCTGTTCTGTTTCCTCCAAGCTGTTGCCAAGTGCCGTCATTTTAACGAGTGCCTCTTTTAGGTCCTCTTCTTTGCGTTCCACCAGCCTCTCATACATCTCCTTAGTCTGCCGGATCTCTTCCTCTTTTTCTCTAAGGAACTGGCTCATTTTCTGAAACTCTTGGGTAGCCCTTTCATATGAGTGTTCCAGGGTGTAGTAATCAGCCTCTTCAGATTCCAGACGATTGCGGAGCTTATTCACCTCTCGGTCTGCTTCTGCAATCTGGTTAAGAAGCTCCTGACATCGGCAAGTGAGATGGCCTTTCTCTTCTTCTAGCCTACGCACACTCTCCCTCAATGACTCAACCATGTCAATCTTCTGGGCCAGCTCCTCTTGCAACTTCAACATTTCCTCCCTGAATTCTTTTCCTCCTGAGGTCTGCCTCCCCCTTAACAGAGCCTCTACCTGCTGCTCAGCCTCCAACAGTTTGTCCTCCATCTCTTTCTGCGCCATTTCAGCTTCAGCTAATTTTCGGCACAGATTCTGTCTTTCCCTCTCATGACTTTCTTGCATGCTATGCTGCTCCTTCCTCAGGCGCTCCTCCTTTAGTGCTTGACCCTCTTCAGTCGCACTTAGTCGAGCAGTCACCTCCTGCAGCCTCTCCTGCAACCTCTGTACTTCTCTCATGTGGTCTCGTTGCAGGGCCTGCTGGCGCTCCAGATGCCTAAGGGCCTGGTTCCTCTCTAAGAGACTGGCCTCTACTTCACGGAGTCTATCTTCACTGTCCTTTAGCTGGGCTCGTAGGGTGGCCTCACTTCGCCCATATTCCACTTCTTGTTCCTTTGAACGCTCCTGCTCTAACTTGAGCTCATTGCGCATTCGAGCCACAGCCTGTTCACTAGCTAAGATTTCAGCCATTGCAGAGGCCAGTTTACCCTGAAGAGCCTGAATATCAGCCTCATGGCGGTCTACAGCATCCTGGGCTTCAGTATAGCTTCGCTTTAGTGTCCGAATTTGCTGCTGAGCAAGGTCCTGCTTGCGCTTTTGGGACTCCAATTCGCCCTGCAAATCTTGATTAAGCTTGTGCAAGCGTTGCCACGGCACTCTGTGCGGTGAAGAGGAAGGGGGTGTAGCACTCTTGAAAAAGATTGATGAGACAGTTTCATTAATGACATCACCTAACTTCCGCCACATATACGGAGAGCCACATCTCAGGGGTTACCAGGAAAACAAGTTCTCCCCTTTTCTTTATAAGTATCTCTTTTGATCAGTGTTTTTTCACAAGCTTCCACTGTGCTTTTTCAGAGGTGACTTGGAAATTAAATGAATGCCCCCAACAAACAAACAAACAAACAAACAAATAAAACCGTTCAATGGTTGACTAACATCGTGATTTAAGAATAAAATTCTGTCCTGTGACTTTTAGAAGGTAAATGTGATAAAACAACAAAAAAGAAATGGTTCTGTGATAATGTCACAGAATACCTAATCTGTGGACAATGTAAAAAAAGCAATTAGTTAATGTAAGCAATTCTGAAACACCAAAAAGCATGCAGATATCAAGCTTGGAAACAACACGCAGACAAAGCACATGTGAACAAAGAGAAAAAGCACAGCGCAAGGCCCATTGGTCAAGTTTCTTACCTTATGCATATCAGATCAAATCAAATTTTTTCCCAGGAGATGTGAAACTCCATAAAAACAGTTAGTGAAAACTCATGCCAAGAACACCACAACCATGCGTAATAGTTTCAGAGAATAAGCACCCACACCTGTTAGTAGGATTTTATAAGTTACAGTTGCCACACATAAATCTATCATAAGCCATGAATACAATCTAGCAAGTACTGTGGTACAGCTGATGCCATTTAATGCACCACATGTTTGACCAGTACGTGTACCTTGAAGTTTTGCAAAATTCTACACGTTTTAATGCTCAAAATGTCTTTGTCAACATTTGTGTTGCAATGCCATTTGTACATTTGGTGTCAATTTAAAACGTACTAATCCTGTGTGCTGGATGGTGAGTGTAGTACCTGCAGTACATAGCCCTCTCTGGCACTCTGTTCTCTCCCTAGTGCATCTTCCAGCTGCTCTTTTAAAAGGTTGTTCTGCTTCTGTAGTCGGTCTAGCTCCTTCTGCTTCTGTCCCAACTGAACAAAGAAAGAAAGAAAAAAAAGAATAAATGGCACAAGATTCTCTGAAACCATACATATAATGTATAGGACCACATTCAGTAAACACACCTCTTTGTCTAGCAGCGCAGCAAGCTCATCTGCAGGCAATCTGTCAGAGTTACTGGAGTTTCCTAAAGCTGTGGTGATGGGCACTTGCTTCTCTTCTCTCAGCGGTGTTGTCTCCACTTGATGCCATCGCTGCTCAATCTCTTCATGGACACCTGAGGTTCTGTTGTCCTTCTTATCTTCACTAGCAGGATGCATGGCTGTTGGGTGGTCTACTTCCATCTTTCCTTGCTCTGGGCTTTCAGGCATCGATGGCTGTACCGGTGGCATAGAGTTTAGCGTGGAAGTCATGGTAACAGTAACAGTATTTGGCATGTGGGCTGCACTGGTTGTGCTGTGTGGAGGGACACCCCTCCTGACATTCTCCTTTTCTGCTTCTTCTGTCATAGAAGGTGGGTGAGCGCCTGATAACGAGGAGGTTTGGAGGGAGGAGGTAGAGACGGGAGAGGACGCTAATGAGGAAGGTGAAGAGGAGGGAGAGCAAAATGAGGAGGTTGTGGAGAACGATGAGCTGAGGTCAATGGTGTCTGCTCGCTCCTTCACAGGCTTTTCTGTCTGTTCCATTTTGAACTCAGACCAATCAAAAGTCTTAGAGCGGCCCTCTGGTCTACGCTCACGAACTCGGCTTTTACGGGACTCCGAGGGCGGGACAGAGGCATTGTTGCCAGCTGGCTGTCTGTGAACATCAGACTTGGTGACCTCAGGGATGGGGCTTGGCTCAGAGGTGGCCTGTGGACACGGCTCCAACATCACTTGGGATTTTATCTTCTCATCAGGGAGGGATCTGAATGAACAGAAACACAGCAAATAAAAAAAGATATATAAGCAGGCTTAAACATGGCTTGACAATGTTTATAGTTTTATCAACTATTACATAAAGCTTTGCTGGACAAAACAACAATGCAGACAGTTCTAGTAGCGCAGCACTGATCAATAGTGCTCTGACAGGGTTTCTGCAGGGTTCACCAAGTTAAATTTAAGGCTTTTAAAGACACTGTTCACACAACAGAATGCAATTTCATGCCAGTTTCACAATCAAACCAAATGTGAAAGTATGATGGAAAACCAGTAAGGATGATAAAGGCCTAGTATTTCCATGTTGTATATAAAAATTATTTCTAATGATATAAGTGAATGAGTTTTACCTGGATCTATATAGGCAGCATAACATGGATGGATGAATTAACCAATGGAAAATTATTAATTAGTTTCAGTCTGCTAAAGTTGACATTTGCCCACGATGATACGATTCGCATCCTCCCTACTGTAAATAGCAGCAGTGGCATTGTTTGCTGCAGGTCTCATGGTGCTGAATGAAAAAAAGGATTGTACAGCCTCTTGCACACACAGATCTCTGCTGCACCAATCCCACTTTCAGTTTACAAATGTGTAATGTCTCCCAACAGCCCTGAGACAAAAATAATTCATTCATTATTGCCTATGGAAAGTGAGAGAAAATATTCAAGACTTTTGTACATAAAATGTATACCTTCTCCACCCTTAAATACCTAATATATATATATATATATATATATATATATATATATATATATATATATATATATATATATATATATATATATATATATATATGTATAGTCTTTTTTTTTTTAAACAACTTTTCAAGACCTGCAGATACCCTGATTTACAAACAACAACAAAAAAATGCATCAGAGTTAAAGTATTAACATCAAAACATTAATA
The DNA here is from genome assembly GCF_046630095.1 of Trachinotus anak. Taxonomy (NCBI): domain Eukaryota; kingdom Metazoa; phylum Chordata; class Actinopteri; order Carangiformes; family Carangidae; genus Trachinotus; species Trachinotus anak. Next base: position 12,740,742 of record NW_027273876.1, on the reverse strand, counting down.
AAGCACACTTTGCACTTGGCTGAAAGCAGCTTTGGTGTTAACAGTCATGATCCGAGGTAAACCTGATGGCGGACACCAGCCTTTAGCTCCTATGTCATAATCATGTATATAATATATAATGGCTTAATGTGAAGAATGTGTTTGCAGTGCACTACACACTCACTCTAAACGTTGAGGGGCAGAGCATTTTTAAAAAAGTGACCTGACGGAATGATCTATTTTTACCATGTTGTGTGGAGGCGTCAGGAGGTGTGAGTAAGGGGAAAATGAGAAGGGACAGAGCTCAAGAATGAGAAAGAGGTGTCTGTGCAGAAATGCCAAATATATCACTCATTCTACCCTCGGAGAGAGCTGCCTAAGAGACACCAGCAGAGTAAAGCATGTGACTCAGTAAATGTGGGTAAGAGCTTGTATACATTATCCTATGTGAGGAGGCAATACTCCACTTAAAAACACTGACATAAATAATAAAGTAGTTAAAAGAATCCTTAGTTGAACTGTTGTTTTGGAGCAGCTCCAGAAAAAATAAACGTTTAAATCCCAGCTCTTCTCTCTATACACTCGGGGCCTTTTCTTTCAATGCTTCAGTTATTATTTTGCAGTTGTTTTGTTACTGAGTCACATCACAGTGATGATTAAACTGGGTGAATTATTCTAGTATGCTGATGTGACCGCAGTGTGTGTCTCTACAGTGGCACAACTGACAGGGAGACATTACTCAACAATCACATGACATAGGGCAGGACGACAGACACGCTGGGGCTGACATAGCTGAGCAATTACATCACTGTTTGAGGAGGGGGGGGGGATATTCAACACATAAGCACTCCAACCTGGGCTTCAGAACGGATAGTTTCAGAGAGATGTTTTTCCTGGAAGCAGGTTGAAAATACCGGTTGAGGGAGGAAGAGAAAGGAGGAGAGAGAGAGGGTGAGGAGGAGAGAAGGATTAAGAAAAAAATAAGTGAGAAAAGGAGTTGTTTTATCTGCCAGTAGTTGAAGTGTTAATCCTCTTTGGGTATTACCGGGTGACATCGGGGGCAATAGTGGGTCGCACATTCTTCATAATGGCCTGAATCCAGTTGCGGCGGATTCCAGAGGTCATGGCTGACAGGGTGCATGCTCCCTCTTTACACTGAAAGCAGAAAGGCATGACATTAACGCTGATTAAAATACCGTTTCGACACTTTAAAAAAATGCAAGCACGTGTCTTTGTTCAAGCTTCAAATAAAATTTGAATATGTAGCAGTGGAATTGCAAACCCTTCTTACACTGACTGTAAGCAAGGGTGGGTAGAAAATGTACTTACTGTAGTAAATGTATTTACTGATGTCCTTCAGTAACTTCTTTAAAACAGTTGTATGTATGGAGTTTATCTCACTCACCATTTCATTCACTAACTACACTGAGGTCAGGTTGTGAATGCTTGTGTAAAACCAGGGCATCAAAGCATCAAAGCACCACACTGACACAGAACTGAGGAGACGGGTCTGTATTTTTAGGCTGTCATCACACCTGCATTTTTAATGCCATATGCTATAATTGCTGCTCCCCCTCATTTGCCACAATGTGATAGTAAAATGCAAAGTTTTAAAAGGTAAATACAGTTCATAGTAAATTTTATGTTACGCCATTTATTTTATATGGAAAACAATATGTTGTTGTCCTGAAGAACTAATGCATTAGAACTGTCACATTTAGTTATCTACGGTACTGTGGGTTAGAATGGGTGTAAAACTGGTGCTTTGGTTAAACTTACTCTGAAAGTTTAATGTGCAATGCTCTGTCAAAAAGTCTATGTTCAGATGAACTGCAGATAAACTGAATATACAGTGGATTCACCTTAGGATTTGCCCAGCATGTGTGTTTTCAATTAACTGAGTTTGTGTAATGCTGTCAGCTCATATTTTTAATTTTTGGTAAAATTAAACAATGGCAAAAATTAAAACATGATTTCAGACATCCATTCATTTTAATCACTTATATCCAATTTTCTGATTTGAAATTGTTATAAATACCTTTTAATGTTAATATGAATTAAGGCCGATGTAACACTTGTATAAACTTATACACAGATATTCACTCAATATCTGCCTGTAAACAGCGGTACCCTACTCTCACTGGCCTTATAACTCAGCTTTACTGTGTGTGCAATAAATTCAACTTCATATACAGTGACCTCTAGTGGCACTGTTTTCTGCAAGATCCTATTTATCTATTAAGGCCTCAGAGGACACAGTAATGAGGTTGAGGAGACCAGGTACTTCATTCCAGACATCATGTTTCAACCGTGTGTTTAACTCTACACTGAAGCTAAACCAATGACAGAACAACAGCACCGTCCAGTCTGACCACGGAGCAGTGAGAGTAGATATAAATACTGCAGTTATTAATTTCTCGACACCAAACCCATGTTGTTCTCAGCCAAAGACACAACGATCCCCTCAAATAATCTATTTCTGACTTCCTCCACAAAATAGCTGCGGAAGCTACTTCAAGCAAATGTAAACAAAAGAAATGACCTTGTAGCTGCCATCTTCCTCATGTAGGATTAGTATGAGAAGTTTACATCTATAAGTGACAGAAACAAAACCCCCACTGACATCTAATGGATAACAATTGCATTACAAGCCACTGTATATGTGCAGTAGATATTTTGCCAGCAACAAGTGCTAAAAATGAAAGTCTGTGTCATTAGGTTCAGAGCAGGATCAATAGGGTTCACAGAAAAATTGCTGTTGTTTTTTAAAATGTGAGAGCAAATGTGGACAGGACCTTTGAATCCAAGAGGTTAGGTAAACATATTGTGAAGGATGAGGGGCACATGAGTTCAGAAAGACAAGCGAGGATGGCAACGGCTGGAGCAGATTTAGACCACTATGATGTCAACCTTTCACAGAGAGATGACAAGTCAAGTGACATCCTTCATGACAGACAAAGAATCGTTTCAAAAAGAGAAATGGCCAAACCTGATACCTAAACTTGCACCACATGGTGTCGAAGGCTGTTTATAGACTGGCAGGAGACAGCAGAGCTAAACTGTGCAGACAATGAGCTTCATTTTTACTGGTGATTAATGACGCAGGTCGATCGATGACATGAAGAATCAACACTCACCAGGATTTGGAAGCCGTAGTTTCTCTGGACTGGGAACTCTTTGACATCATAACATGTGGAAAGGTCAATTTCACCATCCAGTTCTGAAGCCTAAGGAGAATTAAAAAGACACAAAAACAAAAGTACATTAAAAAAAATCAAATGTTAATGGCACATTAATTCACATAAATAATCAAAAAACCTTTCAATCACTATAAAGACTCCTCCTACCTCCTCGGCTATTGAGTCCTTGTAGTACCTCAGACTCTGGTCTGTCAGGACAAACCAGTGTTTCTTCCACTAAGGGGAAAAAAAAGTCACATTAAATGGATTTCACCACTGCTCCGTATATGTTGTGATGTCAGTAGTTGAGAGAAGCAGAGGCCCATTTAATCTCACTAATGATAACAATTTACCATGCCGTCTTCATACAGCTTGGTCATCCATCCTTTTTTGAAGTTCAGCAGATCTGGCTGCGATGGACACAAACCAAAGTGATGTGATTAAAATAAAAAAATCAATAAGGGGAAATTGGGAAAGTGCCTTCTAATTAAACATTAAGAACATAAACAAATAAAAAATAAGGACAGAGAGGAAGGATTATATTTTGTTGAAACATTTTGGACAAGTTTGTCCCTATATTAGCAACTGTCATTAAGTGAGTATTCATCACTGATGTGATCAGAATTTATCAATCAGACATCTCTACCAATCACTGATGCATTTATGTGCATTTGTTTACATTTAGGTCACCACCTCAGCTCAACAAGTATATGTCCGGTACGTGGCTCAGGCAAAGAGACCAACTGGCGGGAGCTGGACTTTCCCTGTGAAACACAAACTGCTGCACATTGAAACCAAGCTCAAGTCTGTTTATAGACTCTAAATCAGTCGTCCAAAACCTGCCTACTGCTCACTCAACAATACCTTGTTTCTGTTGAGCTTCATCAGGTGTGGTGTCACCGTCTGGCAGAGAGTCATTCTGATGGCTAACTGCCTTCACTTCATATGTTGACAATCTGTTTCTTTCCGTCTGTCCTGGGGACATGCACTCGACTGCGGCTGCTTCTGTGCTGGCTATTTATAATCATCAGTAGCAGTGGCGGCAGTGGTGTGTACATGAATGTGAGGGCGTGTGTGTTTGAGTGGGTGGGGGTTCTGGCAGCTGCAGCTCGGCCAGAGAGACCAACCACATGCTGACTGGATCACCCCTACAGCGCTCTCTGAACGGACTTGAGATCAGTAGCAGTTTGTCAGACTGGTGGGAGTTGGACCTCAGGAGGACACGAGTGCAACCTTAAGCAACTAGTAGGCTACTTTAATCTCAAATGTGAAGACTGAAGAAAATTGGTAACGCCATACAAGTGTGGAGTCGCAGTGGTGTTTGGGTGCATGCTTTACTGAAGATAATTTATGAAAGCTGATTTTATGATGCAGTAGTTAGAGGTTCTTAATCACTGTACTTTTTTATTTGCCAAATTTAGGCCGTTTTTGAATCTTCCTCATGTCAAAAACCTTCAGGATTTGAGGTGGTACAATGGGAGGAAAAAAAAAAAAAAAAACTAACATCATACATAATCAATCTCTGCTGTAATTGCTTCTGCATTGGCCTATTGAACATAAATGGCAGTTTTCATGTGGTGGGAAAGTGTCGCGGGACCACATCTTTTTCTGTGCACTCTAAATCTAAACCCTGAATTGCCGCACCCATTTAATGGGACCTTGAAATGATATTGTAGTTCACTGGTTATGACCTGTATATACTTAAGATGTACTGTTAGTACTCACAGTCATTGAAGACTCTGTGACTCTGCGGTCCAGTGACTTGGCTCTTCTCAAGTTGGCAAAAGTGGAGCTGGACACATCGGGGACTGAACGGTCTTTTCCTGCATCCAGTGACATCTCCTATAAATATACAATTAGTATTAGAAATTAGAAGTAATTACATTTTATTAAAGGAGGGAGATCATTTCTAACTCTTATGATATAGTACATCTTCAATTCAATAAATTCTTTGATGGGAGCATTTGATGCCTTTTCTCATTTAGTTGATCAGGGTTATTGAAGAGAACAGCATACATGTTTGTTAGCCAGATAGCGTCTCTCGCTGCGGCCTTGTCGCTGGATTAGCACGGTGTTAGTGGACGGCTCATTGGAGCTGCTTGTGTCCATACGCTCTACATGCTGACCCTCCTCGAACCGGCCGATGATTTGAGAACGCCTGGGAGACACAAAAATGTTTTTCTTTGCTGAGTGACATGTTTAACTCGGCATTAAGGTCTTATCTGAGAATGAGCAAAATATTGAGCACATAAAAAAAAAACACAGTAAAATAAACTGGTTATTCTTAAAAAAAAAAAAAAAAATTCATAATAATGCAGCAATTCAATCCTAAACATAATAATGCAGAACTTTAATCCTAAATGGTGGCAGAATCATTTAGCATAAAAACAAGACCAAAGCATAATATGAAAGCAGTATGAAAGTAGGTTCAGTTTATTGTATGCAGAGTGCAATGCTGCCATTACTGTGCAGTATTCACACACAATTATGTTGGACATCATTCTAGACTCAAATCCCTTTCACAGTCAACAATGTGCAACACAAGGCAGAAGTAATTTCCCCAAAGAGAACAATCAAGAGATACACCAAAGAATAAAGAGAAGTGTTACATGATGAAAGATTGAACTTTAGAAGAAAAAGGAAAATATCTAGGATGGTGGATTAAACAAATTGCAGAAGTAGCAGCAATGGTAACACAGTCAGTATTACCTTAAGGCACTGCACTTGTTAATGTGAATGTATTTGTGTCTGCATGACAAAGGAGGAAAGACTAAACTTCACATATAACAAACCAGTACCAACCATTCGTATGTCTGAGTATGCACAGTGTACATGCTAAACCAGGTATGTATATGGAACAGTGTATGTGTGCGCTTCCAGGCAGAGATGAAATGACAGAAAGCAGGAATCAGCGGTGACCAGCAGGGAACAGCATTGGGACAGGAATGGAAGGGTTGGTTGAGCATTAGCTCTGAGAAGCTCTGTTCAGAAGCCCCTGGAAAAGATTGAAACGACAAAACAAAGTAGCAAGAGCAAAAGGTAGAGACCAATAGAAAAGAAAGTAACACGTGCATTTAAAATCCCCAAAATCATTAATGACAAACCACTGGTAAGCTCGGGTAGGCAGCGAGAGATAGGAATGCCTCGAGGACAGCAGTCACAGGGTGGTGCTAAAATACTAAAATGCTGGACGTTTTAAGCAATGCATGAGCTTCACATAATAAACTTGGCATGTATATGTTTTAGGGCTATGCCAAGGGCTAACAACCAGTGGCTCATTAATGATTATTAATCATGTTTATCTTCATTATCACAAGTCCATCTGCATTTATATTTCTGCTATGTGTTCAGCATTGATCTGATCTATCAGAAAGCAGCTCCAAGAACTGAAAAATGCCTGATCTTTCTTGCAGCTTGCTGAGCATGACACTTATCCATAACCTCTCACCTGCGCTCCTCCCCGAACAGCCGAGCCACCTCCTCTCTGCCAGGACTCCGTGTCCGTGCCCTCAGTTCTTGGCGCTTTTTCTCAGAGCGGAACGCCTCTCGGTAGCTCAGCCTGCGAGCCCGTGGCACGTCCGACAGTGCTGCATACTCCCTGCCAGACCGGCCTACTCTGCCTCCTCCACCACTGACACTATTAGTGCTCCCTCCACCACCGCTGCATCCCTCCCAGGTGGGCGTGCTGCCGCTGGGTTCAGAGTCCAGCGAGCTCTGGGAGGAACTGATGGTGGAGTAGCTGGGGGAAACAAGTGCACCTGGAGAAGGGAGGGGATCTTGGGAAGGTTGATAAGGGGAAGTTTGGGGTTCTGACTCGGAGTTGTACCTGGGACTGGGAGCTCCTAAGGAGGAGGATGATGCTGAAGAGGACAGGGGCAGATGCTGAGGAGGCTGGGGTGGCTGGGAATGCTGGGCAGACTGTGGAGAAGGTTCCGACTTGGTCTTCTCCAGGGAAAAGTAACCGCTCTCCACTCGTACCTTGCGTCCAGAACTCACGGTGCCACCATCTGAAACAAGGAGACAGCACCACTGATATGAACCTCCCAAAACAGTCTGTCGATAGTGCTTAATATATTAAATTAAATTACATATCTGCTGTATTCTATATAATGTTGACTTGTTAAAAATAGTCATAAAAGTCAGTACTTCCCCTAACTAATTATGACTGAATTCCTGACAAAGCTTATATTTTAACAGGTTCCTAAAGTGATCTAGTTTTCCTACTAAAGAGTGAAACAAAAGCTGATGCATATGTACATTGTTTTAAATAATTCACATGATTTTCCTTAGTCCTCACCGTCTTGAGTAGTGATACTGGAGTCTGGTTGGCTCTGGCTCAGCTGGCTGAGACAGGAGGCACTGCGGCTACAGGGGATGGTGGCCCTGCTCCAGCGGCTCTCCTCCTGCCACAGAGTGGCACGGCTCATCGGGACGCGCTCAGCACTGGCAATGCTGCTGGGCAGGCATGGGATGCTGCCTCCGCTGCTGCTGCTGGTCACTGTCACCTTGGCAGGGCCGGGCTCCTGGGTAGGGGTTTGGGTTGGAAGGAGTGGATAAGAAGAGGAAAGGACATGATGGGAGGTAAGGTCACACAGAGACTACATAAAGGAATATGAGAAGGAAAGATATTAAAGAGCAATTAAACACTGCGAAGTAAAGGTCAAATTATTGAATACATTTTTTTTTTAATTCTGACTTCTTGATGTAGACGTGCTTCACTAAATGCCTGCTCTCAGCTGCAGTGGTGTTTAATCATATGCCAGTCATCCTACCAGCTGCTCCCTCTCTGTTTGAAATGGTGCCCTTCAGTGAAATCAACCTCCTGCACAGCACAGTGATCTCTCTTGTTTGGAGAGGTAACAAGCAGACTGTTGGTGCTGAGTGGCATGCGATTTGACACCATTGGTCTGTTTATTTGTTCCCTGTTTTGACTTGTTGGATTTTTATGTGTTTGTCAGTGAAATCCAATATCAAAATGACAAAGCAAAGGAAAATTTCTTTGTGGTAAAGTGGTAAAAAGACAAATCCTGGGAAGAGAGGAGGAGGATGCGTGGGAAGGAGAGAGAGATGGACAGCTAGACAAAGAACAAAGAGTTCATTCAGGACAATCACACCTGTGCAGAGAACAACAACCACAACAAGGGCATTTTGTTGAGGTGGAGTATATTGGATGAGGATAAAAGTCACATAGATCATCTCCACCTGATTAATGAATGCAAAGTACAAAATTAATCACTTAGTGCTGTTGTGTTCAAAGTTTGATGAAAGTATCTGATGATCAGCAGACCAAGAAAATCATTTGAGATTTTAAGGAGAGAGAGAAAGACTTCTGAAAGCAAAGCGACCCTCAAACAACTGCTGTGCCACAAACATGCTGTTGTGCTAAGAATCACTCTTTCAGGATCAGAGAGAGAAGTGAAAAGCATGTCCCTCTTATTCACCCGTCACCTGGATCGATTGGGATTGGAATAAATACAGTTTATTAGGGCTGGGATTTCAAGGCACTGAGGGTGAAGCGGGGTTTAAAAAAGAAAAAAAAAAAAGAAAGTTTGGCCGAGCTGAACTCACTGGGTGTCCATTCATGTCTTCAGTGGAAAAACACTGGCTTGGAGTTACTCCATCCTGTCAATCACAAAAAGCCTTTGATGTTAACGCTTGCTATGTAGTGTGGATTATATTCAATAACGGTAGATCCAAATATCTGCCTCAATGCTTTGATACTTTCTTATGTTTATAGTTTTGTTTCTTACAACACCAGAATCTGAAAGTACAAACTCCTTCCACACTCTTTCAGCTACAGTCTGAGACACAAGAGGTTATCACTGTTTCCTGTCATGCAGTTTTTTTTTGTACTCAAGGTCAGGTGCTTCAATTAAGGGGCGCCACCCAGAAGGCAAACATGTTACTGTGCTCAAGTATTTACAACCATCCTTGAGCATATGTATCCAGTAACTTAAGTGGAATTGGGAGGAGAACTTTCAGGTGGAAATGTGAAGTGTGGAAAATTTGAGCCGTAACTCATTTAACTGTGAATATATTCTTATGCTAAAACAACTGAACAGCTCAGACGACAATGATAGGAACTGGCATGACAGTGAAAGCATAATCACCTTCACACATTATCAACTCTAATTATACGGCTCGGCCTTGGCCAGTTGAGTGAGCTGTTATTTCAAGTGATGCTCATTTGAGACAAATTCAAGGAAAAAAAAAAAAAAAAAAAAAAAAGATGAACTCCTGTTCTGCAGCTTCTCGGTTCTCTATTCATATTGTCGTTTAAAGCAGTTTGCTGAGATAAAAACAGTGATAGCTTTATGTCATCTGGAAGCGTTAGACGTTAAGACAGAGCAGTGGTTAACCTTGCCCTCTATGTGTCAATGTGCTGTCTGAAGTCACTGTGCTAATGTGTAGCAGCTTACCACAACAAAATGGACACAAAAAACAATATTGTGTTATTGAAGATAGTATAAAAGTAAAGCTGATGCATTGATCTACACAAAAAAGGACTGTTGATCAACACAACAAAGAAAGCTAGACATACAGTAAATCATGGGGGTCACTTGGGATACAGTCAGGGTCATCACTGTGTCACCACTGTTCCTCTGCAAATGAGCCTGTTTGTGTGAGCTCAGCAAAGGTCACAGTCTGATTCAGGGCGCCGTCATTAGAGGGACCAGACAATGAACTCCAGACAGAAATTTGTGTGCATTCACCACAAATTTGGCCTTTTATCAAAAAGGAGGAAGAGAAAGTGGAAAACTGCATCCCAAAGTGGGTGGTCTGTACAGTATTATATGATATGTCTATATTCCACCTTGTCATTAAAATCGTTATTATGGTAATAAAGCTTTGCATGGTCCTGTTATTTTGTTTCTACCTACCAGGGAGAAATCTGACTGCAGCACACGCCATCACCTAACACTGCCATGAAAACTGCACACGGGCACTGTGTGTCAGACAGATGTCACGTGAGCTGCTTGAAAGACTGTGCCCACCTTTCTGTCAGCCTGCTGAATGTAAATGTGTTTAATTTGTATAACTATACTTAATATAATTTGATGTATTCTCCTCATTCTTTCTAGATTCATTCAAAAATATTTTCTGTGAGGGTATAATTATTGCTCCTTCGTTTTCACCACTTTACAATAGAAATGTATCTGATCCAAGTGCGCTGCTACATGACCCTACACTAACACACTCTCACAGGGAACATAGGTAATGTTAACTAAAATCTGTAGCATGTTTTGCAGGGGTCTAGGGAAAGTCTTGAATCTGACTCTCTTCCTCAGATCAGCAATAAAAAAAATTTAAAAAAAACCCAAAAAACTGTTGTGACCAGACCAACAAGGTTAACAACCACCCAGGCAGCAAAGGCCTGGCAGGTGAGACAGCAGCTGTTGGACGTGACACTGAAACAGAGCACACCAGCAAATTCATAAGTGAGAGGATCATGGTCACATTGCTGAAAGTTTCTACCGAATGTTATTTTAGCAGGCAGCTGTCATCATTAGCCTTGATTATTGTGTGGGAATATTTTGATAGCTCACTAATGTTTGCTGCCAACTAACCAGGTGATACTGTATATATTGTATATTAAAAGATGGTAGTCTGTTCTGCTCCAGAATCACATTGTTAGAAACACAATACAAGTGGGACAAAAATACCTGACGATACGTAAACCCGTAATTCACAACACTCATGATAAAAATCCAATCAAATATTTCCACTGTGATTCTTTTCCTGCCATAAACCAATGACCACTGAAATTAATTTAGATGAGTATGTGGCATGCGGTCTATTCATCCATCAAGACTGCCACATCTTGAGAATTTAAATATGGATTGCATAATCTGTTGAGCATGTTACAGGCAGAGATACATCTCATCTCTGAGGGGAAAACAGCTGGTGTAGTTTAACTGGAATGAAACGCCTCCATACTGCATACTTGCATGTCACATGTCGTCTTTAAATTTATGTATATATTCTTTCTTTGTTGTAGCAAAGGCCCAACTCTTAGATGTGGATCATTTATAATGTTCACCTTATCGCAAACAGTGCTGATAAAAAGTCATATCCACCCTCAAAGTGGGACCATGAAATCATATGAGCCAAAAATGGCTCATTACCTGTCATTTGGAAATACTTCGGTTATAAAACAAATACAGATACTTAGCAAGCAACACATCTGGTTACAATATGAGCAATTTTATCTGATCACCTCAACCGAATAATCCCCATACAGTTCATCTATATTCTAGCATCATCCTCTCCTTGTTATCTACTGCTACACATACATCTATGCACAAGGGTCCTCTGGTTTAAGTTTGCTACTTCAATGCAGCATTTAAGAGCCTTTTCATACAAAAAAACCATACAAAAACCACAGAAAAAACATCACTGTTAAAAACATGGTCTTCATCTGGATTTGGTTGCTCACTACTTTTTACCTTGTTCAGTGCAAGTGAGATGAAAGCACTCCATTGTGGATAGTGTGAATAGGTGCATTACCTGGTGAGTGGGTGGATCAACCTTGCGCTTTTTCTTCTGGTTCTGCTTGTTGGTCCTGGGGTACACAGTCAGAGCCTCCTGCCACCTACAAATAGTGAAACAGTCAAAATGTTGTTCTTGGAGCACTAAATGCAGACTATACAAACCCTGCACCACTGGCAGATCAATGTATGACTGAGGCCAAAGTTCTCGTTAGCAAAAAGTAAACTATTCTAATTACCAGGACCAGCATGTGCATGACCTAAAACTACTACCAGCTACAAAAAGATAAATCTGTGCTACTCTCTTCTGTGTGAGACAAAGAAAACCTTTGGCCACTGTCTAATCCCTTAAATGGCAACACAAGCACCTTAAAGCCTGGTCATTTCCTTCATAATTTATGTTTTGATTGTCTTTTCTTCATGAAGATTAACAATAGGCATTACAAACAACAAAAAGGCATTTCACGAGGACACTATTATCTAAGTAGTGGCTATATTAGAGTGGATTTAATTGTGCTTACAAATGAAAAATACATTATTTTTTATATAGCACAGATAATACTCCCACACATTTAACAAGAAAGAATTCCACTTCCCCACATGGTTAACATACTGTCATCAATCAAAATCATTTGGATGAAGCAGTTTACTGAAGTTTGACTAAAATACCTATTATATTCTAGTCATCTACCAATGACTGGATTAAACTAATATTTTTTGACTGAACCTAGACTAATCTGTTCATGGTTTACTTTGACTGAGACAAGACAAACGTGTCCTGTTTTAGTGTACTGAAAACTGATTAAAATATAAATCATGATGGTGACTAAATATAACCAAACTCATGTGTAGTAACCTCAGCACTTATTAATAGAGTCTATCAAAAGTAACACTAATCTTCCTGTAATTGTAAAATAAAAAACTTAATCCAGTCCAGAAATCCCTGCCTCTTTTATGGTTAGAATAAACAAGTCAGTGACTATTGTACAGAAAACACCCAGTTTGTAATGAGTGAAAGATTCTGGTGTCAGAGATATAAAAATGTGATGCAGTAATAAATGAATGAGCACAGTTTTCATACTTAAACATCATGAGTCATATGACATTTGTAAGAAGCTTAATATAACCAGGGAAAATTCTAAATAATACATTATATGTTTAGAAAAAAAATCCTAGTTGCTACACTACTGTCAGTTAATGAAAACCATTGTGTAATGGCCCAGAACCAACACATGGGAGACAGATGATGGGAGATGGGAGAGTGGGATGTGTACAGTGATAGAGCAGGTAGCATAATGGGAGAGTGGGTGCTGTGAGTCACAGTTCCCTAAGAATAGCCATAATATGTATGCTACAGCCAGGGAGGGAGAGCAGTGCAGAAACACACTTTAAACGTGCAGCTTTTGAGGAGAAGACACAGGAGAAAACTACATTATCAGGCTAACAGATCCTGTATTGTGATCTGTGTCCAGGCATATGAGGGTTTGTAAACACAGGGAGAAGGCTCGAGGGGCAAGGAGAGGGAACAGTTCAAGAATGTGCACTGTCACTGCAGTGTGGATTTCAACTCTCTGAAAAGCAGAGCCCAGAAGAGACAGCAGGGGGCAGAGCAGATTTGGCTGCCATAGCAGTCGCACACAACTATTCTCCCTTGTCCAAGTCTCTGTCATCCCTCTCCACTCAGCCCATAGGACACTGGAGACCACGATTATTTTATACCATATACAGGTATGTTAAGACATAATGGGGAGATATCTATTTGGAATTCCTACATTAACAGATCACATTTCTGGTTATAATGTCTTACCCGTTGATGATTTCTTTACATTCAGCCCGTATGAAGTGCTCTTTCTCAGTGGTCAAGATGCACAGCGAGTTCTTCTGACCTGTCCTCGTCTCTCCATCGATGACATCAGAGCACTGGTTCATATTGATTGTACCCTGGGGTAGAGTGCTGGGCTGTGGGACACAACAGAGACACACAGAGAAAGTGTTAAGTAGGGAAATGAACAGACGTGCCCACTTATCACGCCACATGGTCTTTCTGTCTTCTCGCACAGTCCACCCCAGCATCAATTTTCATGCCAAGCTTGGAGTACCACACTGATATAACAGTCTGGGAATGGGAAAATGTTCTTGTTAGGGCTCACTGTTATATTTTTGTTTCTTTAGATGTATACTGCAGCATTTACAAAACAACAATGACTTAACAGAACCCTATATGCAGCTTTTTACTTCAGAGGCTCAGTAGCTAATAATTAGGGTGACTTTAGACAGTGATATTTAGTTATTCACAGTTCTGATGGACTCAGCATGACATTATTGTATTTTGTTAATAGTCACCACTCAATCCAGGCTATAATCAAGACAATAATAATGACGCACTTTCTGTAGCTGTTGATGAAGTGGGCTACTTTCAAGTGAAAGAGGTGGTATCCAGCCTTGCATAAAAAAGATCACCAATTTAAAACATTCAAATGAAATGAAGTGTTTTACTTAAAGATTAAACCCATTGGATCCATTCCAACATTAATATAACCAGTGCAGATCACAGTGTCAGTTGTTCAGCCCCAATCTGCACAGCCACAATGTATAGCGCACCACTAGAAAGAGCCTGAAACGCCCTGTGAAAAGGATTGCCTGTTCCATTTATACACCGCGCAAGTTCATGGGTTCACCGCGCAGTTTTGAGTTTAATCTGTCTGATGCCGTCTAGCTGTGAGGTGTAAACTCAGCTATGCACACTGACATGGTTGCCATCTGTCAGCCATAAATAACGTCACCACAGCACTTCAAGAATAAAACTACTTTGTGTACAGTGACTTAAGGTTTTACATGCAGGTTTATGTAAGCACACAGTGGCTTTTGTATGTAGGCACGGCTCATTTACAATCAATACAGACATTCTAGCTCAACTTGGAACAGATAAGATAATCTATTTATAGCCCACCGCACCGCATTACTCCAAGTAAACCTGTTGTGGTAGTCAATACAGTTTTTGTAAAATGAATGCTCTGTCAAGTGCATTAGTCGGTAAAACACTTGTGCAGATGCATTCTTCGAAAGACAGTGCTTGCAGAAGGCAAATATTTGAACATACTTTACCATAACAAATATTAATAGTTCAGAAAACTGACTTTTGCTTGGTCTGACCTCCAAATGACTTACTCTAGCAATACAACAAGCTTTGATAGTCTTATGTTGACTGAGGGACTTTAATTTGGTCAGGTAAATGAGGTAAATGAGTACTGTGTAACTGACCACACTTGGCATGGGAAGCTGTTTGAACAACATTTGAGTCCTACCTTCACGGCACTAAACATGCAGGCAGAATTACAGACACCAAGAAACCACAGTGGTTCCAGGCTATAAGTACCAGTTAGCCACAGATGATAAATTACAGCCCTCAGTGAATCTGAATATATTAGGAGATAGAGCTGGAAACAAAATTAAAAGGTATCACTTTCAAGTTAGCTAGAGACCAAATAAATCTAACTCAAGGACCCAATTTGTGCAACATAACCATAGGCTGTCAGTAACAGAGCAATTTCAGCCTATAGATGGCCTCTAATGTGGACAGAGAAGTCAATAGTTAACAGTTTGTGGTAATCCCACCCTGAGGGAAGATGAGAGGCCATGTTTACTTCGTCACTGTTAAATGTCACCTTCATTCTCAACTCTTTTACCGCTGTTTGTATTGCAAAAGGAGAGCAGCGTCAAAAATTGGCACAGCAAGTTGGAATAAGATTGGTCTAACTTGGCCAAGAGTGAGAGAAAAATCAGAGACCTGAACATCTAGGCAGCATGATATGACCTTTACAAACTTCTCTTTCACTACAGTAAAACATGAGGGCCACAGAACCAATGACTCAATTGGGCATTATGTTTTGGTTCAACTTCTTATGCTCATGGCTTTAAAATGGTCCATCACCAAAGGGCTCTTGACAGTGAGGTGAGAGGCCAGGGCAACAGCCGGGCTTGACAGACAGACGGACAAATAGACCCTGGGACAGCTGGGCGAGGGCCTAGGCCTGCTTCAGACTGGACAGAGAGACTGGCGTCAGCTTGACCTGAGAGCCCTGTCACTCTCAGACATAGAGAGAGGAAGGTGGAGAAAAGGAAGTCTTGAGCTGGTGGTCAAGGGGGGCAGTGGGGCAGCAGAAAAAAAAGGGGTTTTGTGGACTTTGACTTTGGATTGTACAGCCATCTGTCTGAGTAAACAAATCGAGAGTACACCACACATATGGGCTTGTCCTTGAGCTGGAGTCAGAAGAGGATAAACAGCAAAATATTTCAAATTCTAGGAACAGTTGTACAAGCAGCTTAAGCCCCCAGTTTTATAATCACAGCATCGGATTCTCTAGGACACAGAAAATAAATCAGGCTGACAGCAGCTCTGATTAAAAACCTATTTTCATAAAGCTACTCACCTCAGAGAGATTTGAGTGCTTATATGAAGTAGGTGTTGGCTGAGTGCGAGTACAGTATATGTTTTGCACTAGAGTTGTGTGGCAAGCAGCACGGGACTCCTGTCACACGTGTGCACCCTCCCTGAACCCACATTGTTGTCAGCGGAGCACCAATACACGCCCCTCCTTTGGGCCAGCCACCGCTGCTCGAGCCCCCAGACCCAGGCCCCCGAACCCAAACCTCTCTGTCACCTAGCCTAGACCCAGTCCCCTCTCCGCGGGCCGCCACTCTCCACAATGGGCCCTTTGTGAAGCAGCACCAGTTCACACAATGTGGGATTGTCAGCCGCAACAGTCCACAGAGCCACTCCTCCCCTTAACCCTCAACAAGGAAATGACCGAGAGACAAGAGGCCCAAACAAGTGTCCTTTTGTGATCAGAGCATGGAAATTATGAAGCCAGCATAAACTTATTCTTGTCTCTGAAGTTGTTCAGACAATAGTATGAATACTGTCTCGATGGGAGTCATTGAGCAGAGTCTCAAGGGGAGACAGGACAAATCAGAAAAAGATTTGGTTTCTCTGGACCTGGTCTGTGATGACAGCACAGGGGGGGCATTTTCATAACAGCACCAATATTTATTTATATTATACATATATGTGAAAATATATATGTAATATGTAAATATATGTAAATTATGACTTAAAAATTATCTTTAAAGAATTATATTATGCTGCAGTGGCAAACATTAAATTGAAATATTGTCAAACTGTAATATAAATAAAGTAAATAAATAAGGTACATGTTTGATTATTTAATTAATTAATCATAACTTTTTCATGTTTTATTATTTGGTTTTGTCTATATTGTGAGTATTGTACAAATACAAGCTTTACTACAATTTACTACTTGGTCATTTTTATTGTGTCATATATAAATTGTATTTATCTGTATCTGTTCACAAATTATTTTTATTATGTTTTTTATGTACATCAGGGTCTCTCTTGAAAATGAGATTTCTATCTCAATGGGATTCACTTGAATAAATAAAAGGTAAATAAATAAATACCACAAGACAGTTCTAGGTGTTCTCCCAATTCTAAAATACAAAAAAATACAAAAAACAGACTTTGCAATCTAACAAAGAGACTGCAAATTAGCAAAAGGAGTGAGGTTTACCCATTTAACTCTGCATTACTATGTATGGACGCTGCATAGTTTAGGCCTTTCTCTCCTCTCCTTACCATATAGTATGCATGTCTTGTGATCTCTTTCCAGATGTTGTGTAGCATTACAACAGTGCTCATTAGGAACCAACTCTCTGTTTAGAAAATGTAATTAGTAAGCTCCATGCATGCATGCCTTTGCGCCCTTGGCTTCCTTCACTCTTGGCCATTCCACAGCTTAGCAAAACATCCCATTCTCCCTTATGACACAGTGGGAGAAATATTTGCTTCTTTTGGCAGCTGGCTGATGGTCTACTTTCATTTTTGGTTGTGAAGCAAATTCTCTTCTTCTGCCATCAACATTTTTGGGTTTGACAGACTTATTTCAAGCAATGGAAAGCAAGAGTGCAGTTAAACTGACTCACTTAAGAGGAGCGTGAGGGAATGAAATGGCATTTAACGCATGTGACTGAGTAACATATTGCAACATCTTAAATACAGCTAATGTCCCATTCATTTTCTATCAGTAGGAAGATACTGAAAGATTTCCCAATGGCCGAGTTAGTTAGGAACACCTGTAAGTTGATTAGAAACATCTGTTTCTTGGTATTAGGTGCCAGTTTGTCTGCCAACTTGTGTGGTGACAAATACAAAAGCTATGACTTCACTCGTTAACTTACATCACTTTTCTTTTAGGCATGTACCAGCATGATCCTCAAGCATCGTTTCCAAGTTCTTCACCCTGCATCCAGGTCATTAAAGACAGTGAAGCCCAAAGGAAAACTGATGAACTGGCACCGCTTCATCCTGACTCATGAACATGGCCTCAACTCAGGTCTTTTCTGGGTCCAACATCCTCTGCTCTTTCCCGATAACAACAATTATGCAATTAATCTTTCCTTAGCAACTTAGGACAACAGAGGTAAACACACATTTTTGATACCAGTGAGTATGCCAACAACCAGCTGCGGGGAAATATCCTCAGGTGCCAGACGGATGGAGTCACCTCTAGTCTTGCTACAGAGCAATATCAAACACCCCGTCTCTAGTTCTCTCTCTCTCCTTCCTAAGTCCACAATAATCATACAAACATGGATATACATAGCAATCAGGCCAGGAACTGGAGCTGACAGATTGGTCATGCACAAGATTACAATCATCACTGTCCCAGAGTCCTCACACTCCTGTAATTTAACCTCAGTATCAAGACAACTTCAAGCCAGCGCAATCACACATGATATTTACCTTAGCCTCAGCTATAATACCATCCTTAACCCCTGCCTGTACTTTAGACAAACATATAGCTCTATAAAAATCAGACTAAGCCATATGGTGGATATCTGACATCTCTGTTGCACAGCCAAGTACAGTCCTGCAGGCATTTTCAAATACACCTCACCCCACTGGTATGCATTCAAGGCATTCAAATGAACACTAAAGTATAGGCATCTACTCCAAGGCCAATTATGAAGCAAAAACACTGCAGTGAAAGGCAAACTGCAGGATGACCATATTAACACAACATTGTTAGATTACAAATTACAAAAAAAAAAAAAAAACAAACAAAAAAAAAAAAAACACACATCACCACCACACATTTCACACATATTCATACACGGTATCTCAGAGAGGACTGTGGGCGGTAGCAGCGCTGCTCTTCTTATGGAGAACAGTGAGAGGATGTGGGTGGTTAAATGCTGTGTTAGGAGGCAAGCAGCCGACAAATGCAGAGGAGGAGGAAGAGGAGGGAGAGTTGGAGGATGAAGACCAATTTTTTCTCTGCTAGGATTGCAGAATTCTTTCTAAATGGAGGCTAGGATCAATCGATCGATCAATCAGATGCAACTGTGCTGGATCTTCATGAGCCAGACCTTTGGCTGCCCACAGTGGTGACAAGCGCACTACGGGGTGCACTAATTACATCCCTGTGTGTGGGTAACAAATTAAATCACAGTAAATTATTTTATTTTTCTAAAGGATGCACCATTGTAACTCAAGCTTTGACAAAGGTGCTAATGTAATGTCTGTAATAATAATGACCTCATAATGAATTGTGGGAAAAAGAGACTATGAGAAACCAGTCTATGTCTGGGTGGTGACAGAGTAGATGGGCCGGCTGCAGAAACAGGTGCTACAATCGAGTTGTGTCATGTTGCATTGGCTGTTCAGACTCAGACTGTCTAAGCAGTTTTATTGTGAGCGTGTGTGGTTTCCCACGCTGGGAACCTTTTCCTTCTTGGCTCTCCAACTCCCTTTAATATTCATCAAAGCTGTTCCTTTCCTCTCTGCACACTTGTCAATGCCTAATAATTTAGACTGTCCGCAGTTCAATTAGTGTGTGCAAACTAGACTTCTTTCTTCTACTTCTTATTTCTTCTTTTTTTTTTTTTTTTTTTTATCTCTGATGAATGAAATCTCTGTTATGTCTACTAGCTCTGCTTATCAGTTTAGTCTTTACACTCCACGCTAGACTGTACAGTCAGTGATAACAACTGCATGTGCACACTGAGTGCATTTGTTGGTATCTCCTAAGTAACTATCACCCAAACAAGGTGACACAAGACCCATCGGAGACACCTTAGATAAGAGCGTGAGCTGGTGAAAGTGAGGTGACAAACTAAATATGAGGGCAGTTTTATCACTTGCCTCTGTCACAACAGTGGACCTGAGAGACAGGAAGGTATAGCTTATCTGAATCCCTAGCTGGCTTGGCATTGGGTGCACAAATGCATGTCACACTGATGCAACATTAGCTCCTAAATAAAGCACAGCCATTAACAGCATGCACCACAAGAAACTAATTGCAGCTGCTTCTCTTGCAAGGCCAATAATGGTTACAACTGGATGCTGCGCACAATAGGCTGGTTTTAATTAGCAACACCACTATTAACCAGTATTGTTCACGTTAATGTTCTCTCACTGACTTGTAGAGCAGTGAACCCTAAAGTTGCAGCTGTACAATCAGCTTTCTGTCTCAACTACAAAAACAAAAAAAAAAAACAAAAAAAAAAAACTGTTGTTCTAGGATCACAAGGTGGCTCAAAACAGCAGTGTCTGGATTACTGCAGCGTCCCATACAGTGCTCTGACACAGCACTTTGGAAAGTAGGCCAAGGTGAACAGGCACTCATTATACGCTGTGGCTATTGTAAAGTCACAGGGTCCCAATGAAAACTATTCCAGTCAAACAAGGGGCACATAAATATCATTCACTCCAGCAAAACAATTAACAAGAAGCTAGTTTCTGCAACTCAGTCTATACTTTGTGTAGAAATTACATAAGACCTGCAGTCAGGCTTCAAATACTTCTTTGATAATGACTGCAAATCTGCCAAAGCCTCACTAAGTCAATGCAAATTAGCCCATCAGGCAGAAGGGAAAGGAAAATGGGGGAGGGAAAATTTTCCTTTGGGAACTCCGCTAATATCTCAGTTTTGGAGCTAGCTGTTTTTCCACAGGACTGAAGAGCAGCGTCCTGCAGGACCAGGTCTGCTGGTTAGCAGTTAACCTGCAGTTCAACAGAGAGCAGACAGCAGATAACTTTAGAGGCCGAGAGAAGATTCAACAGGTGACAAAACCTATGCAGCAAATTTATTTTCCAGATGTCTGTATGTTTACTTGAAGCAGTTACATTTAAAAACTAATACCAATACAAATCTAGTACCCAAAATAAACGTATGACTCCTAACAACGAGAATACGTCATAATTTCATTTCTCCAATGTATCATATGTTGTTTCAACACAAACAGCCAACAAGGCCAAATATAATGCAGTAATTAATGAACAAAATGATGGTTAAATGAGACAATATCTTATCAAACAAAAATAAAACAATATGATATACGTATGATGGCGCAATGAGAACATGAGAATTTGATGATTAGTTTTACATAGAATATTTGGTCAGTATTAAGGTTCAACACGAGGTTCAGTGATGTTCGTGGAAAAATGTTGAATATAAACCATTAGCTGCGACTGAAAGAACCTACAGTGTGTATTCTGGATCCATTATTCTAATATTTAGCATATTTCAGATAATCTGCTTGTCAAACGTCTGTAAGTATTAGCTGAATACAATATTGCTGTTGTGTGGAAGAACAGCTCAAAGTTGACAAAAACAGACAAGGTGGCCTGACAGATGGTTTTTCAGTTTTTATTCTTTTGCTGACATCTGCAAAAGTTCCCTGATATCTTGCCCATTTCAACATTGCTATGTTTATTTATGATATTACAACTAATGGATATTTTATTGCAGTGCTTTATTTTTCATTTTATTACATAGCAAAAATTTGTTTTTAATTTTTTTTTTTTCTTTTTATTCAGTAGTTAATATTTCAAAAGGACTGTGGTTTATTTAGGTAGAGGGGGCATTTTTGCTGCTTTCTCTTTAAAGCCGAGAAAAAGCACAGAGGAGAGCGCACTAAGCTGATTAGGTGCTGAGGTTGGAGGTAGGCCAGTCCATGGCTGCTGGAAATGGGAATTTTGGGCCAGGTCCTGATGAAGCTGGAGTGGGTTATTAAAGGGCAAGTAGCTCACCCAACAAGAATTAGCAACAAGCCAACATACTTAAGTTGCAGGTTATGTGGATTTTACAAGCAAGACCCAGAAATGTTGGTGTAATATTTTCACCTGTACATTAAATATTCCTTTCTAAATATGTCATGATAAGACAAATACGCCTTAGCCTTGCTAATGTATTTACGTGAAACTTCACCAGACCCAACTCCAAGGCTGTACTTTCTTTCTATCTTACTAAAAATATCTTGGCTGTAAAGCGCTGACTTTAGCAGGTGGCTGGATTGGCTGGTCGCCAAGCTGAGGTGAAAGGTTAAAAGGTCACCCAATACACCTGCACCTGTTGCAACTCTGAAAGACATTCGACTGCAGCTGTGGCTACTGCAGCCCATCACAAGGCAGCAACCAAACACACACCCGGTCTCAGGCTTAACTACAACTGGACTCCGTCCAACTGAGACGTCTTACTACAGTGATGTAACTAATCAACTCTGCCGCTGGTGCCCACAATATTCTGTGTTTAAAGAATCGTGTAGCCAAATCTAAATTTAAATCGCAAACATGTCTTCCTTCTATGCAGGTGTGCATATGTGTGGGTAATTCACAATAGCTGCATTTTCACTTCCAAAGTTGGAAATGTGTCTCAGTGCCCCCCCCACCACCAATGCACATGTAGACAACCCAACCCACCTTCCCCACTGTTTTATTAGTGCCTGTCTCAGAGCTGGCTAACCCCTCACCCTGATGCTTTAAATGAAACCTTTTGTCAGTGTCCTGGTCTAGTGTTTAGAACAAACTGAGCGAGCAGTCTGTCAGGCCATGTTTGGCTTCATAGACAAGGGAGGGTTTGGGGGAGAGAAGTTACACAATACTGCTGGTTGCTCTCTCCAACACAAATGATTTATTGGCCAGAGAGAACTGGAATGAAAGACAGAGATACGAGAGAGTGGCAGAGTAAGAGAAAGTGAGGAGGTAAAAGGAAGGGAAAGTGAATCGGACTGAGTAATGGGAAAGTAAAAGTGAGGGCCATGCAAGTGAGAGTGGACACTGGTTTAGCCAAAGCCTCCTGGAGCCAGCCTTTCTCTGGATAATGAATGGCTGGAAATCATTAAAAAGAACAAGAAAATGAAGGAGGGCACAAAGAGGAGGATGGTAAAAAGACATCCTGAAAAAACAGAGCCTTTTAAGGACTTCTCACCATGGCGCAACAGTGGACCGCCATCAAGAATTTAGTTCAACCCCCACATGGCAATCATATTCACCAAGAGAAATTTGAAAGAGGGGACAAGTTCACCATCAACTTGAATCCCACATTAGTAGAAAACTGATACCTTTCCAGAAACCATTATGCCTTTACCATGAGCAATATAGTACTATTTTACTCAAGGTGCTGATAGACCTAGTGCCCTGTGTTAAATGATCCTGTCCACAGCCTCATGCAGCAGTGAACACAATATAATAATAGACCAGTAAGGTGAACAGAAGGACTGACTTTACTTGCTTAGTGCCTACAGTTGGATGTATAGCCAGAGATTGTGTTGTGAAAGGTTTAAAAGTTATAATGTTTTAAATGTTGAGAAGACAAACACCTGCATACAGAGATTTGCAGAGTGCACCAAAAGACCTGCACCAATTTGTCCAGATCAGTACATTTCAATGAATTCAGTCCCCTTTTTAATGTATGTTTTATTAACCTAACTGACCTACATAGACAACTCTTCTGCTCATCAATTAGCTGAGTCATGTTTTCTGTGTGCTTGACTGTGCATACTGGGAGGACAATGCTGTTTTATCCACTGTAATTGGAATTTAGAAAAGTATAATTTGAAAGCCATTATTTTTAGCCTCATTAAGCTTTTTGGCTGTTGAACACCCACCAAACACAGTAAATGGCAAATTAGGGGTGGAGGAGAGAGAGGGGAAGTTCAGTGAGGAAACACAAAATGTGTTCCTGTCCTTCACATTTGATCTGTAAAAGTTTACAAGAAGAAAAACACAATTAAGTTCAGTCTCTGGCATCATGCTGTGATCATGTTTCTGGGCAGTTCTCCGTGTGTGCACTAATTAAAGTAACAGATTCAAACTACATTTCTAAAGATAAAGACAATAAAAGTGAGCAAAGTGCTGCTACATGGAGTTTAATGCTTAGAGAGCAGACTTGGTCCTGAGCCAGACAGGGTTACTGTACATCTGACTAAAGAAATTGAGGCATTCAAACAGTGAGCAAGTGGAGGAGATAAGATTTTTATCTTAGCCACATCCGGGATGGTGTGGTGACTAAAGCCAAGGCAAAAACTAAAGAGCGCAGATAAGACAAGACTGGAAAGTCAGACCAAAAAGGCAGCAGAGCCAGACTGGTCATTTATCAAGTGAAAATAGCACCTAGCTTGTCTTCCACGAGATCCTTCATTGTATTCAGCTTAATCATACTCTCCTTGTAATGGTAAACTCACGTTTACTCAGAAAGCAGAGCATTCACTTGGAAAATTGACTTTCATACTGGGTCACCTAGAAGACAGGAAGGTCCCTGGTTAGCCATCAATGCGATGGTCTGATTTTTTCTAGAGTTTTGTTGTGTATTGTGTGAGGTCAATCATCTGTCACTGGGTGTGAAGCAGACTCCTTGGCTTGTATCTGACAGGAAGACTGAGGCTGACATGCACAGTGCTTGGTCAGGGCGGATAAGACCTTGCTAAAAACAGAAAGAAAAACTAAATATAGTCTTATCTTATGTCACAAGGCTACAAATGACAAACCACCATGTTTTCTGACGCTAACACATCACAATGCTGTTGTCCTGATAAAACTTTAATTTCAACAGGAAGGCAGTGGGTGTGGTGCAGTATTTTTAAAATCTGTGCTCTCACCTTTTGACACTGGGTCTTGTGATCATAAGAGGGCCTACAATACAAAGGATGGGCCCAGAGAACAGTCAGGATTTTTCCATCATTTTCTCCCAACTGGGAATACCCAATTCCCTGCACAGAGCAGTCCTCATCACTGTCAAATTGTTTGCACAGCATGCAGTATGTGCATGGTACCTCCTCCAGTTTTCCTTTGTGTTTCAATATAGTCTGTGTATGTTGGCATATATCCATGAATAATTAAGATGTACCATCACACAGATCTTAGAGCAAGAGTTCAGTCAACTTGACTGAAACATTAACATGAATTTCGTATCGAAGTATCTGTTCATGGGTGGGAAAGCTGGTGAGGGTTCTCGTCTTTCTTGCTGCACTTTCAATTACTAGTTGTTGCTCGCGACATCTGCACAGTGGTTGCTAAAACTGGAGAGGATAACAAAATGCCATATTGTGTTGCACCCTCCCACCCAGGCTCATCATGGTCAGCCTAGGTCGGCGGACAGCAGAGATTGCAATGACAATATCTCCAACCCAGAGGGAATTCAGAATTACGAACCGGGACAAAACCAAGAAAAAAACCCCACAAACATTCCCCAATTCCATACATGAAAAGAAAAACAAGGGAATGTTCTTTATAAATACTATACTGGGTGACAGCTTTGAGATGTGGGGTTGCCATTAGATTGAGTGGCAGTTACAGTGTTGTAGACCATGATGACTTCAAGCTGTATGAATGGCTGTTCCCATGGTTTTGTGGCTTTGTGCAATATGAACAGTGACCCCACTGTAATCCACGGCTGTTTACATTCCAGCAGATCAGTTCCTACTGGAACCATGGGGAAGGAAGGGCAGGGGTTAAAGAAGACTCTCACGCACCCTATCTCTACTAAACCAACACACACCTCACCCAAGACCCACACTAAGTAAACAATTGACAATGATGCAATATGTGAGGCTTACACCGTCTTATCAACACAAGCTGTGACCAGCATCACATTTATTCTTTACCCTTTCTCCTTATTCACCTGCTCCTCTCCCCTGTTCACCTTTCAATCCCAAATCACCCATCTTTCCATTTCTTTATCTTCTAACTTAAGACAACTCAAATGTACACAAAACAGTTTATACTTCTCTCTCCAATTTGTTTCTCACAGCTTGTTGTGAGTGGAAGACTGGAGCTCCCCTGTAAGTATCCCTAATTTGACAGGGTGGGGTGGTCAGCCTCCACTCGTCCTCTGCCTAGAGTGCCTGGAGGCAACAACACAGCCTAGAGGCCCTGCCCACTCATCCATCCCCTACAAAGCTCTCCTCATTCCCAAACCAACATAAGACAAAAGCTCCTCAAATCTGGTTAAAAAATAGCCCTTAATTTCATGTTTCACTGGGGTAGAAAAGGGAGAGGGTTTATGCATGTTCAAGCCTGTCAAAAGGTCTTACAAGTCTGAGGGCAGTCTCAGGTTGTATATGATCATGTCTGAGAGATGCAGGAGAGGCAGCAGTGTGCCTCAAGTTAAAAGAATGCACAAATGTGTGGGGAAATGGAAGGAAGTTTGTAAAACTCTCAGTTCTTGGACAGTGCTATAGGGCAGGGGTCCACTATTTGAATTCCAGTAAACACAGGAAATTATTTGAGCTAAGATGAAATGAGAGTGACTTCAAAACATCATGAGAACATCATGTTCTTGTTGGAATAACAAGGATTATGGCTGTGAGACAGACAGTCGACTGCAGTCAATACAGTCTAAAAGCAAATGCAATTCAAGTGTCTCTGAATGGGCCTTTTGTGTACTGCAACTCAATAGGTAGCCTTATTTTATTTGCAGGTACACTGCGCTTGTTCAGTCTAGACTTAAATACATTAACTGACCAATATGAGAATATGAGTGCACCGTCGTTTCCAAGCACCTGCAAATGAAGTGAGGAAATACTGCAAACAATCCAGCAACAAAAGTAATAAAAATGTGTCAGTGCAAAAGCCTTTCTTATCTAAGGATGTAAAAAAAACAGGCTATGATTCAGTGTGAGATCAGAGACCACAACAGAGATTGAGACAAGGTAAGAAAAAAAAAAAAACAGCCTTACTCATATGGGGTGTGTGTGTGTGTGTGTGTGTGTGTGTGTGTGTGTGTGTGTGTGTGTGTGTGTGTGTGTGTGTGTGTGTGTGTGTGTGTGTGTGTGTTTGTCAGTAAGAATAGGTTATAATTAGGTCAAAGTATGGTCAATAGGAGTTAGGTGTTGTGTGAGGTATTTATGACTGCATGGTGAAGCAGTTATTAGAGTGTGGGTGTGATCATTTTAACTCACACTGATGTCATCAAAGTGGCTTTATGGAGCTGGAGAGTTCTTTACACACCCACATACCTGCCCTCACCACGAGGTGATAATGGATTTTGTGTGTGTATGTGTGTTTCTCACATCACTTAAACAACTCGAACAGCTTAATCACACAGCTGTGTATGAGTGATCTGTTTTCATATTGATCGTTTTTCTTTAAATGATTCTAAGACCAGTATTAACTACAGACTGCCAAAGCTAAGGTCAGTTTGTAACTAACGTTTCTCCTTGCAACACCTGTTCCTGACATGGCCTCTGCAGTCAAGCACCCTCAGCCCCAGGTGCATTCACTCACACACAAACACACACACGTGCACACACACACACACAGAAACATGTGCACCTCAGCACAAACTGTAACTCTGTTGAATCCAGCCTTGCACATTTGTTTTGATGCTGTGTCTGATGGTTTTTTTTCCTCTACAGTAGCTGTAGAAAGGCTGGCTCACCATGTGACTGAGCCTAGAGAAAACCTCAGCCCACACACTTGTGCTTCACTTCCAGAGCGTTCTGTCCTGTATCCCTACAGTCAGGACAGAGACAGCCAGAGCTCGCCACAAAACAGAGAATAACTCTGTCCCATGTCCCATACATGCCATGGTCAACTGTTGCTGGACAAAGGGACAAAACATGTTGCCTTGGCAACGTTCCCCTGAGATAACTGCATTGGGTTGCTCTGGGAAAATCCAGCTTGTACATTCAGCAAATATTGGTGACTGAGCTGACGGTGGGTTTTGTGAGTGCATTTATCTTATGCCCATATTCACAGCTAATAAATAATACCATGCTAAAATTCAGTGAAAGAGCTTAGACACATTTCAACTCCCTTCTTTAGGCCTATGCCAAGAACAATCCACTAAAGCTGCACTAACACATTAGCCTTGCATGGCAGCACATGTTCTATGCAGGCCAACATTTTCAGCTATTCACTCTCTCCGTCCTTCCAATCAGGGAAGGACGGATAGAACACATTTTCTCTTTGCCTCGTTCATGCTGCAACTACGTCTCCTTTTTAGCACTTGTCACATGCACATAATGACGATGGCAGCGGAGCGTTGTGTTTGGTGTTCACTGTAGGCGGGCAACCCTAAAATCGATGGCTCCAAGAACCCTGACCTCTCCCAGGCCTTTGCTAACAAATTTTTTCCTTCAGAGCAGTGCCACATCCTGCAGGTTGGGACCGCAGCCCATTTAGGTTTGGTTAGAGCCAAGACACAAGAGCCATAAAATGAGGCCATGAGGAAAACAGAGGGGCACCTCCTCATCTACAATCCCAACCAGTGGTCTCAGATGGGGGCTCTTGATGTGGTCTGGAGCAACGTTACACTGGCAGTCTTTAGATTTAACCTGATGTCACTCACAATAAAGCTTTAACTGATCTTAATGTCACTCTCTTCTTTGTATTTAATGTTGATTGTGTCCATTTGAAACATTTTGCACTGTACATTGTAATTAATGCAAAACACTAGTTAGTGGCAGATATGTGTGCCAATTAGCCAAGGTTGTGCAGCTGTTTATTTGACAAACATCAGTTATTTTAATGTGCCTTGTATGGCAAGTAAGCATCTATATTTAGGATCACTCCAGCTCCAGACCCTGCAGCCCCCCTCTCCTTTTGATCCTCCATTCAGAAGGGAGATGAAAAGATGAAGAGTGACATCCAGGAAGAACGGTGAATGGAAGAAGGACATCTGCCTCTTCCCTTTGTCTCTTCCTGTAAACACATCATCCATCCTTCTTCTGATGCCTCACAAACACAATTTTTTGCCTCCAGTTTGAAGAGGTCATTAAAAACAGCACAGTAGTTCCTGACATGTTTTGTATAATAAGATTCATTCAACATGTAGCAGATTTCTGAAGGGTGAATGCAATGACCCTGAAGGGCACAGAAAAGAAAAAAAGATCTACAAAGCATCCCGGCTTCTGCTGCCTCCATTACATAAAACGTCTCAGCATCTCTCTCCTCTGACAGCCAATGCTACATGCAGTACAAAAGAGCCAAAAGCAACAAAGCAACTACTTCTGCTTCCACCTCATTTCAAAGCACATCCCACACTCAAAAAAAAAAAGCTGTTGACTGCTGCTTTGGGTCAATCAATATACAGTGTACCCACATGCTGCACTGCATATAGAACTGAAAAAACTGTATCACATTCAAACAAGTGACCTACAAAAACATGAGTTCAAAGTAGAGACAGTCACTCTACATATTAATTCTTTAATTGTTGTACACATATTTGATTACTGGCACCAATAAAGATCACTAAACACATCAATCTTCCTGGCTTTGAGTGGTTTTTCCAGTTTTTCTTTCAGAGCAGGAAGTTGCCAAGGGGCTCTTGCACAATGTGTTAGCCACTTAAACAAACACACACAGCTCGGCACATGACTTTTAGTATCAACACCATGTGGTGTCACTTCATTCCTTTTGACACTGCTGCGCTAGTTAGCATAGTGTTTAGCACATTCACTAAATACTCTGTTAGAGTAGGCAAGAAAGCACTGGTGTTAACACTATGGTGGCTGCCTGCTCTACTGGCAGTGACTCTCTCTATGTATGGCTCAGACAAAAACACTATTAGCAAATAACTGCACTAACAATACCAACTATTGACTGACAGTGTTTTAAAGTGAGTGAAAGAATTATTTTTATCCAACATCTGCACGTGAAAAGCTTTTACTGAGGCCAACTCGTTTTATAAACAAGCACAAAATCACCTTTCTGAGTCAAAATTACTCAACAAGCCGCTTCATTGTCATTAGTTATATAGAATATCGATCAATAATTAAACCTACTGTAAATTGAAATTAAAATAGACAGATTGTTATTACAAAAACCTGTCTTACATCATGATCATATTTCAGTAAGAAGCCTCTGTGGTTTGTGTTCTGTTCCTGTTTGCTGTTTATTAATGTAAACTCAACACTTCCTCCACCAAGGTGACATTAATACACTTCCAGGCATCATGCAAGCCATTACAGCACAGATATATGGCAAAGTTTTTAATTTGCTCAAATAAACCACACCTCTAGCTAGTGCTGGATATCAGGCCATCATTTCAACATCAGCTTTTCTTGTAGGATTTATTGCATTTAGACGTTTTTACACAGAGCAAACAGAATTTAGCAGCTGACAAGAAGAAAGAATTAACTCACCATTTCGTCCAGAGCATAGCGAAGTAAGCCATGCTCATAGAGGATGAAGAACCTCCTTTGCCATTTCTATAAAAGAAAAAAAAAAGAGAAATTCTTGAATTATTGACATAGTAACATACTAGATATCAATATCAGCCCCAGCAGTAAACCTCATCAGCATTTTATACAGCCTCAAGCAACATGAGAGAAAGTGCATATATTTAGCACAGAGAGCTGTTTATTTACTATAAATAAGTCAATTTTTGCCATGCCTGTTGAACAAATACTATTAACTGCCTAATGACCAGTATTTCCTTTATAGAGTCAGAGATCTAATCTACAAAACAATCTGTACTTTCCAATTAAAATGTTGAATCTTATATAGTATATACCTCAGGGTATAAAGACTTAGTCAATACGTTGGTACACAGACATGCAAACAGTAAACAAACAAGATCAAGAAAGCCTTTGGGAAACCGTTGTCATCTAGTAGCAAACAAGTTGTTTGGGGAACATCCAGCATATACAACATCACAAGGTTTGTGGGACTGGACGCTGGACACTATTTTATCATCACGAGTCAGTTTGAACAATCAATCATCCAGTTTTCAGATTGTTCTTCCTCACAATTGCGTGAGGAAGGAAAGCCTATATGCAGAACAGAGATTAGAAATGTGTTGTTTTGTTTAGATTTTTTTGAATGTGGGTAGAATGACAACAAATACTAAGTGGCTAAGCCCTTTCACATCAGTATATAAGATTGCACTTTTGATAGTGTGAACCGTGACCACATCCCTCTTACAGGATATACATGGTAAATGCTACTGATGTGAACTGATATCTGATAATATCATGTCATCCTGCACAATGTGAATGGACCCCAGCCTACTGAAGAAGATGAAGCTCTCTGTTGATATATGAAAATGAGATGGTAACAGTTTCCATTGATCTTCTTCATCATTGGCTCCATCAGCTCTCCGCTGCCCCCCCCCCCTTATCCTAAGGCACCGTTTTGTCTCAGTGTTAAATTTCCTGGCTCCGATTCCAACAGAGCCCAATCCATGAAATATTGAGAGGTGCTTTGTAACCTAAAAGGCTCTGGAAGGTCTCAACAGAGATGTCGATAACCCTCGCAGGTGACGTTACAGAGACACTGCAGTTATAATCACAGATTCCATTTAAAAAAGTGAGAGATATGTGGCTTATGTGGGGCCAGTAAAGATCAATTACACCATCCCACCCTCACAAAACGGAGCCACAGACCTGCAACCTGTCACACTAAAGTGGTCCTAAAACATGACTCATGCAACACATCAGCACTTTTTCTCTGTTATTTGTTTGTTGGTCGGTCAAAAACCCGACCAACAATGCTCACCTCAGCACTACGTACAAGCCACCAATTATACCCCCACAGTGAAAAGCTGATCGTAAGAATAGGCAGAGCATGAGTGGTGATGTCAAAGCAGCAGCAGACTGTTGACAGTAGTTGAGCCGAAGGATCCAGAGGTGCTTTTTCCAAAAACCCATATGGAAGCCATCAGTGTGGCTGTGAGAACTGGGACTTTTCCCTTCTCCTCCCCCACATTCTCCCTACTCCTCTTTGGGATGCACCACCACAGTATAATCCTGGAGCTGATAAAAGAAGTGGTGCAACAGAGCAAAGCTCCCATTACATGACGCTAGGGGAACAGGATTCATGAAATAAAGTCAATATCAGACTCATTATTGCCTGAACATGAGGCTTCTTCTGATAGAGGGCTGAGCCTCCCACGGGAAGCTGGTGATTCCATGAAACAGCAACAGAAGCAGGAACACAGACCTCCTGTTTGTCAGATGTCAAGTGAGTGCCAGAATGGATAACAGAATCAAAGGAAGGACCAGTCAAGCCAATTGCCTTTTTTTTTAACTTACCAAACAGCCTCTGCTCTGATATACTAAACTTTCTCCATCTCATACTCAAAGCTGTTTAACACAAAATCCTAAGATCTGCACCCGCTAACTCTCAGCATGAGCAGAAACCAAGTTAGTCCAACTCAGTCAAGCAAAGTTGTTCCCTTTCAAGGATACCCATGTGTATTCATGAAATTTGTGAGGCTCTACCAAATGTCCCTTCATTAGAAGGAAGTCAAAAACAATGCTCACTTCTGAATGTATTTAATTTCAGGTGCAGCAATGTATGAAACCACTTACCCGAGATCTGTGTAGGGGATTGTCAAAATTTGTTCCCTCGGGCGCCAGCAGCAACCAGCCTCCATATATAGGTTTTGCCTGGAGAGGGGAAAACACAATTACAGTGCTGAAAGCAAACACTAAAACAAAGACATTAACATATCGATTAACAGTTCAATTGTACACATATTAATTCACTGCAGGCTTGTCCCTACAGTGGCTACAAATTGTGGCCCAATATCAGACAGCATTAACACACACACACACACACACGGAGTCTAACTGTGAGTGTCTTAGGTGTGTATTAGTCACTAGCTGCCTTGAATTGACTGCAGGCTACATTCTCCAGCTGGCTGTATGCCAGAGCACCATGCTGCCCTGGAAAAAAAAAAGGAAAGGCTAACACACATGATTTTCCCTCTGATCCTCTAAGTGGGTGGACTGGTGGGTGGAGGGGGCAACAAGAGGCAGAAGTTAGCAAGAAAAACAGTGGATGAGAAACAGAAGAGAAAAGTGGTACAGGGCCTGGGAGCTTTTGTGGCTACAGATTTGCAATTCAAACTTGTCCTGAGAAATTCAAGTTGGCCTGGCAGTCTCTCTTAAATAGTTCTGGTACATAGTTGAACTGTAGCCACACTAGTAGTCAGCAATTGTTTGCTGAGCTAAAAAAGCCCTGCACAACCACTGCAGGGCTGTGAGTAAAGGAGCACAAATTTCACTAAATGTTTACACACAAATCTTACCTACACCTAACCAGCTTAGCAAATTAAGTCCCTTGCGTAATTCAACTGTACTTCCAATTCTATGGAAGAGTAGCCTACAAATAAAGTCGAGCAGCTCTGACATTTACAGCCGCCTGGCACTTCCATGTTCTTCTATTGGTGGTTTTGATTACAGTCATAATTTCAGCCCATGTAAAGCCAAGTATAATCCACCATAAAATCCTCTTTCACTTCGATTAGAGGAGGTACAGCACATTTCTCAGCTGAGTGACTCTGTAAACAAAATGACATAACAGGAATTTTCCATCATAAATCCCCAAGTCACCGTAACAGAAGTCAAGAGTTTGAGCAGAATTGCAAGAGAAACAACATCCAACTTTTGATGGACATTTGAAAAGTCTGAAAGGTGAAGGCACACGGGGATAGCACCTTACAGATGAGTCTAAGAGTACGTTATTTGATTATGGGAGAGGGAATCAAAGTGATACTGGGACACTAGCTACATCCATTCTTGTGGAACATTAGTCTGAAGCCCATGGAGAAATACTGAGACTCAGCACAGCTTAGAAAAAAGTCCCATCTCTCCTCACATGACCTGACAGCAGCCCGAATGGCAAGGCCTCCAGAGACAGAGAAAAAGACGAGATGAATCTGGGTCATTTTTTACCCTTCAATGGCTCAGCGTTTAAACTGAGTAATCTGAGTGTGTTCGTGTGTGTTCATTTTGCAACGGCCCCCCAGCCTCTTATTCCCTCCCATCATAAATGACTATGTAATACTGCACCGACGGCGTGGGCCTTTGAGTGGTGAGGTGGGGAGCCAAAAGGAATGACAAAAGTTCTGGCTCAAAATATGCACAGAAAGAGATTTACAGGCCTTCTGTATCTTCTTCCAGCGGGACTTTTAAACAATGGGCGGCAAGATCTGCATGTCTTGGGTCGTCAGTCGTCGTTTCACGACGAATGATAACCTTTCACTGAGTGCAAGTGATCGCAGGATAAGCTTGATAGCCAGTGGGTCAGAAATTCCAGTGGGTAGGACAAAAACCCTCAAGACTATTTCCATCCCAACAAGGAAGCCACGGGCCATGATGGAGAACATTACAGGAAAATGTGTGGCTGTGTCCTCACCAAGCCATGTTGAAGATATTACCAGCTGAAGAGGTGTCATTCAGATAAACTGTTAACCTGGATACAGGTGACTCCTAACCTGTCCTGTTAAACAGATTACCAAAGGGAATGACCATGACATAAGCCAACAGAGTTCAGGGTGATCTGACGCCACCATTCACAGCCTGCCAATATCAACAACACCGCCCAGCAGGGAGTGTTAGTGGAAGACTTGTGTTTTATTTATTATAGGAAAATAACAATGCCTTTCTAACAGACTCCCAGCATCCCACCCTTCAATCGTGGACTTGATTGTTTGTTAATTTGGGAATAATGGAGACAACAGTGTGGTAAAGAATTAGAACAGGGTAAAAAAAAATCCACAAGGAAGTGTTATAGTTTTTTTTTTTTTTTTTTAAAGATTTCAAAGAAATGACCGTAACCCAAATAGAAGCAACTGACAGCGGGCTACTGTGCTGCAGGCATGGAGCTGGGTGGAGGCCTATATCTGCATGAATTAAGGTCAATATGCGCCCTTGGGCTGGAAACTAATTATGTCCAATTAACCTAACCTTTGCACTTCATGGTCGGTTGACATGACTGAGTCTTTGAAATGTGCACATCAAACAGAAAGATACTAACTGGCTTCCTTTTTTCATTACGCACAGACAATATCACAATTTATACCAACTTTAATGTTGAAAAAAAACAACAATAGATTTGTTCACCTGATTTAAGTCCTCGTCGTTCAGCAGATGCGATTCTCTGGGCTTGAAGCAGTTCTGACATTTACTTTTGTTGAAAATGTTGGCTTGAAATTTCCGACAGGGATTGTCTTTGAATGACATGGTGGATGAAAAAGGTGACGCTCGGTGAGGAAAAAAATAAAAAATAAAAAATAAAAAATATTGAGAAACAAAACTTGCTCAGTCCTCGCAGGCAGGTGGGTCAGTGTCAACTCTCAGTTTGAGAACTATCAATGAAAGTGAAGCATGAAGCGTGGAGTCCGATCAAAGAGTGCGTCGTCCACCTGTCCCGGGTCACCTGAGGCGGTGAGCGACCTCTCGTTAGGTGATATCTACGACGGTCATCTTGAGAGAGGGGTCTTTAACTTTTGTTGTTGTACACAAGCTTTTTAAGAAGTTGTCAAATAAGTTGCAGGAAAAAAAAAAAGAGGGGGGAGGGTGGTGGGGTGGTGGTGGTGGGGGGGGTCTTTTCTCCGGTTACGTCCTCAAACGAGGTGCGGACGTTTCACAGGTGACACTCCGGGCCTTGAGCTCTCTGCAACGGTCCCGTCTGCCTCCATCGGGCGGAGCGGCTGCACCGAGGGAGGGAGTCCGCTTTGGCCCCCCTCTCTCCCCTCCTCTCTCTCTCTCTCTCTCTCTCTCTCTCTCTCTCCGCCTGTCTTTCTATCTAACAAGTGATACCGCAGCCATCGCCGTTAAATCAATTTTACGCGTCTGACGTCTCCGTTTAAGGCCAAACGCCGTTATCCAACTTTACGCGTAACGCCATCGACGCGGCTGTCACGCCGATGGATCCGTGGCGTCGGGTCCGGTCCGTCGCTGCAGCCTCGTCGCGGGCTCTGATACGCAGTCTGCGGTCGCTGTTTACGTGAAAACCCTCGCTTGGACCGGACAGCCAGTCGGTGGAGGGATAGGGAGGTGCTCGGGAGAGAGTGAGCGGTGAGTGACAGGAGCCGCGGCCAATCAGATACCTCGTAGCGCCCACAACCGAGGCCGCGTCCAATAGAAAGCCTCCGATACTTTCGCTCAGGTTAGGTTAGGCTTTAAAGAGCCCATCACAACAAAAAAAAAAACTTAAAACTGTGATGTTGTTATGAGTAATAGCCTGAGCTAATATTTTTCATTTCGAGTCGAAAGGACACACTGTGAGCTGCATTTATTCAGGCTGCCCTCATTGTTAGTAGAGTTTTTTTTTCTATTGCTTATTTTGTTTGGGGGTGGTTTTGTTGTTTTTTTTGTGTGTGTGGTGTGTTAATCTTCAAAATCCACAACAGCACAAGAAAGCAAAGAAATAATAATTGGTTGCTAAACAGTCAAAATTGCTTAAGAATGGGTAAAGATGACTGATAAACAAGACCATTTGACCTCTCATGGGATGTACATGCAAATATTTACAGCCATAGCTACACAAAGTGATACACAAAAAAACTAATATTAAAGTGACAAACAAATTTAGAGTAGGCTAACAAAAGACCCTATAGCAATTAAATCTTATCAAGTGTTATTGATGTGCACAGTAACGTACAATAACATAACAGGAAATGGTGGAACAGGATTGTCTTTTGAGAATAACAAATAAGTAAATAACAAATGTCATACATTTTCAGAGGCTATTTTTACACTAGTACTACTATTACCACTACTATTGGAGCTCCATGAAAAATACAAGCAAAAAAAAGATGTCTTGAATATACTCAGATACAGGCTTAAACAGTCTGGCAGGTGTTCGTTTTAAACATGGAAAGTAATCCTGGCATAGTGTTGTGATTCCAGGCTCCAGAGCACCATCTGTTGGTGTTAGATTTCCAGTGGCAGGGCCACAGACTGGGTCAAAAAAAAAAAAAAAAGAAATGCATATATGTCGGAGACACATCAAATGGGAATGTGTGAATGATTGATAACAGGTGGAGCTGAGTCAGTATATTTTGCTATTCTTCAAACATGCAGCTAGTTTTATGTGTGAAAATATGAAGTGTTGTGCAATAGTGCGATGTTATAAAAATGTTACCTGTTGTCTTAGTACATTTTTCAACAAGAATAGGTAGTTTATCTTATTACACAATTAAAATACAGACATGGAAATTTACTGAGATATTGCTAAATATCATGGAAGAGTTTTAAGCCTAGTATAGCAGATGAGTGTGGAAAAATTGATGCAGTTTGGTTTTCCCTTGCTGGCATTCTCTCCAGTTGGGCCCACTGTCTCCTGATTTTGACAGGACAGGAAATGGTCCTTACTGACTGACTGAAATTTGCATACTGCACAGAGAGAGAAGTAACCATTAGGTTATTTCTACAAAGTCCAGATAATCAGATCAAGAATGTCTGCCGTCATGTGCACGTTCTTTGAGGTCTCCATGAAAGTGAACAACTAAACATTTTCACATTCCAAGCTGATGATCCAGACAGTGAGATTCTCCTGGGAGATGCACCAAGAACTTCAAATTATGTGGAAAAATATGAACTCGAAACACTCGAAGCACACGCAACCTCATTCATCTTGTCAATGAAAAGCCACTTAATGTCTCTACTTTTAAGAAGTGCAAGATTTTATTGAGGGCGCTCGAGGTGGTGTGCTCGGACAGGAACATATACAGTTTACCACAACCAAGTCAGGGTAAAACATACAAGAAAATGTAATCATGTAAATTATTAATTTAACAGTCCAACAAAGCACAATTCACTGCTAATCTATTAAAACAGAAATAAAGTTTTGTGCTTAAACATGTTGTATAACCAGGAGACAAAATATATACCAAAATATAACACATATATCAGTAGCAATGAGAACATGGGTGAAATGCATCCACTTTTAGAGAGAATAATTCACTATCAGAATTACACAATGATGACATTTCCTGTCCATTTCATGTACCCGGTCACTACACTATGAGTCAGGTATCATGGGAAGCATTATTCACACAGCGCTGTTGAGAAAGGCTTTAGATGGGATAAACTATCTCTAAGCTTAAAAACATTGTAGACATGAACATGACTGACTTTAAACACCATAAGCATCTTGAACACTTGCAAACTCTGTGCTCTAAAGTCGGCATTTCTCTATTTTTCAGAAGGCAAACAGAAATGTACACCAGTAAAAACATACATGTGAAAACATACTAACACAACAGTTTTTAGTTAGGCAACTAGGACCACTGAGCTTAGGTTAGGTTACTGAAAGATTTCAACTGTTAGGCTGAAACTGTTTGCAAAGCTTCAAAGAAGAACACATTGCTTATTTCCATTTATCCATACTTTCTGCTAAGCTACATAAACGCCACACTACCTGCTCCATTTATGATGAATGGGCATAAATTATATTGAGCTGAATCGTCCAATATGAACGTAATTCCTGGGGAGACAGGGCTGACATAAGAAATACTAATAATGGCTGAAGCAAAGACTATTGAGTTCTCATGTTCATATCTGCTTTGAGATATTACAACTTTAACTATTATTCATGGCCTACAGAGACTAACTGGGAAACTCAGTGTTGTGGCCCTGTAAAGATGTGATTTGTGCTGTTCTTCGGAAAGAAGATTTCTAACTTTTGTGCCAAATCCAAAGAAATAAACATAAAAAGTTCATCAGAACTTGACGTATACTGCATATTAATGATGAATTAAAATATCAGCATTTAGAAGAGATTTGCCGTCTTCTTCATGTCATTACGTTTCCACAGTGGAAGTCTGTCAAATTCTTGAATCTCCATGCCAAAGATCTCAAAGAATGAATCTGGGGAAAGGTGGCGCTACAAAGGAGAGAAGAGAGAATAAAAGAATGAATTGAATGTGGAAAAGCTGCTCTGTATCTCACCTTGCTTTGTGGTGGTTTCTAACCTGCATGTGGATGGGATTTCTTATTCTAAAATAAAACCTACAATTACTACTTACTAAAAAAAAAGGAATCTGTGTCGCATTGCACGAGTTCTTTCCTCACACTTTACCTCAAGTCTTGTTCTGTCAACATCCTTCGGAAGCTTCACTCGTCCTCTATTAGTAACCGTGAGCAATTCGAATGGGTAGACCTTGACAAAACAAGGACTAGTTGAGAATGCTTTTTGAATTGATTATCACACATGATATACTGGAATACAAACTTTACGCTTTGAGCTACTGAGATTCAGTCAGAACATCTTGTACCATGCAAATATGCATCTGTTGTAAAACCACTGCACAGTTAGCATGGATATTTGAACTCCATAATACCAGTGCTTCAGTCTCCAGAGAAGAAAACTCAAGGTCAAGGTCCTGCATATATCAGCCTTTGTCAAAAGACTCATATTTTCACATATTCTGCTATAAAGGAAGGTGATAATGAAGTTGTCCTTGAAACCTCAGCGCACTCAGCACTATCCTACAGCTATTAATCTAGCAAGCTTGCGTTTGAAATTCATCCAAGGCTCCAGTGGACTGTATGAAGTATTATTTGTATTTATTATTATTACTCTTACATGCAGCCTTTAAAGGTTGCCCAGAACATGATAATTCTTTGCAATGAAAACTCTTCTCACGTACACAGTTTGGAAGAGAATTAAAAAACTTGAATGTACAAATAATACTTGCTTTTGGTTCCAACAAATTAGGCATAGACACTCCTCTGTCCAGTCTCGCTAATGGATGTTGACCGTCATGGACGAGCTTCAGAGTGAAACACATGCAATAGGAAAATGTCATGGCAGGATTAATCACTTCAGAGCTAAAAGCCAAATGGCCAGATTACTGTCAGCAAAGCATATTTAAAAGATGAGTGGTTAAAGCGTCAGTTGTGTAATAGATGCAATTCATGAATCAATGAAGAAATATATTAGTGCCTGCAAATTTTATTGCACATTTTTTTTTTAGCATGAAGACCCAGACAGTGAGGTGAGGTGAGTCATTTGGAATTGCAGGAAACAGGGAAAGGAAGCACAAACAGAAAATCAAGATCACGTAAAACATAAAACCATTCGGCACATACCTTAAAATCTGAAAGGCAAGGGAAAAGGAAAAGCAAAAGCAACACACAATTAATCTTTATTCACTGATTCAATATTGTAGTGACTGACAACATCCACGATAAATGATACAGACGTTTGCATACTGACCTCTGAATCTGTCACTGCTGTAGTAGGAGAAATCTGCTGACTGTGGCTGATAAGCAAACACATCAAAACACAAATTATTATTATTATTATTATTTCTCTAGTTTACCCTTAATACCTAAACTCTGCACACATCGACATGCACATGTCAACTCAGATATTTACGTAGTTCAGAGTCAGAATCTAAATAGGAGGTGAATACTTGTATGCACAATAACAATGTGGTCAACAATGTGGACACCATGTTTCTGCTTTAGTAAAACTTCAAAAACAAGTGATGTTGCTCTTACCGGATGGAGGCCATTGCGTCCATATCCAGGCAAAGAGTTTGTTGTTTGGGATGGGGAAGAATTTGGATCTATATTAAAGTGAAACAGCAGTTAGATTATCTTACCATGAGACGAATCACACTCAGCCTCAACGCTTTGCCCAATTAGATCAATTAGAGTAAACATAAACATGCCGGGTAAGCACCATGCCAAGTTCTTTTCTTAGCCTTTTGCTAAGAGTTCTCAGTACTGCTCTATTTCTATATTTAAATTTTCCATTAAACATTTATTTTACATTCAAATCTTTAATAACCAGCCCATTGTTCAGGTTAGACGAGGAAAAAATTAAACTGTACCTTGCTGTTTATAGATTGGAGGCCTCCTGTACATGTGGAAGCCTTCATCTGCAGATAGTGAAGAATTCAGGATCAGCTAATAATTCATTCTAAAATATTACACAATGGAAATAAAATAATGTAGTGTCTCTTTGGCAGCTGGTTTCAAAATCACTTTTTCCTTTTCAGTGTTTTAAAACAGATATTCTTCAGGAGCAATTTAACTTAATAACTTTTCTCAGAACGATGTAGATGCAATAAAGACAGTGAAAAGTCGGACTCTGGCTAAACAAAGTTACGTTGCGCTCACTACAGAAATGGGATGTGACTGATTTTCAGTAATAAATAATAATAAATAAAATAAAAAATTACGGCCATGCTATAAATAGGAATGGCTGTAGAGTAATGTCTGATTGAAGTTTGGGAATATTTATTATTAATATTTAATCAATCAAACCAGAGAAAAAAAAGAAGAAAATTATGCAAAATGGGAAAAGAAGAAGAAAGGAGAAGCGCAGTGAAAGAAGCCTCTGCTGTAGATGTTTGCTGGTGTATCTTTTCTGTCTGGGGCACAAACTGCTGTGCTGTCTACTCCAGGAAAGCTGAGATATGATGAGTCCCTGTGCGACTGACACTCCCTGTGAACTTTGACCACTAGATGGCTCAGTGTTTCTAAGAGAACGCTCTCTGTGCCATCCTTCTCTGCAGGTGTTATTTATTCCCCGCTGACACTTAAAACGTAAACCAGTTGTCTAAATTTTTATTCTGCCAGTTGACTGCGTAAAGTGATGGGACACACGTGTTGGATTGGAAATAGAAAAATAGCAGTAACATAGCAAAGTGAGGGAGAAGGTTTGCAGAAAAGGTTGGGGGATGTCTGGTGGGGTGGGGATCTTACCTCGGGTGTGAGGGAGGAAGTGGTGACATAAAGGGGAAGTGGAGCAGGTGTCATTGTTGCCAGAGAATAAAGAAGGAGAAAGCATCAACCCTGCTTGTTATTCCAGAGGAACAAGTGGGAGTGTTGAGGAGGAGAGGAGTTGTGGAGACAGAGGAGTAAAGGGGAGGTGGTGCAACAGAGAAAACAGTGAGCAGAGGAGGATTCATCTTTCTACAAGGGTGATGTGAAGATTGAGATAATTCACTCCCTCTCACCTGGCCTGTGGAAGTGTTGTGGTGATCTGGGCAGAGTTGGAGTGTAGCTGTGGCGATTGTACATTCCATGAACTCCAAAAGATCCATGGCTCGAGGATTTTGGTATGTACTTTCTCATTTCAAAACTCTCCTAGACAAAAAAAAAAGAAAAAAAAAAACAGTGTAAAATGTGCTACAAATGAAAACTAAAGTGCGCAGTACCGTGCGTGACCATGAATGTGTAAATTTGAGAAAAGTATTTACCTCTGTGGTTTCAGATTCATTTCCTGTTGACTGAATCAGAAAGACAGAAGAAGAAAAATCAGTGTATGCAGCAAAATCGTACAAAACCAAAATACAAAATACATACATCAAAACACATAAGCTCTGGTAAAAACCTTGTATCTCCAAACTTGTCAGATATGAAAAAAACATATGTCCAGTTTTCTAAAAGGAGGAAGCGTTTAAATTCTTTTTATTTATTTATTTATTTTTTTGAACCCTGTACTCCTTCAGCTAATTTGGAAAAAATGACCGAGCTTGGAGTTATGAGGTTTTCACATGAAGACAAAACAGGTAGAAAACAAAAGGATTTAATTGTAAAGGTACTTTTGGCTAATTATCCTATGTTAGTTTCTGCTAGCATGACCGCGATCATTAATGCAGGCTCAGTGACACAGTAAGCAACAACTAATCAAGTATTGTTTTTACCACCATTAACTCCATATTAAATGTGCATTGACTTATTTTTGATTGTACTGTACGTTGCTATGTATTCTTAAAAATGTAAATGTAAGCAGAGAACAATATTCCCATATACGTGCTGTGAGTTTGACTTAAACATTTAAAGTATTTTGTTATTGTAGAAAGTTATTACAAAAAAAAACCCCAAAACACGTATGTCTAATTTTCACAATAAATAAATGTGCCAAACACAATCAAATTATGAGAACAGCTAAAAAAGGGTTCACTTGGTTTGACACATAAATCAAACCAAGACAAAGAAAACCCACCAAAACAATGACACACAAACATGTCACTGGATACAACTCGGAGCATTGAATGAAATTACCTCTGCAGGGTTTTGCCTGTCCTGTTTGTTGCCTTTGTTGTCCAAAGCAGAGGAGTTGTTGTTCACAGACTTATAGGATATCATATCAGGATGCTCTATATCATATATAGCCTTGACTCTGGGAATTGCTGCTAAGTCTCGGTAATCAATGATCTCATTATCTACTTTTGCCTGGGACCAGGACAGGGAGGAGAGGGAGACACAGAATATGGGGGAAGGAATGAAGGAAGGATCAGACAGCACAAGTCAGGTCAAGTGAAAAGTCAAAGGTTGCTTATTACATCATTTCAGGGAGGAATGAAACTTTAATCCCACATCACCATGTTGGCCTGACTTTGGCAAGTGGAGTAAACAGATGACATAATTCTGTAAAATGATAATCTACTGTAATCTGTTTTACTCTAAAAGTTATAAAAGGGAATTTGTTACAGGCTCATATTTTGAGGTGACCTGTTGGGGGTAAAGTTTACTCCATACAATAAAAACCAACAGGGTGTGGATCATAGGAGACTGGGGGGAGGAAACAAAAGGATACAGAGGTTGTTTTACTATTCCAATTCAATCTGAATCACCAATGCATTCAAATTGATTAAGCAAATAAATCTAAGCTCCTGTTCAATATGTGGTTGATTTTCTCAATGTATTTTTTTATATGTGTATATATATATATATATATATATATATATATATATATATAGCATACGCTCTCAACCACAATTGAAATCACATATTTCTCTCACAAACAAGATGAAACTAGTTCCGACCAGTCAAGGTAAAATAGAAAAAATGTTTACAAAGAAATGAAACTGCTTTTAAGACTCTTAAAATGTTTTTTTTTTCCCCCCGCACATTGGTTATTTTCCCGAGATGAGTTCA
Source organism: Trachinotus anak (assembly GCF_046630095.1). Taxonomy (NCBI): domain Eukaryota; kingdom Metazoa; phylum Chordata; class Actinopteri; order Carangiformes; family Carangidae; genus Trachinotus; species Trachinotus anak. The sequence continues at coordinate 12,697,160 of NW_027273876.1, read as the reverse complement.
ATTACAGTCAAAAAGAATTATCTTGCAAGAGAGACACTTTGTCCATGCGACTCCCCTGTATAAATAAAGGGATACATGAAATGTAAATCAGCCCACGGTGAACTGTGCACCACGGAAGATGCTAAACAGATGTTGCCATCAGAACTTACGCAGATAGTTCGACCAGGACTTCCTGGAGTGCATGAGCCTGGTCTGGAAGAGGAGCTTTCAGATGAGGATCTAGTGGGCTAAAGACAAAAAAAAAAACAAAAAAACAGCTGTGTTAGTTTGATTCATGGGATATTTTAACTGAGAAAAAACATTTTCTGTTTCATCTTCAACTTGTAACATCCTCTCACAACATCTCTTTACATGCTCACACAACGGTATCTGGACCGGTTTTCTTTTCTCACATGTACAGTACAGTGCAGGCCTGGTACAATACAGCATATGCGCATTGTTCTGTATTGTAATCCATTTAAAAATGTTTATGATGAAAGAGCACACTGCTGTGTATTAACTTGTGCAGGTTCTAGCAGATTGCAAGGCCAGAAATTAACACAGCCAAGCATGCAATGAAAAAGGTTCATATGCTACTTCCACTGAAAATGTTAATTATTGCACATATAGTGCACCGGTGCTCTACACTTTAAAAGCTCTTCTAGCTAATCATACTTGGTGCAAAAAAGCAAAGTGTTCATGTTGCATGTGAAGCAAGCGCGTGTGGTTAATCTCAAACTCTGAGATTACAGCCTCTGGAAACCCATCAGTGCAAACAGCAGACCAGCCTCACAATATTAACCTTCAGTTCATGTGGGGGGAAAAAGAAATCAAGACAAGGTGTTTTTGGTCTGCTGACCTGAGAAGGAAGAGAATGTGTAAATAGATTGTGCAGTCTTACACAGATATCACACTCAGACCCTCTTTGTACAGCTGGTTATTAACGTCTTATTTCAAGAAGGTTGTTCAACTGGTATCATGTCATGCTGCCTCCAACATGTTAAACTGCATCTCACACATAGAAATAGAGTTGAGTGTTAAGTTTGGGGGAACTTACCCTGTAACTATCCTCAGTTCTGCTCTTGTCTCTGCAGTCCGGGTGCCATATTGTCGATCCTGTGAACACTTAGCAATTAGCTACAGCAGCCATCACGGCAAAAAAATTAAAAATGCACAACTCACACAACCTGACACTGGAACTCTGAACATTTTGTTGTCCTTATCATACAAGGCTTTGAATTTATGCATCTATCCAAGACCGAATCAATGTTCTTACCGTGAGTTGTATATTCATGTTATAATCTTAAACTGACCTTGCACATACATTTCTTCTCCTTCTCTGAACATTTTGTCACATCGGCAGCATCTTGCACAACCAGGGTGATAATGTTTGTCCCCTGCCTGGAGCAGATCATGAGGAAGGTAAAAGAAAAGCATCAGATCGACTGCATACATGCACAAATTGCACAAAATGTGCATGTTCGGAAATCACTTTGCAATCACACTGAGTTACAGTTAGGCAAATCATTTTACACTAATTGCCACAGCCAGGTAGGTGCACATTGTTTTTCCATAGACAGAGAGTTACTATCTGTGCTGGATTTAGACATGTTTAAACTGCATCTTTAGAGGCTTTTAAGAAAAAATTTATTTATTTTATTTATTCAAATAGCAAGAGATACACAATTCAAATAATAAGAAATGCATGACTCTTCAATAAGAGTTAGCCGTTCCTACCTCAAGGACTTTCCCTGTTATAAACTTCTGGCACGCTTCACACTGTACCCCAAACTGAATCTGGTAGTCTCTCTCACAGTAAGGAACACCATCTCTGGAAGATAAAACATTCAGTATCAACAGACACATTTTCTTATGTGTGTATTAGTTGCACAAAGTCTACTGATTGCTTTTTTCCAGTGGAGGTACGAATGAGGGGATTTGCATTTACTTGCTGATGTATTCTCCGCTCAGCACTTTCCTGCAGGCTTTGCACTTGAAGCAGCCGAGGTGCCACTGGCCGCCCAGGGCTAACAGAGCCTGGCCATTCTTGATGTCTCTTCCACAGCCAGTGCAGCCTGAAAACACACAGACATATTCCTTCTGAGTAAACATTGCACATCTGACAGGCTGTTGCCTTTTTTTTTTTAATTAATATTACACTAAAGGTTGTTCAAGTGAATCTGTATATTACATCCAGTCACTCAGTTCCTCTTATTATTTATTTCAGGTTTACACATGTGTAAACTGAACATTAAAAGTAAAAGCGCAGTCTGACATCACAGAACCAGAGCTCTTTGCACAAGCTCTTTATGCTCATTCCTGCATATATTCTGTACAGTCCTGCAGAGAGACCCTCTTAATCCACAGGCTTTGTGATTCTGGATCCCCTATTGATCCCCGCTGTATCTATAGCTGGTAGGTGGATAAGGTCAAGTTGAGATGGAGAGGTTCTGCTGCATCTCTTAGTCCATACTAAGTCACTGGTCTGGCAGGGTCCCGGGAGAATGACCAGATTTGTAAGGTAATGTCAACTCAGTGTTGTGACAAACATGCAGTTCACCTGGAGGAGGTCAGAGTGGCATTAGGGGCGATGTTTAGCCTGCATTCCTGACAGTGTGCAGACTTTCAAGACCTTACAAGTAATCTCCTGGGTGAAAGCCGAACATGACGGTTGTCAGGTCCTGCAGAGTCGTGATGATCTTTGATGTTCGCATCATTTAAATCTCTCGCGGATGACCTCAAATGACCTACCGGCTAGTTTTAAAAACACACTGGAGCTTGACCTCGAAACATGAGGAAGAAAATACACACACCGGAACATAATCAGATGTGTTACTTGCAGAAATAGTGTAAAGATTTTATTTCTCCATAATGAATGAAGTTGAATGTGGCACAGACCTCAAACGAGGATAAAGCAAATAAACAGGCAGCTGGTACAGGAGCCACAGCTGGCCAGTGTTTGTATGTGTTCATGTGACTGTTTAGGTCTACTAGGATCAAACTCTTTAATCTAATCTTCTCTTTCCTATTCATTAATGAAATATGTTTCTTTTTTAAATTTTCATATGTATCACACTTTGCCTATGAAAGAATGCACTCACTACTGGTGTAGTTGATGTCGTTAGGAGAAGGAGACGCAGGTCTAAGGCAGCGCTGACACAGACAGTCTTTTCCACTGAAGGTGACACAGTCCCCAGCAGGAAAGGGCTGCCTGCGAAACAGAGAAAGAGACAGAGGTATACTCCCACAGTTCTTTGGAAAAAATAGTCATTCTGTCTCCAAAACATGTCTGCATTGGCTACATCTAATAAACTAAATATTTAATGATTGTTGCAACAGTTACTTGCAAATGGTGCACACAAAGCATGCTGGGTGATAGGTCTTCCCCAACACTGTGACCACTTCTCCCTCCACAAATTCCCCGCAGTTGTTGCAGAGCGTGCCGTGAAGCCTCTGGAAGTCCAGCGGACAGAGGTAGTCGCCGCTCCTCATGAAGAAGCCACTCTGAGCCAAGTCACAGCCACACACTGCGCGCACACACACACACACACACACACACACACACACACATTCATAAGGCGAGAAACCAGGATTGATACTGAAAACTTTTAAATCGAACAAGCAAATAAAAACTAGTATATATTCATTTGCATTGACTTTTAATTTACTTAATAACTCTATGTGTTTCTGCCTCATTCAATAGCCATGCTCTCATCTGCATTTAAAACAAAATACAAGATCTAATGAAGTATAAACTGGATAGTAGATCAATTTTATTTTGAAATTTACAAACTGCTTTGCCTTATGGGAGCCAGATTTAACTCTAAAAGCATGTTTTTTTGTTTTATCTAAAAGCCTTTGTAAAAAAGAAAAAAAAACATTCGGACAAGGTTTGTATGTTCTTATTATATGCTGCATCTGCTCTGTGTAAATAGATTTTTTGTTTGGGTCAGTCACTATGAATTTACAGTTTACATTGGTGCCTTTTCTCAGGCTATTGTCACAAGGAGAAGTTAACAACAGTTACATAATCCATCAAACAGATTACATCAATGCTATTTAGACTGTCTGACCTTATGATTGTGCCAAGCTTGTTGTTGTCTGTCTGCACGTTTGTGTGTATGTGTGTGCGTGTGTGTATGCTGATCATCCCATGACATGCTTGTTTGAAGTCATTTGATACGACCAAAACCTTTTCCGACACTGCCTCTCGGAACCTGCCACGACAGAATGAACTGAGACGCCAAGGACAGATTTATGCTGCCCTGTTCCCGTCCTGCTGTGAGTCACTCACAATCGACATGAGTTTTATTTACAAATTCTATTTTAAAGTCTGAATATCTTTATTTGACTCTTGGTAATAAATGCCTAAAGCAAAGCGCTCTAACAAATTAAGTAAATTCTGAATCTGTGAAACCCACAGACTCTTTGCATCCTCAGGTCTCGCCACTGTTAAAATACTGAATGCTTCTCTGCTCTGAAAGTCTCTTTGTCTTCTCTGCGCTGTAAACACCATCACAATGCGATGAAAGGACAACAACACGAGAAGCTTGTCAGTGTCGATTAGTGGGGACAATAGCCTACTGGGGAAATATGTTTTCCATGAGGCAGAGTGACTGTGGTGAATGACCGTCTGACCATCCAGCAGGTTCTCACAACAGCCCATTGTAGATGTAGAATGTTTTGTAATAAACTGAATCTGGTGGCATCAGTAGGATAACTATTAAATAACTTTGTGACTTGTTTTACTGTTTGCACGCAATTAGGTCGACAACAGAATTTAAAATCCTAATATAAACTCAAACCCCACCACAGAATTCATGCACTGTCAGGCTCCTGATGTCATTCATGTTCCAGAGCAGCTTTTTTTCCAAAGAATCGGATTTAGTTTCTTAATGTCCAAACGTAGACTCACAGAGAGTCCACCCATGAGCTGAGCTGATTGCAAGAAGCTCCACAAGTGCACGTGCACCTGCTCACATCAACATATGGACGGTACTCGCCTTTGCAGGTGAAACACTTTATGTGGAAGTGGTTGTTCTGGACCCGCAGCACCTCTCCTTTGCATTGCTCCGTGCACCTGAAGCACCGGATGACCCGCTTCCCTGGCGGAGAACATGGGTGGCAGCCATCCTGAGCCAGCAGCACTACAGCAGCAGAAAGAGCAGGTGAATCAGTCGAGTCTGGCATTACGGGGCAAGTGAGGGGGATCACCAAGGTCATTAAGGTACAGCACCTGGGGATCATGATTTTCTGCACAGTATTTCAACCAGTAGTAGTTGAGATATTTTAGTCTGGTTAAAATAGTAAACATCTCTTTTTCTGTCCATACAGAAGGTTTATCCTTTTTTCTGGCTGAGCAGCTCATTACAATAAAGTAGTCCCTGAGAATTGTCCTTTCGCTGCTTACATAACTGAACATAATGTACAGGCATGCTTTGTTTTGGCACAGAAACACACACACATATACATATACAAATACATACACACACGGGCTCAGAGGAATCTGTAGAAGCTTTAAACCACCTGATTACTACCTCACAAAAACAGACAAGAGCTCACAAATAAACCATTATTTCTCTGCAGGGAGGTAAAAACACTGTCTGTGTGGGTGTGCGCTCCTGTGTGCCAAACCATGTGTCATACTGTATCATGTGGCCCTGGAGACGAAATCTCAGCCTCATTCCCTCTCCTTCTGTCTCTTTCATGTTTATATGGCAGCAGAAGCGGCGGATGCCTGTGCAATCTAATCACAGCCCACTTGAAAAGTCCTGAATGTGATTAGCAGAGGAGAGAGAGAGGAAAGAATGTGGCACGTCGATAGTCTCTCCAGCGTGTGGACACCGAGCATACAAATAGATAAACACATGCACAAACTTAAACTCACTCATGAGGCAAATAAGATCTTGAGATATGCCTTAAATGATTCAACCTAAACAGAAAGATTTATACACTCGTAATTGTCAGAGTGGGGGAATGTTTTCTGAACTCCTCTGGTTACCTAACTCAGCCTCGTGAACAATAAGAAAATTGAGTCAAGCACCACTGGTATGTGGCCCCAAGTCTGCCCCACTACAGGAGAGATTTGTTGCCATAGTAACAAACATGTAGTAACAAACTAGATTAAGAGACCATGCCTCCCAAAGGTTCATGTAAAGCTCACTGTAAAAACCAGTGTGTACATTTTGCAGTGTTGTGGCAATAATAACCTACCACAATGTGCCATCTAACTGCAGTGCAAACCGTGTTAGTGATGACAAAGACCAGTAATCCACAACTGAGCGGCTCCAGCTTGAGGACAGACTGCTGAGTTTTTACAAAGGCTTGGGCCTAAATCTCCCAAAGCAGCACAACATCACAAAACTTACTGTAACGTTTCGAAGATGCGAACAAACAACTTCAGTGATGCTGACAGAGACAGGCTGACGGTTTGCACCACGCCAGGATGCATCAAAGAACATTTTTGTTGAAAGTTTGAAAGCTTTGCTGTAAGCTCTGAGGTCAAATTCACATTGTGATTGGAATTCAACACAATGTGCACATTATGCAGTCGCATGAAATCTTGTGAACATTAGTGCTATCTCTGCCAAACTTAACCAAATCCTACAGGGAATGTAACACGTCCTTCTGATCGTGGGCTCCAGCAACCACTCAAAACTCAGCCAAACTGACCTTTGTCCTAAAACAGTCCAGGTATTTGTTAATGACAGAGCTGTGATGCCAACATAACTTCTTGCAATCCATTTGTCATGGGGTAATACACAGAATCACTGCAACAATTTAGAAATGTTACCACATATTTATTGTAAACTAACTGATGGAGAAGGACAGGCTCTTGTTTGTCCGTGCTGTTAGCCTGTAAATAAATCCTAGCCTTTGTGTGATTTTAGCTTTTGTTCTTGTGTAAAACTGATGTGCGGAGTCCTCAGAGGGAACGTCCAAAATGTCTTCCTGTCTTTCTTGATCTCTCCTAGAATGTGAAGCTGATACGGTGTCAAGTATTAGCAAATGGTAGATTTAGAAAGACAGCAAATGGAGAGAAACCTGAGACCGACAACTAATCACACAACCCACTATCTCCAGCTATGAAAATCTGTGTGTGTGTGTGTGTGTGTGTGAAAAAGAGATAGATAGATAGATAGATAGAGAGAGAGAGAGAGAGAGAGAGAGAGAGGAGTGAGGCAGTATCTACATTAAGTGTCCAGATTTTCTGATGCTATTTTTAAGCACAATGAGATGTAAACTATGCGTGGTGCCATAGCATTATATTTTTGACCATACGGTGAGGTCATTTTCACTTTTACTACTAAACCATGATGTCATTATTAATAATGTAAGAAGCTTTAATTAAAGTGTTTTAAGATTTAGAGCTTTTTACGGCCTTGATTTTTATTTCATTTTTTTTGTTACAAATATTTTATTCCACAACACAAGGTTATGATGCACCTGCATATCAGGGACACCCAGTTTAACCAGGAACATGAATGAACATTGGCAATGATCTTTTTCCTTCACTAAAAATGATCCTGCACAGCTTTTAATTCCTGCTTGGACAGGAATTGACTTGACTTTAGACATTTTGAAAAAACACGTGCTTTGATTCAGAATTAGAGATACAGATAGTACCGCCGCAGAAAAAAAAAACTCAATAACTCCGAGATGTTAAACAAATGTAAAAGCTCATATAAATTACTTCCAGTCAGTGTCAGCAATTCCAGTTGTTTCTTGAAGGACTCAGACTATGTGCATCAGAATGGCAGGAGGCTTTAATCTCAGCAGCCACCGGTCTAGTGAAATGAATGTCAGTGTTTTCTCCGTGATGTTAAGTCACAATAGAAGATCCGTTTGTTCCCTGTTACTGCAAAATTGAATCATCAAGCCAAACAACTTAATTCAGAGGTATTGCTAAAATCACATGCTGGTCTTACCCGAGCATGATGCTCTACAATAAGCTGTAACAGCTGTGTTTGCACTTTTCCCCAATGGCAACCACAGTTTTGTTTTGTTTTTTAATCTCCAAATGTAGTTTCTAGATTTGGGAATGTTTGGTCTTAATAGATCAAAAACGTAAAACTTAGAGCGTAAAATAATGAAAATGTTTTCAGAATTCAAAGACCAGAGCTGCTACACAGTTAAATCCCAGCCTTACCAAATAATAACAATGTACGGTCTAAACAGGATTTATAATAACAATGTAGAACACAATGTAGAACGTTAACATTGTGGCTCAGTTTGCAGGAGCACAGAGCAGTAAAAACACAGTTATAAACTATAGCCTGCTTGTTTTGTTTAAAACAGTCAAATTCCACCTCTATGGTGGCATCACATAGAAAGTAAAACACAAGAGGCACCAACAACGGACAAACTGAAATACTAAAAGTGAAAAAGTGTTAAGCAAATTAACGTGGAATAAAAATACATTTTTCAGAGGCCAAAAACGTAACCGTGGAACGAGATCCAAGACTTTTTGACTTGACAAAAGTGGTGTAACAAGCCGCTAACAAATACAAGACAAACACAAAGCAATTCACAACAAGAGACACATTTTCCTGTCTTTCTCACCCTCTGCCATGCACACACACACACACACTCACACTCTTGAAATAAAATGTCTACCTTTCTCTTTCATGACAGTTGGTTTCTGCGCTTTGTGCTCAGGCCAGCCGCTCAGAGTGAGGAGAGGAACTAACTGGACTGCTGGTCCAAAGGGAAAGGGGGTGGTCCAAAATACAGAGGGCAAGAGGGATTGTGTGTGTGTGTATGTGTGTGTGAGAGAGAGAGTGTGTGTTCTCAAAGAGGACAGTAGGAGTGGCCCTGCAGAGTGCTTTTATTTGTATTTGAAATTTGAGATACGCAAAGATTTTGATGAGAAACGTATCAGAGATGCTGTTATTGGTTTAAATAAAATGTGAGAGAAATGAAAGAACAATATCAGTCTGAATTACAGTAGTTTTACTTTTCCTCAGCTTCCTACAATGATCACACTTACAATAATAAACTACAGCTGCAGCCAGTTAATTGATGTGGCATTGAACATGTGGATAAATGACTTGTGTTGTTGCTTGAGTCATAGTATCCATGAAATGACTGCAAAGTGTTTATGTTTGTGTAGGGACAGAATGGTTGATGAAGATGGCCCCAGAGTATTGAATGAGTCCAGATGGGTTCATTTGTCCTGGTGATCAATCTAATCAATATGCAACAATTTCCCTGTTGAGAATCAGTAGGTTTGTGTCATATGGTGCATCTACAAGAACACTTGTGGCTCCACAGTGAGTGGAGCCGGCTCATCTAAAAGATACCACCCATTACAACCACATAAAGAAGCAAACTATTCATTACCTGACATCTCTGCAGGTGTACCAGCCAACTTCTCACACAGGATGTAGTCATTGGGGTTGAGGAAAGGCAGCTGCTCCATCATGGACTGTTTAGGAATGAGGTAGAGAACCTCTGCAAGTTCCCCATCTTCAATTATTGACATACGCCTGACAGAGTTCTTCCTCTTGACCCGGTCCAAAACAACCATTTCATTGCCATGACTGGAGCCGCAGATCCTGCCCAGGCTGCTGAGGTTGAGAAGGCTTGACATGCTCATGCTGTCCAGACCGTCAGCCAAACAGTTGAGGCTGCAGATCGACTCCAAGTTAGAAACCATAAAGCAATAACCTCAGGATGTTCAAGCCTTCTGTTAAATGTCAGGTATTAAGTTGCTCTCTAAGACTTTGTGACTGACTCAGCGCGCGCACGCATGTGTGTGTGTGTGTGTGTGTGTGTTGTCCATCAGGCGGTCAAAGACTAACTCCTACCACACGCCCCTTAAGAAGATTAAGTGAGGTATATTTTTAGGGTTTATCTTCACAGTAAAAAGAGGATCTGAGCTCTAGGAAGTCTCCATCAGGTAACCTTCTTCCCTCCATTCCTGTGACTTTGACTTGCCACAAGTATGTCATCACATCAAATGCATTCCTCCAGTGCGGTGCACTTCTAAGAAGATTATGAGCTGTACCTCTGTATTGTATCATCAATTTATCTATGCTTCGCAAAATCATATTATTTAAAGCTTCAGATCAACCATTTTCTGTCTGATCTTTGGTTGGATTACAATCGAATACAAGCACCAGATGGACACAAAATAATTCCTTCTCAAAAACCTTTCATGACCTTGATGTTTTTTTCTCAGTAATCTACCATGTTACTCAGCACTGACTGCAGCCTTTTGGATGCTTAGCTTCAGAACAGGGAACTCTCCACTTTTAACCTGGCAGACAGTCAGGAACAGGAGGTTGTCACCCTGAACCTGGATCTTTAGAGTACATGTTGTACTAAAGTATTTGAGGACTGCAGCATTATTCAAGACCGGATCAACGGTATGTTGATGCTATGATAAGATATGATGAAGTTGATTGAAAGCACAAAAGCTCAAAACTCAACCAGGTAACATTTTCTATCAAAATACACCCATCTAATCAAAATAGATCACAAACTGAGCTGCAAACCTCTTATGTCATCCTTCCTGCGCAGATGAAAAATATAAAAAATGTTTTAACCAACAGGAAGAGACAAATAAAAGTTAAGATAGACTTGCCAACATTTAATTGTGCACCTGTTTGCAAATTTAAAAAAATAGAAGAAAAAAATTAGGTTAGTAGCTACTTTAAATGTCACAAATAAAATAACAGATACAGGTGAAATGACCAAAACAGCAATAAACATTGGCAGGAATGTTGTAAAAGCAGGAATATGTACAAGCATAGGTCACCAGTGTGATAACATTTATTTATATCCCAGAGGAATAAGATTAAAGGTTTATGTGGAAAACTTGCGTATCTAAAACATGTCCTGCTGCCATACTTATCTGTGGCTATTTTAATGAAAGCTACATCCTTGCAGTTGTTGACAGTATGATGGATGTGATATGAAGAACTATAACCATGACTACCTACCGCAAATACCCACAGTAACTTACAGAAAGACTTTAGATATGTTGACATCCGTTTGCTGAGGAACCTTAGAACTAAAATAAATTGCTGACTGTTGAAAAAAAAACCTCCAGGAAAGCTCCAGCGAAGCCACAGAGAGACTGACACACAACAGATGGAGTCTTCACGAGCCCACGCTCGCTACATAAATGTGTAATGAGCTCCATCTACTGACTGTAATGTGCTTCACACATTTTGCTGAGATTCTTATTATTCTCTACATTTACAGATTGATGATTTCAAATGTTAAATACATTGAGTGTTTTTCTTTTGTGGAAAATAATCTAACCATTTTTTGTCAAGAATGTTATCTCCATAGTTAAGTTCTAGTACCATGTATTACAATGAATTCGTAATTACAAGCACCCACAATCCAACACTAGCTCGTTGCTACCAGGTATCAAGCTTATTTTTTTGAGACATGCGACATCAAGATCCCGCCGTCAAAAAACAAAAAGAACAGCATTTTATTTTTGGACGTTTTATGTAACATAGATAAAATTCCCTTCTTCAGTTACACAAATATTTTCACTGTTTCATTAGAAAGACAATCATAAAAAAACAGACATTACTTTTGTGACATGCATTTTTACACAAGATCAGGTCACAGTTATTTAGTTAACTCAGAAAGATCTGCATAGTCAGTTGTGGCAGTGCAGCCGATAGATGACCGAAGTTAAAAATGTTTCAGCACATAAAAATTTTAAAATGTTGAACGGATAGTTTGAATTTTAGTTTGAATTTTTTAACATATAGATACTTTTTTGGTGTAAATACTTTTTAGAGGCATTTTTCATCCATTAATTCTGTAAACCGTCCCCTGTAGCAACCAAAGACAGTGTGGAGAAGCAATGATGGTTTTAATGAGGTCAACTGAATCCAGTCTCAACACTGGTACTGGTGCTCATGAGCTGATTGAACGAGATCGGACAGCGCCATCATCTTCATCGTCATTTTGCTCCTCCTCTCCCTGGTTGAGTGGCTCTCTGTCTGAGTCTCTCTCAGCCTGTCCTGACCTCTTAGTCGTCTTGTTCAGGGTCCCGCCCTGTTGAAAAACAAACATTAACTGAACACACTGCAACTGTGATAAAGTCAGCCGACAAAAGACGCATGCAGAGCTCATATAAAACAGCACACAGGCAGCCTATGAGATGTCTGACCTGTCTGTGGTCGACAATGTTGAGCAGCACCGAGGTGACAATGCAGCTGACGGTGTTGGCCAACATGAAGATCATCATCCTCTGCCAACGCCACAACGGAATCTTTGTTTCACTTTCCGACAAATTGAGAAAAAAGTAAAGGTAAGTAACGAGATATAAAGTAAAGCATGGACCTTCAGTGCAGTGCAATGATAACTACCTAGATTTGGTGCCTAAAATCTGTCCGACAACCAGATTGGACACCCCAATCCCAACCATCTGTATGGAGGTGGCCAGGCCCATGGCTGTCCCCAGGGTCGCCTGAGGTACCACGAGGGGAATAGACGGCCACATGCTGGCCTGGGATACAGCACAGACAGGAAAAAGTCAGAGACAACACACATAATGGCAAATTAAAAGAAAACATAGTGTAAGTCATTTTAATTTTCTGTTCCTTTTTTGTTCCATTCAGCCACTTATGTAGAGGGATTGGAAACTATAATAGACCATTAAGGCTAATCATTCTTAATTTTTATGATTTACCAGACAACGATTAGTGAAATTTGCAACATATGAGAACAACACTGACATCTACCAACAGAAAAACATAAGTGTTAGTTGAGTCTGTTTGAGTCAAACTCACAGCAGCGAAGGAGTACGTGATTCCCAGCCATATGGTGGAGACCAGAGGAGGGACAAAGGTGAAGGCCAGGAGTCCAAACACAGGCAGCGTGAGGACAGCACAGGCCACTGCGAAAACGCCCCGCAGACCCACGTAATCCTAGAACGCACACATGAGAATGTCACATGTTACACCAACTTACCTACTTGTTCTACCGCTTCATAAGAGACGCTTTTGAACAAGTTTGGAACAGGAAACAGTTTCAGGACACAGATACTTACTATGAGAATGCCCACGCTGGCTGAGAGGACCAGTGAGCTGTCATAAACTGCCCCGGCGATGTAGGCCGCCTCCTTCTGACTGTAGCCATTGTACTTATCCTGAATGAACTTACTGGACAGGAGAAACACAACATGGGTGTCTATTTTGAAACAGAGTGGGTGCTCATGTTTATGCACCGTGGTGACATGAATAACAAACAATGCTCTATGTACATGAATGGCCTCAAAGAAACCCAGTTCAAATATATGCATGAGTTGTGTGACGGTTACTCCACCTGGCGTCTGCAATGAACGGAAAGATGCCGTTGTAGAAGAACATGATGGTGAGAACCAGGAGCCAGTATCTTAGCGACAGCAGCTTCACATCCTGAATCCTCTACACATACACATACACAAATAATTCAGTCCATACAATCACATACCATACAATCCATGCAATCAGTTCTTCAAACATATTGTTCATACCACTTTGCGAGATTCCTCTTGGATGGCTCCATCAAGACCCAGCTGCTTCATTCCAACCTTGTCCAGGGCACTGACTATGACGGCAGATATAAAGCCCAGCACACATAATAGCGCGCCTAGAAAACAAAGCATCATGTGGCTTATAATATGAGAAAAATACTCTTGCTTTAACCTTCTTTTTTTTACAACATTTTGCTATCATTAAGTGATGCCATAAATCTTGAGGTTTACATACCACCCCAGAGTGTCCACTGCATGCCATATTTTTCTTCGAACTTCTGGGTGAGGAAGAAGTTCAGGACTGAACCCAGGCGTGAGAAAGCCAGGGTCAGACCGAAGGCCAAGGCCAGCTCCTTCCCTTTGAACCAGAAGGCTGTGATGCGGTTCTGTACAACTAAGAAAAAGAAGAGAAGGAGAGTGCGGTTTAGGAGCACTCCTCATTGTTGTCATTGCAAAGAGTTTTGACGTTCGTAAGGTGGCCTTACTGGTCAGAGATCCATTGCCTGATCCAAACAGCAGTCGACCTGTGAGCATTAGTGGCAGCAGATAGGGAGTTCCTTTGAAGTGGGAACCCAGTGCAAACAGGGACGAGCCCAGAACACACAGGAAAGAAAACAGAAACACCCCGACTGCATAGAGGAGGACACAGAAATTTATACATTTTTTTTTTTATAAAAATTTTGCCTGTTTAAACAGAACAAATAGGATACACATCAACTTACAGCGGTTTCCTAATTTGTCAATGAGGAACCCTGCGAGGATCACAACTACTGCATTCCTGTGGATAAGAGAGAAAAACAACAACTGAGGCTGTTCTCTGATAAGCCATTTATCAGTGTAAGTACAGTTTAGTTAATGTGTTGTGTGTGTGTGTGTGTGTGTGTGTGTGTGCACTAACGTCCAAGCATAGATGGCATAGAGAAGATTATACTGCTGAGGGCTCATCCCCAGTCCCTCCACACAGTCCACCGTCCCATTGATTGTTACATTGGGACATGTCAGGTTCTGTCGGATGTGAGGAAGTCAATGATTTAAATTAGTATCTCAACACAAACTGAGGACAGAGGTGACACCAAATCACAATGGTACAATTTTCGGCCCTGCTACCTCTGACTTACCCCCTGGAACTGATCCTGTAGGACACTGGGGATGTCAAAGCAGAAGTAGGAGCCAAATGTCAGCAGACAGTTGAAGAACAGCACCACAAAGCGATAATATGCTGTAAAAATAACAAGGAATGAGATGATTGATGTCCCTGGCTGTTTTAACTTCACAAACCTTACTATGGAAGTGGACAAGAAGGGACACTGACACAAATGAAAACCATATACAAATGACTCAAAAGCAGTTTATTTACATTTTTAATAACTTAAAATGTAATCTTAATCATTCGGCGCAGTTAAAGTAACAGAAAGAAAAGCACATTTTGAATGAAGGGGAACTTTTTCCCGATGGAAACTTCAGTGTTGAGGTCGCTGCAGAATTAGCTTATAGCCTGCCCCCATTTTTTTTTTTTTTTTTGTTTTGTTTTTTCACAAGCAAGTTACCAGCTAACCTCCAGGTTCTGGCAACTTCCCATTTAGTCACATGAAATCAGCGTAAACTGCTGAGTCGGTCACTCAGTGGCCCAGTTTTTCAGGGAAGTGTGTTTCAGCTACAGCCTACGAGACAGAGGTCTGGTCCTCTAGCTGGGCAAACATTTGGTGAGTGGCTTGAGAAACGACACACAGTCAAACGTACCTTTCTCCGCCGGCTGCGCCATCGTGAGGATGAAGGACTTTAGCTATAAAATAAAACTTGCAAATCACATCCTTTGGTGTTGTTTACATGAGCAGCTGCAGCTCCTCCGGCCTGTTGTCCGCAGACCGCAGCTCTTTAAACTGCGCGGATCGATCGGCTGCTGGACGAGGAGGAGGCCGATGGTTTGCAAATCTGCGCACACAGCGAGTTTTTTTTTTTTTTTTTTTTTTGAAGAAACTTTATTTATAAAAAATGTGCACAAAAGAGTAAACATTACAAAAAAAAAAAAAAAAAAAAAAAAAATTAAATAACCTTTACTTTTCCAGGAACAGATTGCTGTTGTTTTACGTAATTTTAAAGACTTGAAACTGAAATTGTAATCCTTTGTTGTTGTTGTTTTTTTATATCAAAATATACACATTTTCTATTTCTAATTAAGTCTAAACAACATTTTTCAGGTGTAAAGATGTAAAGAGATCAAGTGCAATTACAATCAAAGTGAGCAAAAAGCATAAATCAAAAATAGCCTCTTACTGGGTGTAAAATTTTTTATTGTAAGGATCAGGCCTGTGTTTGTCCAGCTAATACTGAATGCACCATTTGCATCCCTAAAATCTATCACATACATCCCTAGTCTTTTTATGCTTGTCAAATCCCAATACCAATATTTATCAAACAGGACCAAAACACCAAACCGGCCATTACAGGTTGCTTACTTTAATCTGACTCTGAGGCAACAACACATAAAGTACAGCTAAATCTTAATTTTAGATCTTTAAAGTCCACCGTCCCTTACTTGCATCCGTTCAATCGCTGACATATCAGTGTGTCCTGAAATCCAAATCAATAAAACCAACAGATGTGGCTGCTGGTCTATAGTCCAGCTGCTGTTTCTGATTAAACACGCATCATCTCCTTAACAGAAGATATCCCTGTCTAAAGGTTTCTGGCAGGGGGATACGGGAATATATGCAGCGCGTTTTTAGAAAACTTGTCCCTCCGCGGACACCATCGCGTATCAGTGCGATACAAACACTGCTGCTCCGATTTAAAGGTGAGCCTGCTTTTCACAAACCGTGTGTTCATGTAGCTGGATAATGCCTTAAAACCTTGGATATGTCTGTCCTGCGCAGAGCTAAAACATGGGAAATATCTGAATCTGAGGAGGAAGCCGACACCGAGACAAACAATGATGATTTAAACAATGATGAGAGCAGTCGAGGAGCAACGACAGAAGATCCCACTTCAAACCGCGGACGGAAAAAGGGGAAAAGGGAGTCGGGTCAAACTTCTGCTTTGGCTCCTCCGCGGCCGCACGGCTCCGGGACACCGAGTCCTGCGAGGAAACGCCGCTCCAGGGAGGAGATCGAGGCGGACAGAGAGAGAGCCAGGGAGAGGAAGGAGGAGGGAGAGAGGCGGAGAGTAGCCAGGGCCCAGGAGAAGGAGGAGAGGAGACGGGAGCAGCAGAGGAGGAGGGAAGCTGCGGAAAACCTCAAGAGTCTCAGGCCGGAGAACTGCCTCAGGTGTCTGACTGTTTGCGTCGATCCAGGTAAGCAGGCTCACCGTGATGCCTTCAGGTGCTGTCGGAAACTTTGCCTCCATCGACTATGACAACATGCCAACAATTTGGGTGCAATTTAGTTATTTGGTATTATGTTTGTATCCTCATTAGATAAAGTGAATATATATATATTAGTTTTTCTCTTATTCATCTATCAGTATTTATAAAGATCCTTAAAGGCACCATCCGTCTAGGTTGTGACAACAGGCTGAAATGGTGCATATGCATCTATAAGCCAGTGTGTTTCTCTCCAGCTCTTCTGCAACAGGATGGCTCAGACATCTTGCTGGACACGCTGGCTGCCCTTGAGTGGAGGTGTAGCATTGAGAGCCAGCAGCTTCCTCACAGCATCACCTGGACCAGAGATTTACCTCAGGTAAGCACCTGATGCGTTCAATAACAGAAAAACCTTGCAATACTAAAATTCAACTTAGATTTCTCTTTGTTTAAATTCTGAGCATTTTGCATGTTATCTACATCTTCAAAATGAACATGGTTAATATGCATGTCTGGACTCTTTCTTTACACATGTAGAGTATGTCTTTCTTGGTTGTTTCGGTTTTTACAGTGCAATCATCACAGATCTGTCTTTAGCAGGGAGTCGAAGGCATGGGCTCGGTGGAGGAGGAGGAGCAAGTGGTCGTGGTGCTGGGTCTGACTGACTTCATGGACATGGTGATCTCCGTGAAGACAGTAAGCAGCCTTTCAAGTTGTAATTAATCAATTCTCTGGTGGATTCTGTTGACTTGCAGCACTGATTTTTGTTGCCACTGCAGATGTTAGACAGTGAAGGGGAGGAGACCGGGGTGGGGTCTTTTCTCAGTCCTCTTTTGGAGTGTCTCAACCGTGATGCCAAGAAGGTGGTCACTCTGTTAGTGACAGACCCTCAGCTAGATTACAGGTCAGTGTATCTGTCGGAGACTGTGGTCTGTGTTTGACAGATAGATACTTAATGATTCATGTGCTTCTTTATTTAGTAACTTTATTATTTTGAATGTATTCATTTCTAGTGGGATAAAACACTTCTGTGTTAGCTTTCATGCGAACAATCTGACCTAACATGTTGGTTTACTTACCAACAGGACAAATGCTTGTGGGGTGCAATCCCAACTGGGACTGGAGAATCTGGATATTGAGGAGGTTTGTTTACTCTACATCTTTGTGATTTTCATTTACTGTGAAAATCTCCTTCATGTAATGATGGTCACTGTCCACAGGGTATGAGGGATTTCTTTGGCACTGTCTCTGTATCTTTCCAGGTTCTTGTTTACCTGCAGCTCTGCAAGAGTATCTCGCTGGTCTTCCTGGATGGCTGGCAGGAGGTCACTAACCACGTGTGCGCCGTCACTAAGGCCTTATCAAAACGCCCTTTCAAGTGCGCACCCACTTGAGTTGTTGTGACTTTAAGCAGAAAATGACGGTTTCCTTCAGAGGTCTACTCTAAATGATTATTGGCCTGTTAAGCCAAATATGCTTGCTCACGAACTTGAGCACCATGATGAGATGTCCTTCACTGTCCTTACAGACTCCTGACAGAGCGAGCAGAGCTGCCCTTCTGTGTGGACGGTTCGTGGGCCAGTGGGGTTCGGGTAGAGAGGGATGGCTCGGGGCTGATCCAGGTCTGGAGCAAACAGATCCAACAGCTGAACAGAGTTAGCCCCGCTGTGGCCTCCACTGTGACTGAGGCCTATCCCTCTCCTCAGCTGCTGCTGCAGGTAGACCGGACTGATCCTCAGTTTACAGAATAAATTCACAAAAATCACACTTTGCTTTTACTTAAATTCCCATGTTTTTTTGTTTGTTTTTGTTTTTTTTTAGGCATACCAGGGCTTGGGGTCAGAGGAGGAGAGAAAGGGGCTGCTGGCTGGTCTCATAGTGAAAAGTGGAGGTAAAGAGAGACGTATCGGACCAGAGATATCAGCCAGAGTTTACCGCTGCTTCACAGCCCAGAACCCCCAGCTGGTCCTGGACTAATTTGTCCACTTGTGAATGAGATGGATGGATATCAGTGAGGATTCATCTGGTTTCTAATGACACTGTGTCACCACTTGGCTGCTAATATATAAATGTTGATGTTTACAAGCTAAATATATGCCTTAGATATCATGTTCACCTTCCAGTGAAAAGCTATTTATACCCATCTGAACCTCTGCAGATTCAAGGAATAGAGAATGTTGATAGAATATATTTTGTAAAATAAGGAATTATATGATGTGTATTATGTTAATACAATATTTTGTTCTAATATGAATAAATGTAAACTGTGCTCCACTAACTGTATGACGTTATTTGTATGTGTATGAACCCGTGTATAAAAATTAGCCGCAACAGAACTTTTTCTTTTTTCTTTTATTTTATAGAATTGCCTGAGTAAGAAAGTTCATAAACAAATCATAAATGTACAAAGAAAAAACACTGATGAGCAGCAAATCCTCTTGTAAGCATGAACGCAACCGCTGTTGGTATTCAAACCAAATGCTGATTACAAAACACATTTACAAAAAGTCATTTCCAAAGTATCAAAAAGCTACTCCTTTCATCCTGGAGTCTATCCCTGAGAATGACAAGGGTGTTTTTTTTTTGTTTTGTTTTGTTTTTCTTGTCAGTCTTATTTGGCCTTCCAAAAACAGTGACTAGTAATTGGCTAAAGTGAGAATGAATGACCCCAATGTCACTCTAGTATCCCAACTGCATTAAATGTCTCACACACTACAGACACACTCCATTCTCCCCGCTCATTGACACAGTTGTCTGAATGACACAGTATTGCTAGATAAAAAATGAGAAGCAACAATCCACTTAAATATCCACTCAAATATTGGCTAAAAGACAAGATTGCTCTTTTCTCTGTGATTTCCAACAGAAGGTATTGATGGCAATGGTAGAATAGCTGTGTGCTAAATACTTAAATATATATTTTGGCTACTGTGTCATGTCCAGCGGCATCTTTTGCATTGGTACTCCTCTGGCTCAGAGCAGCAGCTGTCATAGTCGCTGCTGGGAGGAGTTGGAGGGCAGTGGCAACTGCAGGGTTGAGTTTGAGGTGATGTCTGACAGGGGCACTGGTATGAGACGGGGTCAGGAAATGGACTGGTGGAGGGGCTCGGAGAGGCGCAGGCACTCAGGCTGGATACCGGGCTCATGATGGGGCTGGGGCTAGGGCTGGAAGGTAGGCTCGTCTCCTCGTAGAAGTCCTCAGGCAAGTCGCTGTGCTGCTCTGAGGCTTCGGGGCTGCTGCTTAGGGTGAAGACCCAGCCCAGCTGTGTGTGGAGGAGGGTCCGCAGGCCTGGAGGCAGCTCCAGAGCACTGAGCACGTCTGAGCAGCGGGGCAACATTTGACGGAGCTGGGCACAGCAAAGGTATTGCAGGGAGGTGGGTGTATAGCAGGCACGGATCACCTTCATACTGCTCTTGGCTGCTGTGGAGCACACCATGGGGTAGAACTTCTTGTTCTGCAGCCTCGTGGCAGCGATGCCTGTTCAGAGCAGAAGAGGTGACAGGATGTAAAATATTGAAACATTAAAATGCTGTTTTTCTTTTCATTGTATATGAAGGTTACAGGTCCTGCTTTAATTACAGGGAAACACACACCTATGCAGTGCCGATTCTTGTAGAAGGTCAGGGTGCCGTGCCAGGTGTCCAGGTGCACTCCTATGATGGAGCCTTGCCCAAATCGAGAGGAGAACTTCACTTTGTCCCCTTTGTGCTGGAGGAGACCTTTAAACAGATGTAGATAAGAAATTGAACTATTAGATTTTCCTGAATGTGTGATTATTTGAAAAAGTCTCCATCCAGTTTCACAGACTCCTGTGATAACTCAAGGTCTGTTGTATTCCCTGTAATCTGACTCTCTAACCTGTGTAGGAGAGCCCCCAGCTGTCTTCATCATGGCCCAGCAGGCTGCCAAAGCTGTATTTGAACTTCTCCAGGTTCACCTCTGAAGTTCCAATTCCCACCATCTAAACCAATCAAACAGCAGAAAACAAAACCTCAGAAGAGAGCAATAGTAGCTCTGGCTCATCAGATTATAATGATACTTGACATTTTTCTTTTCAATCAGAGGTTGAGAGGCACTTTTAGAGGTGTTTTTGGCCGCTGCTAATTTCATTTGATGGTTCAAGAGACTGCTACCCACCATATCAGTTCCATAGACAGGAGACGTCATCTTGACTTCCCAGAAGTGTTGGCCATCTGCCAGCTCCTTGGTGCCGCGAATGGCAGCTGTGCCACAGCTGTAGTCTGAGTGAAAGCTCACCTTCCTGTCGTCACAGCTGAGGAAGGCTCCGGAAGACTTGAAGTGCTCGTCCCATACCCACTCAAAACCTAAGAAACACACCAGACGTTTGTTATACTGCCCGGCTGCAATTTCATACTTTGTAATTCATAATTACTTAGGGTATAGCCTGACTGCTATATCACTCTGTTGGTTGGTCCACCACTTTGGTCCGGACTGAGATATCTCAGCAACTATTGAACAGACTGATGTGAGATTTGTTAAAGACAATCATGGTCCTCAGAGGATGTGGCCAACTCACTGGGATCCTCTGACTTGGCCCTGCACCATCACCAGCAGGTCAAAGTGTTTTCACTTATTCTTTGAAACATCTTAACATCTGCCGCATGGATTGGCACGAAATTGTGTACAGCATTAATGACTACAATGACTTTGTAGTTTTGACTGAAATGTCTCAACAACTATTTGAAGGGATTGCCAGGACATTTTTGCTACTAATATCCACGTCACCCTTGTGATGAATTGTAATAACTTCAGTGATCCCTTTAAAATTAAAAATTAAAATCAGTCCTCTACTTTGGTTTATGACCAGACAACTGCAGAACAAATAACATCCTGAGATTGTGAGAGTGTTAGCATGCTGAAATTAGCATTAAGCTCAGCACTGTGAGATAGCAAGCATGCCTATAGACACTTTTATCCTGTTTGTATGTCTCTCACAAGGATATTCTCACTTATTTATTAAACACATGGCCAGAGTCTGAATTATGTGTTTACTATCAGTGTCTTTTTTTATGCCATGTCTATGTTCATTTCACTGTGATCTGGTTTACTGGAATTGATTGGGCTATTGCTCAAGGCACCAAATATAGTATGTGTAATATTTTCAAGGCCTTGTATTGTAATATTAATCTCTGCAGCCTCAATACAACACCTGTGCCAATTTATAAAATACCCTGCTATGTTCATATGGTGTATTACTGTATTCATTAGTTCTTGCTCACCCTGATCTTCCTCCCCACAGAGGCAGTCACTGATAAGAGTGAATCCTGGGCTGAGCTCTTCCTGTCGGTCACACTGGCAGAAAGACTCCCCGATCACCGGTGCTGTGCAGGGCAAGGCCACCACCTCAGAGTCAGTCTGGGAACTCGCCAGGTAATCCACGTCAGACTCCAAATCGCTGATCTGGTTGACACAGACAGTACAAACAGCATCTTGTAAGTCCATAGACGTAGCCATGGTCCAGAAATGTTGGCTCGGTAGCAGGGAGAGGAATTAGATCCAGAACTGTATTTAATATTTTATCAGTTGCACTGGCTGTTGGGATGCCTTTTTGTAAACAACAAATGTTGTAGTGGTAAGAGAGCCCGAACTAAAAGAGTAATAGGTTAGGTTAGGTTAGCCTGAACAGAAAATCATAATCTTGCTGTGTTGCAAACTACAATTTAAAGAGCCAAATGAGAGTCATCACCCATATACCATGTTTCAAATCCTTTTCACTAAAAGCTGTTCATGGTTCCTATTGGTGAGAGAAGTCATGTGTGCTAGTAAGTAAAATGAGACCCCTTCCAAAAATACTGGGGCTCCTGTCCTTCCCTTTGGAGACTGACCATGTCTTACACACGGCCATTCCAGACAGGGGATACTCCCAGTGGAAAACTACTGGTACTCAGGTAGAAATATGATCTTTCATACATGGCCATGGTTCCCCTTTGATTTTTCTGCAGACAAAAACGCTGGATATAGCTGTTTCTTATCCCCTGACATCAAGCAAGTAAGACTTGTAGGTGTATAATTCTCCTCTTCTAAAAAATATATGAATTCCCCACAACACCCTCTCCCTCTAAATCCCCACTTTTCTCCACTTCTCTATTCATGTTTAACCCATTTTCATCTTTTCTTCTAGTCGAAAAAACCCCAGTGTCTCACCTGTGTTGTTGTCTGGTCTTCCCACTCCTCTTTGTCCAATGTCTGGATCACTGCCATTGCATCTGTCTCCTGCCGTATTTCACTCCAGGCCAAATGCCGAGCCCGGCCATTTCTGCCTCTTCTCAGCATGGCAGCTCTGTGGACAGCAGACCCAACACCTTATGACCAGCTGCTATCTGTACAGTAGGCCATGTACTTTGTAAAATGAGGTCAGTGCTCTCCTCCTGGTTCGCTACTTGTTCAATTTGTTTTTTGAGGTCAAATTAATTTGTGACACATTCACAAACATATCCGATTACACATTTTCCAAACCTAGCAGGCCATATTCAAGGAAGAGACAGAAGTAACTTTCTATTTCACATTGAAGAGGACTTTCTGGGAATTCACATCATACTGATTCAACTGAAAATTGCAAACTTAGATGTCAAACAAATGAAATACCGTAAACCAATGACCAGAATATATAATCCTAAATTGTTTGTGTTATTTCATTTTTTAAAGATGAGGTTTGACTGATGAGGTTTGACTGAGGAATTCTAGGGTGAAATGTTATTCTTCCCCAAAAATTGATAAACTACCTCGCATTCTTATGGTGTTTCTCAAATGTCTCACAGACTTGTTGGACTTAAATTAGGTCAGTAAAAATTGTAAACAGGAAACATTCAACAGTGTGTTTACTCTCCTAATCTCCTCACTAACTAATCAGTCACTAGGAGGCTGCAAAATATCTTTGTAAGGGAAAAAATTCTAGTCTCCTACAAATTGATCTTTGTGTGGTAGCTTGCCTATTTCTATCCATTGCATATGTCACAGTTGGCAGCAGGAAGTGTTTCCATGCACTTGTTTAACCTTTAAACCCAACCCTCTGCTTTGCCACTGTGGCAGCACGTTAGCTAGCCTCATCAGCACATAGACACTGATAACATCATCTAACCCAGGGACCGCAATGTATACTGAGCATATATCATAGATTTTAATATACTTATGTTTATGCCTGTGCTAATATTGACTGTACCTTACTATAGAAATATCTGGCAGTTTAATGAAGTGGATCAAAAGTTCAGTGAAAACAATTAAAACATCTATGTCTTGTTAAGTCTGTTCCATCATGACACAGAACGACAAACACAGACACTACATTATCAAGATGGTTGTAATTAAGACTGAGCAATCAGTGAAGTTGATGCATTTCGTGCAATTCTGCTGACAAGAACACTACTTGAATTCTGCCTCTATTCAGTTTGTATTTAAACAATATTTAGTAACACAAGCATAATTCTTAGTTGGATATTTTTGTTACTTCACACTCTGCTCTGGACTTTAAGACCCAGAAAACAGGGAAAAACACAACTGACAAGCATGTTTGCTTTTAAAATGAAAACATATCTTGAAGTGAACTATTTACCACCTTCTCAGTCAGTAGTCATCACGATCAACTGTGTCAATTCCAGTGTTTTGTTTTTCGGAAAAGTCAAGAGTTTCAAAACTTCACTTGTAGAAGTAAAAGAAAGTGTCTAGATTACAAACCATTATTTTAGGCTATATGACAATTGTTAAAGATTTATTCTGTTATAATGACCTATAGTTGACACTTCAAACCGCAAGGACAGTCTTTATTTCCTCAACCTGATAGCATGTCTCCGTTAATGCCAGCACTGAACACAGCAGCTGGTAACTGCTTTGCAAGCAGGTGCAGGAGATAAATACCAATAATTTAGATTAGTTAGTCTGGAGCTAGTCTCATTTTAATTGGGCCTTACCCTACATACTGTAAATGCATCATCTGCACAACCCAGTCAGGACAAATTACGGTATCTTTGTCAGCCAATGTTTTCATGGCCATGATATGAATACAGTCCGCAATAGGAGTGTGACAGCGACATAAATGAGTTATGTTTAAGATACTGAGATACTAAAAATGTTTCTGTTGTCAAATCCAACCACAGTCTGTGTCCTACCCAGTTTCTATTCTCTTGCAACTGAATATCATCCGCTATACACTAGACAAGTCAGTGCAATAAGACTATCTACATTTCTCATAGTAAATCATTCTAGATAATATCTGCTTAGTGTCTAAAATACTGTTTATATGTTGACCAAACTACCCAATGTCTATTTAGTTTTTTCTTTAACTTTAAAACTTAGGCACTTACATTACAGCAGGGATATTTAAATTTCAAAGGCAGTCATACTCTTACCTTACAGTAGTCTTCCTGTACACTGTCTTGCAGTGGCTCATTTGAAAGGCGGTGTCCCTCTGAAACCGACTATGTGACAGGTGCAGTTTGCACTCTGTCCCACTTCTACGCGACCTAGACGTAAACATTACTTGTCCCCGCCCTCATCTTGTGCTTATTGGATAGGACCTGTGTGGAGGAGGGATTTATGTTAATTTACTTAGTTACCTTTATCTAAGAGAGTTAAGAATATGTGGAATAATGACCGAGGCCCTTCTGCAAATGATGTGGCGTGTGCTGAGTTTATAACACAGGGAGGGGAATACCCATTCTGTGCCCAAAAGCTTATATAATATACTTGGTATTTGATTATATTCATCATTCACCAGACCCATTAAAGTACTGTAAATAATACAAAGTTATGTTGTTATCATTTTGTTATGCTACTGTTCATTATTTTATTGAAGTGGAATTTACGACTTTAAAAAATTACTTCATTTTGTGTGTAAAAATTTTGGGATAATGACTCAAGCAATCAATATAATGTTAAATAGATACATGTTGCTATTTGTGTCTATATCTGGAAGAATATTTGGAGCCAACTATTCAACAGGTTCAGGTTGTTATCGTCGTTTTTGGGCTATTAAACATTTATGTATTTCCATTGATAAACCAACCAGTCATGCTAATGCAGATTCTGAAAGTTTGTTGTGTACCATGAACACACCATTGTGTGCCCCGACAGCCTATTGGTGGCCCTGCCAAAGAGGTGGGACTTATGTGCAACATGTGCTGTGTGATTGGATAGATGGCCCATGATGTTAGACGGAAGTAGTTCAATTCTGTGCAGTGTGCATGTATGTATGTATGTATGGATGTATTATAAGACCTGGACATGGCGCCGCCGCTCAGCCTGGCAGTCAATTCTTTCCGGTGGCCACTCGTGGTATTGCAGCGAAAAATCCCCCTGCGGCCCAAAAAGCATTTTTCCCAAAGACCGCAATAGTAAAAGAGAGGCCTGTAAAACTTTTAACAGGACACCTCCAGCTGTGCACACAGCCACATATCAATCTTTCTCTTCTACATGTTTAATCCACGGGGTTTTAATCTTTGTAAAAGTTTTTCAAAGCTCAGAAAAAGCCCAGAAAAGTTTTTTTCTCTCTGAGTGACGTCACCACTGTGTACGTGCACTCTATCCGCGGTCCCGCTGTGTCTCGGGAACGAGGATGGTTGCTAGGTTACTGCTAGTGTCGTCAGGAGGAGAACAAGTTAGTGTGAAAAGTGAATAAACAAACAAAGGCGAGTTTTCTTCTACACACATCAAGGTTCATTCATTTTGTGATTTTTGTTTTTTTTTGTCGCACTTATTCGTCACTTCTTACACTTTTTTTTCAGGAATGTAATTGTTTTTGTAATCGATACATTCGCCGCATAAGTGGATTCACTAAGACGCCGATATGATTTTTCATAACTTCCTCCATAACAGTTTTCTTCAGGTATTTTAATTTCGTGAGTCACTGAGCTTCTTTGTGATAGTTTCTGCTTCTTTACATCGCTGAACGTTCGCTGAACGTTCGCTGAACGTTCGCCGCGGGACGTTCCCCAAACGTTCCCGGGGGAACCTTCGCGGAACGTTCCCTGGGGAACCTTCGCTGAACGTTCGCCGCGGAACTTTCCCCAAACGTTCCCTGGGGAACCTTCGCGGAACGTTCCCCAAACGTTCCCTGGAGAACCTTCGCTGAACGTTCGCTGAACGTTCGCCGCGGAACGTTCCTCAAACGTTCCCAGGGGAACGTTCAGCGAACAAGATGGGTTCCCTCCCTGCCCAGCAAGACAAATACAAATTCTTTATAAAAAAACAACAACATGCATTTCATTTATTGATTTATTTTTTTTTTTTTTAACAAATTGAAACTATTTAAAAAACACTGACAGAGACGTCAACCTGAAGTTAGCATAACATCCGGTAACAAGATGGGTTGAGGTGCTTTTTACATCGTGGAACTTTCGCTGAACGTTCGCCGCGGAACGTTCCCCAAACGTTCCCGGGGGAACCTTCGCGGAACGTTCCCTGAACTTCCTCCTTAACAGTTTCTTCAGGTATTTTAATTTAAGTCACTGAGCTTCTGTGTGATAGTTTGTGTGATGTGTGAGCAGCAGTGTCTCCTCCTGAATGCAGGTCACCACCTGTCATCAGTCACAACCACCGCCTCATTATTTATAGATTATTTAGTGACCTTCACTGTGTCAGCGGGTTAAACTATAACTGAGTCCGGCCTGGACGCAGCGTCCTCCGGGTCAGCAGCGGGGGCCTGAGCCGCGGCAGCCCGCTGCCCCTCTCTGTCCCTGAGGGGAAGAACCGTCCTCACCATCTAACTCCCCACGTCCTCAGTGTGTGCTCAGTGTACAGTAGCTAAATGTCCGGTGGCATTCATCATTTAAATTAAATCTTTATAAAAAATAATGTTGATATATTTTTCATTTTCAAATCAAATATCTGTGACACAGAACAGTGAAAAATAGAAAGAGGGCTAAGTAATCACGGGACATAAAGCTTCACTACAGCACTGCAGTTTTGATTTTTTTAAAGACATGCCGTATAAATCTGCTTCTCAATGACAGAAAGTAAACGTAATAACTTTATCTGATGAGCTGTAGTTATCTGTCACATGCAGCATCCATATCTTAAAAATGCCAAAAAGACTATTTGAACGTAATATTTTTGCCTGGTTATGATTTTTTAAATGTTGATTTCTAATGTGACTTGAGGCTCTGAAGCTTCAGACTGAATGTTGTTGCTGTTCCCGTTTTAAATCCGTGTTTAAAGCCCCGGGCCGGTCCTGCGGAGGTCTGTTACTATGGTTACACATCATCAAGTCCGCTGGCAGAGCACTCGTGAACGCGCAGCGCCAGATCGAGAACGTTTTTCGCCCGTTCTCATTGCCCAAAGGCATGATGGGAGTGACACTACTGCGCAGTCTCTATGGGCCGCATAACGCGGAAGTAACCGGAAGCCAGAAACTTTTTCGGCGTATGCGCCAGGCGAGCAACTCGTATTGAACTGAATGGGCGCCATTTTTAGATCCGGCATCCAGGTCTTATTATACATCCATGATCCATGGTTGTAGCCCCAAATCCAAAACATGGAACAAAATCATGGTAGGTCGAATATATCTTTCAACAAAGTTTTTAAGGATGATTCAGTCTGTCTTGTACCTGGTTCAGTTCTTACATTAGCTGTGTATGTTCATGTTAAGAGATGGCACCTGACGTGTTCTGTAATAGCCTGTATAAAATGGTTAGCAGAAGCTAACTGGAATGTAGCCTAACTTTTATATTTTCAACAATGTAATCTGCTTAAACGTCTACAATCGTTCATAGCAGAACGAAAGGTTTTCTTAATTTCAAGAGGAGTAATTGTTTGTAAGAAGAGGCTGTTACACAGTGAGAAATGTTGTCTGTCATCCAGAAGAAACTTTAACCTAGTTTACCGTGTATTGAACTTGTGAACCCGGCTGACGAAACGTGACCCCGCTCCGTAACTGCGACATTTCTCTCTGACCCTTGTTTCAGATAACCTCGACCGTTCAGATCACCCTCTGTCATAATTTACTGTCGCAAACAGTTTAGAAATAACCCCCCAATGAATCTGCTGCGCTCATGCTGAACTGATCCTATTTTCCCTCTTTTCACCTGAGATGGGAGCCTGGCCCAGGTCCGGCATGTGGTGTTGGTCCTGTCAGGGAAGGGAGGCGTGGGCAAGAGCACCATCACCACAGAGTTAGCGTTGGCTCTCAGGCATGCTGGCAAGAAGGTGAGCTCATGAACAGCTGTGTGTATATGCTGGTATGTTGTTATCCCATGGTTGTAATGCAGTTACATTGCATTGGCAGTGTCCACATATTGTTCACCATTAAGAACTTGAAATCACTGCCATTCCTACTGCAGTATTATCAGTCTTGTGTTTTTCTGTACACAATACCTGACTTGTGTTCAAATGAATGAATGAAATAGAAATGCACACCAACCCTATACAACCTAACATAATCCCAACAGCATAACTAATGTAACAAAACTGTGTTCATCAGGTTGGTATCCTGGATGTTGACCTGTGTGGCCCCAGTATCCCACGCATGCTGAGTGTGGGCAAGCCTGATGTGCACCAGTGTGACTCAGGCTGGGTGCCAGTCTACACTGATGCCCAGAAGAGCCTCGCCCTCATGTCCATCGGCTTCCTACTGGACGACCCAGATGAAGCAGTGGTGTGGAGGGGGCCCAAAAAAACAGGTGTGCTATTCTCTAGTTGGAAATATAGGTCTGTACCAGTATATTTCCACATCATTGTTTTTTGTTTTGCTTTGGTTCTTTTTATGAAAGAATTGCACAATAATAAGATAATAAAAATCACTAGTGTGCTTGCTCAATATCTGCACCATCTCTGAATGTCCTGTCCCGCAGCTTTGATCGGCCAGTTTGTGTCAGACGTCGCATGGGGAGAGCTGGATGTGCTGCTGGTGGACACGCCGCCAGGGACATCTGACGAGCATCTGGCCGTACTAGAGAACCTTAAAAAACACAGAGTGGATGGAGCCGTTTTGGTCACCACACCGCAGGTACACGCTAGACTTGTAGACCCAGCTGTACATAAAGCATATGAGCTACACAGTAAGGGAGGGTTTCACTGACAAATAAGATCATAAAATTTAGCTTTGGCTGTTTACCTCTTAAGCCATATAATGTATGTGGTTTAGCATGTGCGTTGTCATAGAGGCTAAAAGGCACTAAAATCATTTTATGCTTCTAACAAATGTGCATTGCATGAATCCCTTTAGTCACGACTATTATTATCAGTCAAAACAGCTGAGTTTCACCACATATCTGTATTTTAGACTGGACCCTAACCAGAAACCCCTTCAGATGAATGACACTAAGTGAAAACTGCTGTTGCTGGTCTTGTGTTTGCTACAGGCAGTATCTACAGGAGACGTGAGGAGAGAGATCACCTTCTGTAAGAAGACAGGTGTACGAATCCTGGGCATCATAGAGAACATGAGTGGCTTTGCTTGTCCACACTGTTCTGTGAGTAAACTTTCATACTATAGTTTGGGGAATTCACATTTGAAATACCAATACCTGCTAATGAAATTGTGTTTACAGTGATGTCTATCCAAGTGTGGCAGGATGTAAAGCTGATCTAGAAATCAGCTGCCTTAATGTCTGTTTTAAAATAAATACTTTTTGTTTTCAGGAATGCAGCAACATATTCTCAAAGGGTGGTGGTGAGGAACTGGCCAAACTCACTGGATCAGCATTCCTAGGTGAGACCACGGCGATTGAAAGACATGTAATGTTATCTTGCAGCCACAAGGTGTCACAACACACTACGTATGCACAACACTCCTCATTCACCACTCATGATTTAGAGGGCATCTTACATCCGCTACCGTGCTGCCAAAATGGTCGATCCAGATTTCAGTGCAGCAGCAGGAGGTTTAAAATACCTCGATAAAGATAATGATACATATTTAATCAATAACTCATGGTCAAATGAATAGATTTAACGGTTTCGCTCAGTGGTTATCCGCTTTGTGTGCAGATCAATCTCTTTGAGTAATGATGCAGCTAATTCAACTTACCCTGTGGCAGTGAGAGGCCTGCTCGATCTGACAGTGCTGCATAGCTTTTGCCAGCAAAGGAAACCGCATTGTGTCACAGTTGTCTTTTGGCGAGGGTTTCACAGTATTTCTAAGTCAGTGTCCCTGAACACCCACTTGATTTTCGTTATCATTAACAAGGATGACACTTGAGAGTTTGGGGCCTAAAAGTAGCTGTGAATCATTCCTCAGCAGTGACACATCAGGTGTGATACTGTGAAACTACCATGGAGCTATTAACTGGTTCAAGGCAGCGCAGTCAACATCATTATTATCCTCTCCATTTCAGGTTCTGTGCCCTTGGATCCTCTGCTCAGCAGCAGTATAGAGGAGGGCAAAGACTTCACACAGTCATTTCCCGACAGCGCCACCTTCAGCGCCATCAACAGTATTTCACAGACTCTGCTCAACAGCCTCCAAACAGCTTGAGCCAAGACATTAGTTTGCTCAAATTATGTTCACGTTTCAGCACATAGGCTTTGAAGAGTACAATAAAATGCAGAACTATTAGCTGTTGTGAAAATGTAATGTTTTATATGTTGCATTTTGGTCTGTACAGTTTCATTATTTACTGATTATCTTCTTTTCTACTTCATTTAAAAATCATTGTCTGCAGTGAAATACAGGCCTGTGTTATCTCTCAGTGCTGCATGTGCAGCTCTTGAGGCGTTAACCACAGTATGAAGTCTATCAGCTGTCACCAGAGAAACAGGAAGAGACGAACAATGCAAATCAGCAGTTAATGTTTGTTTTACAGCAATTTTAGCGACACACTTTTGTAATAAACGCGCTAATAAAAAGTCATGCTGCTTGTACAGTATTTAAATGTGTCACAGTGAGATATGCAGAACTAAAAACAATATTTTGTGTTTGGAAGCCAGTCAAATCTAAGTTGGAATCTTCTTTAATTCGACTGTGAAAACATTCACATCGACACATCAGGATAACTTCAATACCAGTGGTAATACAGGATTGTAGATTGGCGCTTCAGTAAATGCATCAGCAGCAGTTCCACTTTCAGAAAACACTCTCCAGATCAAATTGGACCAGTTCTTGCACAAAACTATAACTAGGCCAAACTCGCACACTAATCTGATTTCTGCTGCATGATACAAACAATACCATCAAGTCTTCTTGTGTGATTTATTTATTTTTATTTATTTTTTTTAAATTGGAACTATACATGAAACTAGCTTCTTTTGATCTGGATTAAATCTTCTGAAACTAGCCTGCTCTTCAGCTTCATATCCAACAGCAACAAAACACCGAAACCCATGCAGGATTTTTAATGGCTGGAATGTGGAAGAGATGACGTACAGCCACAGATGGGGAGGGGGAGGGGGGTGAATAAGATGGAGAGGAGATGAATTTTGGAAATTACACTTGTGAGACCCAACATGGGGCACACACACCTTTAATGCAAACAGCAGTACTACAGGAAAAACACTGAAGTTTGAGAATGTTTCCGTAATGATTAGAATACAGCTACACACAAAACTCCCACTCCACCAGCAACATACTAAAGGCAATCTTAATTATTAAACCAAGAATTACATCCAGAGGAATTCCAACCACTTATCACAATTAACCCACAGTGCATTAAATCTATCTATATAGATATTTATATGTCTATATATATATGTATAATATATCCTGGGGAATTAAAGACTTTTGCTGCATTAAACAGTTCAATGAACAATTTCTTATAAATAAAATCAGTGGAAAAAAATCTGAAGTCCATACACATTTCTCTTTACAAATAGATCCTCAAGATTAATGCAGAAATTGTGTCATCTCCCAGGTCGATATGGGAGGAGAAAAAGCTGTGTGGCCCTTTGGTCAGCTCTCTAAGACCAGAGGCCAAGCTGCCTCAGCTGGCCTCAAGGCCTGAAATAAGTGGAGGGAAAAAAGGAATCTTCATCATACAGTTGTTTTGAAACACACACACGCACACACAAGACAGACAAATCACTACATTGCGCATTTACAAGTTGACTATCAAATTGGGACGACTGTACACATTGTTGAGATAAGACCATATTTATGGAGCCATTTTAATTCATTTTTTCCCCGCCTTCACTTCTTTCACCTTGTGTGGCAGAAATTTTTACAATTTTTTCCCCGTTTTACACTTTTTCTCCAGCAGCAACATAAAGGACAGATCTTGTAGTGGAGATGTTTGGGTGTTTATTTCGTGGAGAGAATGAGGGCAACAATGAGCCCGTAGAGACCCAAGACCTCAGCGAAAATCAAGATGAGGATCATGCCCACAAAAAGCCTTGGCTGTTGAGCTGTGCCTCTCACGCCTGCGTCGCCCACGATGCCAATTGCGAAGCCTGCTGCCAGCCCACTGAGGCCCACGCTCAGCCCAGCTCCCAGATGAAGGAAACTCCTGAAGACACACAGACAAGTGTTAGTCAGCAGAAGCATGTTGATTAGTCGGTGATCTGGGTTGACAATTTGACCAAAGGAGCATTTTAACTGAACATGCACAAGTCAGAGCACCTTCGATACTTGTGCAACTCTGATCAGAGCCTGTAATGCAAGAATGGGGTGACTGGTTTTCCATACAACAGAGCTGTATGGTAAAAGCTGTTCAAATGAGTTTGTCACATCTGTAACCAGTCTATTCAGAATTACCGTGAACACAATGTGCACACAATTCATTGCAGATATGCTCATGTTCAATATGTTAAGTTGAATTCCAGTAAATCTAAATGTTGAAACTGGTGTTATATTTTTATTATGCCCCTGTGCCATAAAACTATTAAAAAAAGAGTCATATGACAGCGTTGGGAGAATGAGCACAGCAAGTGCACTTCCTCAGGTAGTCTAAACTGCAGACAAGAGTTTGCATGGAGGTGTCCCGAACATGTGCATTAATGTGGTAAGACTGAAATTGCAGTCTTGAGTTGTTTAACCGCAACTGGCTGTGCTCATTGTGATGAAGAAATGTCATCCAGTGGAACAGTTGAATAGTTTATGATTAATGAAGCTGGTGGACAGTGGACCTACATCAAGGCCACGGCAACATATGAAACATTTAGGTGGGAAAAAGTCATTGTTGTTTTGGGGGATTTTGTTGAACAACAAAATGACAACATGCACTATGCACC
The DNA here is from genome assembly GCF_046630095.1 of Trachinotus anak. NCBI lineage: Eukaryota > Metazoa > Chordata > Actinopteri > Carangiformes > Carangidae > Trachinotus > Trachinotus anak. Next base: position 12,663,281 of record NW_027273876.1, on the reverse strand, counting down.
GTGGCTTATGCCAAACCTATGACTCAATACAAAACTTGGCTTTAGAGATGTGCTGAAACTAACCTGAAATGAAATCTAGACAACACAAATGAGTGAATATATGACTTTGGTCAACTGAACTCACTTGTAGAGGGAGACCTTCTCTGAGATGTTGTTGGCAATCAGCACCGCTACTACCAGGCCGTAGATGGCTATGATACCCGCCATGACCACAGGGATGATTGACTTCATGATTAGCTCCGGCCTCATCACAGACATGGCGGCAATTCCTGTACCGCTCTTAGCTGTGCCATAGGCTGCTCCCAAGGCTGGCAGGGGGGGGGGGGGGGAGAGAGAGAGAGAGAGAGAGGTTAGTTAAATAAACAAGACAGCAAACTAGAGTGCACACAATACACTGCAGGTTACAATAGGCTAGGTTACAGAGGACACAGCTGGATGATGAGGCAGAAGTGAAATAAGAGATTGAGCAACAGTACAACTGAGCAATTTCTGTTCCCCTTAAAAATCCAACATGGCTCCACTTGGGGAATTCTGCTTGTGTTTGAATGGAAATACCAGCTAACAGTCTTTTCTATTGAGAGATACTACACAACCAAAAATCAGCCTTGTCACAGTTTGTCTCTCTGCTTTAGTGCGTGTCATTTCAGAATTGAATCTGGTGCAGGGTTGTAAATCACCCTCTGAATGAAAAAGCCTCATTAGGCTTTAGCACACTGGGAACTGCTGACATCACAAGAGAAGCAGGATACCACATTTCCAGAGCCAGCATTAGAACAGAATAAGTACCGGGGGGGACTAGCAGTACACCTTCAAATGACATCTGCTGGTTTCTAGCTAGTATCACTGTAATGTGATGGGGAAGAGGGAGAACAAAAAGCTTCATCAGCATATTGGCTCCGCTGGTCTGTGACGCTGCAGAGAAAGCACAGTGACGCCTACGTCACAGGCACTCACACGAAACCAAGTCTGATGGCAGGAGGAGAGAAAATCAATAATCACCCTGCTCTATATATAAACCAAATATAGAACACACAACCAGCCATCAAGAACTGGTTATAATTCTGCAGAACCACAAAGAATCGGACAACTTCCAGGCGAGATGAGAGAGAATCTTTGGGGATGTAAAACAGAGCAGGGCAGTGCGTCAGGAATCAGCGACAGGCAGGTTTGACTAGATTTCCTCATGTCAGAGGAGTGTGTGTAAACGTGAACTTCTCTATTCCCTAATCCACAGCAAATGCAAGCTCCGAGATGACACTGACTTTAGTTTAGAGTCTGATACAGTGATCTGTACATGCTTACCATAAAGGTCGACATTTGGGCTGTACTTCCACTATACAGCAGTAGTAAAAATCACATATTTACATACAATGTTTTCTGCAACAGTTGGGGTTGTTTCCCTTTTTCAGATTTGCAGATGCTGCTTTGATGCTAAATATAGCCTCTGAACACTCTAGGTTCTCTATTGCAGTGATGAAAAAAGTCAAATCTAGTTGTTACTATGTCATTTTTGAATGGATATCAAAATGGCCGCTCGCCCTAAAATCTTGGATGAAATCTTGTAAAGCAGTTTCATCCAAAAAAATATGCAGAACTGTATCCTTTCATTTATATACTGATCTCATCAGTTCACTGGTGAATAAAGAAGGGCCTTGCAGAATAGTTTTCTTGGCTCCTCATAGCCAACATACTTATGATGATTAAATCTGAAAAGTCTCTTGAGATATCATCTTGGAAGACAGCCTTGTGCATACAGCCTGAAGTACCCTGCCCTGTGTTTTCTCATTTCTTGTGGCAATGTGTTGAGCAAGCCAGGAGGTAGTCCTGGTTAGTTCCAAGTCTAGCTGTGAGGCTTTCTGGCAAATCGATCTAGAGCCTGAAAGGAAGATGATTCAGGCCAATCTTTAAAAGTGCACATGGTAGCCAGCCACATCCCCAACCACTTACATGGATTTATCACCAGACTGATGCCATCAGTCCAAGGTTAAATCACTCCTGCACATCTACAGAGATGTGTCTGATGAGTATAACCAGGCACAGCTTGGGAAGATCCAAAAACACACTTTGTGATTTAGCTACACAAAAAAAGCTTTAGGAAAATATTGTGAAAACACCTAAGCCTTCCTCTGAACAGCTGTTTCTTTTAGCCATTCAGCCATCCATTTGTAATAAGTTACCATCAGTAACGTTATCCTCTGACTCCATTTTTTCTTCGTACTCTTGGCTTCACTAAGGTGTGACAGGTGAGGGTTGACAGAGAAACACTGAACACTACCGTTCTGTCCTGACGATTAAAGGTTTGATGCTGTGGCAGGGTGATTTCTGCAGTGGTGGAGGCACAACCTCTGGGTTTTAATCCTAATCGCCTCAGCTTAGGTAAAGAGCTTTTCTTTTTTTCCTCCCTGCAGAATATTTGATGTATGGGATGCCCTTGTGACGCCTTGTGATGTCAGAGCAGGAGGTGCCTCCAGCTAGAGATGATCATGCATGCAAAATGCCCACGCAACAAGAGGCTGATCAGCAGTGAATGGGGAAATACTGGTTTAAAGGAACAAATGACAAAATCAGGAAGCTCAAAGTGGTACAACCATTTTCCCAACTTACAAAACAGCATGTCGGTTGGATTATGTGTAAAGATATGAGGCTGCATAAAGAAATTATGACACACTGACCAATCTAGAGCATCCATATTTTAATCTCAAAGGATGTCTAGAGCATGTATGCTGCAGTCACCCAAAAACATCTCTAAATTGAGGAGTGAAAGGAAGACAGTGTGAATGTGAATTAAAGGTCAAGTAACTGAAAGCATAATAATGAATAATGCCTTATCAGAATAAGTAACTTCCTTGGTGACAAACTGGTTGTAGGCTATTCTATGAAGAACATACACAAACAGTGCCTGCACTGGAAATAGAAAAAGGACACTGCAGGGAAAACACATCTCAAACTGTGGTCAACACCACTATGAGGAGATTTATCAATCATGTCAATTATCCAGATAATAAGCATCCTTTACATTTTAACTGTTCTGGCAGAGAAAAGAGAAAATGTGGCCCATTAGGTAAGTTACTTTGAGTGGGGGATCAGAAGCGCCGCAGCACAGCAATCATGGGAGTAGTGGTGCTTTTCCCATGGGTTACACCACCTTGTGAGTGTCACCTGTTCTGAACCAGACATCACTAATGGCAGCCCCATCAACTGTCACCAGACCACTAAAACAAAGCAACATCACCTGACACCAGAGGATCACAGCAACTTTTACAGCCTGTTCCAGATAAAAGGTTGATTTCTTTAAATTAAATATATTTAATTTAATTCTTTTTTCCCCCCTCATGATCAGATAAGAAAGTTTAAGCCATCCACTTGGGTGTGGACTTGTGATGTGAATTTGTCATTTTCAATACTCTACAGCTTGGATGTTTGATCGATGCCCCAAAACATGACAGATTGATGTATGATGGCAATCTGTAATTGTAGCTACCATCCTTCAGCTTGTGTAGACATCAGTGACTGACATCACAGGAAGATAAGCTACAATTTCCTGTCAATGACTCCACAATACGCTGTAAGATCCTTCAAGCTGCAGCCTGAATCATCAAGTGTCCCTATCATCCCACCACCACTACTTCCCTTCTTTGTGCCGACATGATCCCTTCCCTACTAGCTAATTCCCCAGCTGTCACTCCTCCACCACCACAGACTAGTGCTAGTGCTATCCTCAGGGGACGTCGCTGCCACCACCATGTTGCCCTTGCTTATCGCTACACATTAAACCTGAGCTATGACGAGAACAGGGTCAGCTTTGGCATCCAGCTGCTTCTCACTTGCAAGTAGGGATGGACAGTATTAAATCATGTAGTTGTATCATGGGACATGTTTCTATCATGAACTGTGATTCCTTATTGTGATGACAAAGGTAATACCTCAAATACCATGTTGGATTTCTCACAGAAATTTCTCAGATAATATATAGAAATCTCCAGCTAAAGATGACTTCTGAGATTTCTCATTACCATGCAGCCCAGTGTGATTTGTTAAGACGTGTTAAAACATTTCTTTGACTCTTTGGCTATAAAATAGGTAAATGGATGTATACATTTCTGATGAGAAAAGAAAATGTGGGGACAGAATCCAAGATCACATTATATCGGAAAAAGATCTTGGTAACTGGATTTCTTCTTTTGGTCTTACACTATAGCAATTCATGAAGATGTCCCTTAGTGAAAACCCATGCACCGTTCACCACCATAAATGAGTCAGTCCCGCCAAAAGGCCTCTAGCTACAGAGGGTCAAGCCCTCTGTTACATGGTCAATTAGTAGCTTGTTGATTTCCCATTGAAGCTGCACCCATCCCACCAGTCAGTCACATGTAGGCCTCTACTGTGCTGCAGCACACTACAGGCATATTATATAGCTCTTACCTTGCATTAAGGACTGACAAATAAACCAGGAAAGGATCCATAAAACAAGTATGACCAATAATAAAACAAACTGGTTTCAAAGTTCACTCTCCGTGCAACTTCCCATTTTCTATTCAAAACCCTGGTGTCAGTGGTGTTCAACCCTTTACCTTCTGTAAAATTAACCACATTTTCTTAGGACAGAGTCAAAACTTGATAAGTTTTGCATTTACATTAATATTATTCGAAATCAGCAGCCAGACGGCAATTCCAAGTCAGAAGTCTCATCATGTGATAATCATGTGACCTTGTGTCATTCCTTTGAGCAATGAGGAAGTTAACCAGCTGATCCTGGTTTCCAATGGTCACTTAAGTTGTAAGAAAAAGCGATTTTCATCATAAAACGACTTCCATTAATTAAGATGACACACCACCTATTTGACAGATGACACAGTGTTGCAGAAAAGCAAACAATTGATACAGATCTACGTTAATCTAATGTCACTAGTTAATGATTTATACATTAAAGGTGCATTGAATATTTTCGCAAGAAACCTGTCCCCCACTGCTTTTAACACCCATACACCCTTTATGCAGCCGTGTAGCATCTTGAAGAAAAAAAAGGTGAGAATCAACCCATCTCCTACCAAGTACAGCAAGCTAGCAAGCAGCTAACTTATAATAGCATATAGCTGAACATCGTACGTCTTTAACCTACTGTTAAACAATACGCGCTGCTTAAATAATATGGTGAAATATTATTAAATTATCAATGTGCATGAATTTCTGTTTTGTCCTTTCCATTCAGAGAAAGCTGAGGCTACATAACCGAACTAAGCTAACGTCGAAGCTAACTTATGTAGTCGTCATCAGCTAGCCAACTAGGCTTGACTAGTCTTTGCCGCCTGTCGTTGAGGCAGAAAGGCTAACAGCGATAATCGTATTAACTAACTAATATTAATTAAACATTGGCTTATTAATAGAAAGCCACAGTCACTGGTTTCTCTAGCTAAATCTAAACAAATTACAGCTCAAGATTTAGCATTGCGACGTTAACCTTAGCAAGGCTAGCGTATGGCTTTCAGTCTCTGGGACGTACCATGTTTGACAATTCAAAGCACCCTGTTGAGAATAGGATATAAATGCACAAGATGTTAGCAGCAAACGCACACAGGGACATTTTGTGACTAACAAACAGCTTCAACATGAAAGGTAATGGTTGGATAATTACCGCTGAACACCATAGCCGCAGAGGCACCCATCACTGCGAAGAACGGAGAGTACTCGGGGCTTTCGGCCGACATTCTTCCTCACACAGTATAAAAATAAACTAAATATACAAAATTAATGATTAATAACTGATCGAAAATCGCGCTTGGCGAAACCTATCGAAGGCCACAGTCTTTAAATGCAAAAACCCGAGTACAGCAGGGACAGTCTGACCACCTAACTAGCAGTGTAAACGGGACAGTCACGACTCTTCTGATAAATACCCGGCGCAGCAGCACAAAATGGCGAAGCGGAAAATATCACCTGACTCGTCGTACGGATAAAACCTATCATCGACTGGGTGTGTGTGTGTGTGTGTGTGTGTAGGGGGGCGAACTAAAACAAAGTTCGTTAGCAATATACTGTGCCACATAAAACATCTATGAAACAAGAAGTGCGGATTTTAAACCATAAACAACTTAATCAATACCAAGAAAGGGTTTTCTGTTTTTGTTTATTTTTCTTTTTTTTTTGAAGGTCACCCCTATCGGGCATCACTTTGGTGCGCTCCGCTGCAGGCTTTCCCTTTGATAGCTACGCATTCACCCTTCAGAGGCAGGAGGATGAAATGATGGGGATAAGCAATAGGGTGTGGATACAGTGCTAATCTAAAGGGGAAAAAAAATGCTGTTTGTGTTATCTTAGCTATGAAGGAAATAAAACCAAGACAAGACACTTGCTTTCAAATGTCTAAATACATTATGTTAAAAATTCAGACTACATGTGATTGTCATAGTCAAGGGAGCTCAGTTGATTTGGTGATCTCCCTAATGTTGCATATTATTTCTTAAGCACATTTCTACATTTAGCACCAGGACTCTACCACGCAGCAGAGGGTGGTTTACAGTCAGCTGTGATATGCAGCAGTGTTGAGCGTGAGAGTGAGAGAATTTGAGGCTGAGTGTATTTGGTTGAGTGTGTATGTGGTGGGGGGAGGGAACCGAGAATCCCCCATCCCACTGTACAGCTCCCAGCAAGTGCGCAGGGTCAGAGATCCAGAAAGAGGAGGGGGTCGAGGGAGCTAGGACACCATGGGAGAGAAGAAATGCGCGTGTGAGTCAGAAGAGAGAGCCTGTGCAGTCCCCATGCCTCGTCCTCCTCTTCTTCTTCTTCCCCCTCCATCCATCCATCCCTCCATCCTGCTCTCTGCATTGCCAGTCTAGTCAGCACCAGAGAAGCCCCCCCCCCCCGTATGACTGTAAGGCCTCTTGACTCATGATGCAATTTCTACAGCAGCATCACAGGCCTCCTTCCTTTGAAACACTTTACTCGGCCAACATCTTGCTCGGGCTGCCAAATGCAAGGTTGCGTTTTGCAACAAGAATAGATCATTGTGAGGCAGACTGTGTGTGTGTGTGTGTGTGTGCAGTAATACGTGGACTGAGATGATTTTCACTTTGTTTTCTCTGTCTCTTCTGACTGAACACACATTGATCCAGGACTCTTTTAGGAGGATGGGGATGCAGCCTCTACTGATGACGTTGGATAATGATGTTCCGAACTGGGACACATGCTCAGCAGACATTTGCAACCGGCACATTTGACAACATGCAGTAATATGATGAGTCTATTCTCCTACACATAGTTGTGTTTCCTGTTTGTTTCGGGTCGATGGATACAATGATTAGGTGGATGCTCTTGCACTTGAGTGGCTTTAGTCAATGGGTTGTAAGAGGAGGAGTTGAGAACAGGAAGGGATTCAATCAATATACTACTGAAGATGCACTATAATGCATCCATTGTTTCTGAACAATATAATGTAAATCTAGACACAAACAATATATCATAGTTATCAACACAAGTGATCAACATCTAGCTCCTTCATCTTTCAGTGGCTGTGGTACTGTGATTTATGATCAGACCAGGATACAGTTGTACAGAGGGAACCGCTCTGTGTAAGAGTTGACCGGGATCTAAATTAAGGAAGTCACTGACTACCCTCAGGTTTGGTGTTTTTCCCATATGGGCTTATTTCAGCATGACTACGTCTTTCATTCTTACAGCACTGAAGAACTTTTCAGTTTTTAGTCATTAAAAATGCTGCTGTTGTGGAAATGGAAAAGCTTTTAGTAATAAATTTAGTAATAAACCTCTGCTTTTCTATGTAAAGGAAAGAATAGAAAAAAAATATTAAAATTATCTTTTGTTTAGGACAGATATACAGTCCATAATGCATGCATTCAGTAACACACTGAATGGGAATTGAAAGCAGAGACGCCTCTGTCTCAATAACCTCATAGAAACACTCAGTCAGTGAATCAAAACAATATTTATCGGGACCTCCTTAGTCTATGTCTTAATCCCCTGTCCACAGCCCCTTGTTATCTGAGGGGTGGGGGCTGGTCAAGGAAAGACCCATCTCAGTGTAGGGTTAAACACCTTAAGCATCTTACTCCTTGAGGCTGGAAAGCGTGGTTTTCAGGAGATACGCCAGACCAACACCCAAAGGAGCAGCTAAATATAGACGTGCATGTGCGATTAGCAGAGTGTGAATCCTGAATGAACAGCACAGCCTTGGCAAGATGGAGTCAATGCCACTTACTGTAAAGAAGGAATTACTCCACCACCCTGCTGTCTAGGCCACACTTCTTCAGATGCATTAGGCCGAGCCACACCCACTGGAAATGAAGTGGCTTTAGATTTTATGCAGCTTTAATGTATTGACATTGATTGACATGGAATGCATTTATACCGACATGTTGAATGAAACATCAAGCAAAATAGAGGAAATCAGCTGTAACTGTCCGTTACTAAATTTGTACCGTTCATAGCAAATGCAGTGTAATCACTTTAATGAACCGAAGACTGAGAAGACAGACTGCTTTTAAAGATATATATTCGTTCGTATATTTGACTCATTTCTGCTACATATTTTCCAGTCACGCAGCTCACTGTCAGGAGACATTCAAACAAAAATAGTCTGTGTCTATTCAAGAAGTGTGTATGAGTAATTTAGGAGTCAGCTAGTGTTTTTAACCCAGACCTACCTGCTGTGGATATGACATTTGTGACATTATCATTTCATGTATCTACTCTGACTGGTGTTAAATTTAAAGTTAAGTTTTTTTTTTAAAGTTTTTCTTTAAACAAAACATCTTTTAAAATGTGATTTTACATTTTGAAACATATGGTTTGTATGTTTTTGGTCCTAGAGACTTGCACAGATATGATTTTTTACTGAAATAAAGTACTAATTTCTTCATGATATAAATGGTCCAGTCATTTTGGGAACAAACATACCAGCTGTAACTACTTGGAGAAGATGGGGATTAGGGGGTTAGATTCATGGTCAGCTGACTTAAAAAGGCATCTGGCACACTTCTGCAACAGTCTGGAGAAATGTAGCCCGCTCTCTGCAGGGACAGAGATGTGATAGATGTGGAAGAAAAAAAGACAATAACACAAAGACAGAGTCACGCTATTGAAAGCATATTGCTGTATTTTCACATGTAGAATATTTTTGTAGTTACTCAATTGATGTTTCACTAGAGCACATATTCGAACATACAAATACAAATAGGTGATGTAACCCCAACAACACTTTGCCAACAGGGCACAATTTTGGACTTCTTTTGTTACTTTTTTAACAGAGGAAAGGACGGAAGTAACAGGAAATGAGCATACAGGATGAGCAAACTGCATTAATTTCCATTACTCGTAAACCAAAAAACACGTTTTGAGATTTTACTTAAAAAAAAAAAAAAAAAAATATGTTTGTACTGTTATTCACGTGAATATTCATTTACTATACAAAGGAAATACTGCCACTCATTCAAAAGAAAGCTTTGACATATGGTGCAAAATGGCAACACTCAAATTCACCACTGATATTCAAACACACACCACATTAATTACTCCAGATCTCCCACATATGTACAATAAATCAAGAAATGTGGGGAAGTGCAACAGGACTTGGCCAAACACCTAGCTAACATGGTACAACTTTACATCTTAGCATTGCTCTTTCAACATTTAAAAACACTTGTCACCAAATGAAGACTTGACTTCACACATTTTATCATAGACCTGGTAAATGATCGATTTTTTAGGAATGCAGAGATAGCTGTACAGTAAATTTGGCAGAATGAGCTTAACCAGAGAACATAAAGTACTGAATTTACATTCAGAAATGTATATATTGTAGCTCAGCATGAACATGAATACATCACAGATGACATTAAAAAAAAAACCTCTGAATCTCATACCAGCTTTATCTAGAGTTGATCCTGAACAATTCCTTCGTATAACTCACACTTCAACACACAATTAGTAAACCATAATACAAATCTGTAAATACAAAAATAAAGAAAAAACAAACAAAAATATCACATTTTTGTTCATATGTTAAAATTTGGATTAACTGCAGTAATAAATAAAAAATAGTTGATCATATTTATTTGTAGGACGGATGTAGTGCTGTTTGCATATCTGTGTTTTCCACATCAAACACTTTGCTGGACTTTTTGATCATGACTTTCTGCTTTAATATTTAAGTGTTAAAATTTGTGTTCATCAACATGTGTCCATGTGGATTTACATGAATGTGTGGTGTGTGTGTGTTTATGTGTACAGCATTATGAGGCCATGGCATCCTGGAAGCCCCATACTTCCAGCAGTGAAACCTGGAAGCTCTCTGCACACAGGGGCGGGTTGTCAAAGGTGGCGCACCTGCCAGTGCGCCCATGGTTCAGTTCTGAGTCAATGTAAAGAGCATTGCCTTCACCTCCCCCTGATCAAACACAAGAGCACAGAGTCTATGTTACAAGCAGCTGGGAACAAACACTGCATTTCTGCATCAACATGAAGTGTTAAATGTAGTGGAAGGCTAATGAAGAAGTTTGTCAAATAAATAGATAAAGATGTTTTAAATGTCAGTAGAAAAATCCCCCATTAACTCCACTATGTGACTCAAAATTATGGTCAATTACTGAGAGCAAGAAGAAAAAAAAATACCCAAAAAGAGATAAGAAATGCAAAACATACAGCAATGACTTGCTGTAATAATCAACTCACCCACTATGATGGAGTCAAAGTTTCCAGCCATGAACATGGAAGTATTCTTGGAGTTAAGGTTGAAGTGGCGAGCAGAGAGGAAGGGCGACAGATCTCCAGCAGGTTTCTCTGGCTGCTGTAAGTTATTGCTGTCTGAGTTTTGGCCCTCAGAGGAGGCACTGTCCTCTTGACCATGGGTCTTGATGGAGGAGGCTAGCTCAGGGTGGCGGATCACCACCCACTCATAGCGCTCCATCTCTGGCTTTAGCTAACAAGGGAAAACAAAGTAGTGACCACTACTGTAAGGCAGTCATCATCAATTACACACCAGGGCATCACACATTAGATAAAGTAGCATTATAAATGTATTCACTTGAAAAGAAATTTGTATTTAGGTGACAAGATACGCATCTTAAATTCCAACCAATTCTTAAAATAAATAGGCTGATGCTTCATGTGAGGACCTGGCTATTGTTTTGTTACTGCAAAGAATATATGCCATTAATTCCCTCCTCTCCCTCTCCAACCATCGGCTGCACATCTGATAGACATCAGTCCCTGCTGGCTTGTCTCTTATGTGTGTCAGGTGTGGTGTCAGGTGAAGGCCTGGTCAGATACTACTGGATCAAGTTACAAGAGTTTCCAATCAGTGTGTGTTTAAGTATTAGTGTGTGAGATGACTGTGTTTTCTTGTGTGTCTGGCTCAGACAGCCCACAGCTGTGCATCAACACAGAAAGCCAAGTAAATAATTCATACAGAAGGCATTAGAGACCCAGTCTGCTTTGCTGTTTCCAGCCCAGGTGTTATTAAAGCCAAAGCTCAGTGCTGCAACATCACAAGCAAATTAAACATGACGTGAGGCAGTTTTTTTTTTTTTTTTTTTTTTTTTTTTGCAGAGGAGGACAAAGCAATGTCCGTTTGATGAATTGTGACCTACAAGTCAGGCTTTTCAAATGGGATCCTTGGATACCAATTGAGGCCAGGGACACTACCTTAAAAACATAAGAAGAGTGGATGGTACCCTCTGGTGGTTATAGTGAGGTACTGCTCAGAATAAGAAAAATCTCTTCATTTGATTCCTCAAGAGCACAAAAAAAATAAAAAATTAAATTAAATAAATAAAAAAATTTACTAAAACACTAAAATAAACTCACCCTGAAGACAAAGCACTCCCCTGTGCCAAAGAAACTCAATTTGTTGCCTCCTCTCTTCCGCTCCTCCCAGTCAGTGGACAGGAAGGCTCCACATACCTGAGGGAAAAAATTTAATCTTTTTGATTTGCTCGCTGGTTTTATTCTCAAAAATACCTCACAGTAGTGGAAGATTGTTATCTGTTAACTTCCAATGTTCATGGTGGGATCCCTTTGTAGCGCTATAATCCAATCATACGACACCTGTGTAACAGTGACCTTTGACACCAATTCACGAGAATAAAGTCTCTTTTAAAAAGCAGACAGCTTCTGTGGACCTTTCTAGTTATTGAGAAAAACACTGGCTGACTGTGTGTAGGTCTGTGCAGAAGTGCATATGGTTCACAAGTTTTTCAAGGGTGGGTTTTGTCAGCCCAACACAACTGCAGTCAGCAAGAATCATTTACTACCAGTTCCCCATTTGATTGATATACAAAGGCATCTGAAACACTAAGTGTCTGAGACAAAAAAGGGTTTTTCAGAGCTATACCAATACTGTTCTAACTGCAGTTCACTTTTTACCTTAAATATCAAAGTAATTCTGTCCTAACCAAGGCTGAGGACATAGAAATATGACAGAGCTAATTTTTAACACTGATTTTGGCACAATCAGGCTGAAAAAACTGAATATGAAAAAGGCTCACTGATCTTAGCTGCATGTCTGTTGTTATGACATCAGGATGTTATCATATCCCTTGAGTTTTTACTCATAATAATGTGCATCCTTGATTCACTGCGACAAAAGCTTCTCAAAATTCAAGTTGACTTGTAAAAATGACTGGGGGTGACCATGACAGAGTTTGCTCTGTGTGTTACTTACATCGCCATCTGTGGTCCGGATTAGGAGCAGAGTGGGTTCGTAGCCTTCACAATGTGAGTAGAATCTGGAGAAGAAATGTGTTTAAGTTTAATTCATGCCATGTCACTTAATCAACACCTGAATCTAAAACATAAAACATATTTAATGGATCATGTATAAGCAACAGTCGTGTACTGTCAGTTTACCAGATTTACTTAAGTAAAATGAGACAGTGACTAAATACAAAACCAAACTCTGCTGAGCTCTGTAATTACTTTTTAAAAACATATTATTTCTGTTTCATCACAGAAACAGAACCATTTAATAGATGGCTGAAATTAATGCTTAATATGACAATGCCTTTATTGCCATGACAATGCATTATAATAAAGGTAGGCCTGCTGGTTACCATAGACAGAATCTGTATCTGTATGTGGAAAAGTATAAGAAAATAAGTTTGAGAACTATACATAACAAAAAACAAATTTTTTGTACTAGAAGCACAAAAAATGCCTCACTGGAAAGATTTTTTCTTCGCCTATTAAGTTGACTTCATTTAATATGAATAGACAATAAAAAAATAAAATTTAATAAAAATCACAGCAGTCTCAGCACCTTTTGTTCCAAGGCTACAACTTTTTGCCTTTGGCATTTGTTTTTTGGTTTACAGCTTTGCTTTTTGTGCCAACCTGTTCAGGCTGCAACCATGGGTGGAAGTGGTGAAGAGTAGTTGTGGTTGGCACAGGGCAAAGCGCTCAGGTATCCATGACCAGATGTCCCGCATCTCCTTGGCGCTGACAATCTCAGAGGAGAAAGTGTCAGGGTTAAGTGCCAGCTGCACGTTCCGCCTGGAGACGCCCCAAACATACAAACACAGGCAGAGATGGAGAGGAACAGAATGAGAGGCAGATCACAGTGATGCAGAAACCTTTAAAAAGATTGATTCTAGTGGTGTTGACCACTCATGTGATATATTACCATTGTGTATGAAAACCAAAGTGCAATTTTAATAATATATCTATTCTGAGAGCAAATGACAGAATTAGACACAGATCTGCAGAGTAGCATAGTGAGGAGAACCCACCTAGGACTGTAAAAGAACCAATGTAGTGAGCACAGCAGTGGAGTGCAGATGAGACAGAAGATGGTGGATGGAAAAGTGGCACAAACCAGACAAAAAGGAAACAAGAAGATGACGTGAGACAAGGATGCAAGAGCAACTTAAACCAATCCCCAAAGCATGCCAGAGTGAAAAGCTTAAAAGAACACAACATTCCTACCAATGAAGTAAATGAAATTGCTCGAACAAGTCGTCTATTGTAACCTCTTGCTTTTGCTGTGGAGTACTTTAGTGATAAAAAAAAAAAGAAGTCTAAAATGGTCCTGTACCATTTTAACATTGCATTCCTTTCATTCTGTGCATACCACTGTGATTGAATTCATAGTCCAGCAACTGTGTCTTACATTGAATCAAGTTCAAGAATGTCCATTTTCACCAGACTGATAGATATATGGGCTGGTAAACTAAATTTCATTTTGAATCATAAAAGGTACTCTTACAATGTCTATGATTCTTACATGTATAGCTGCGTGATACATTATACAAGTGATGGATTCTATGTCCTCACTGATGAAATATGTAATGGCTTTGTCAAGAAAGCCCACAAGAAGATGGTCACAATTTACCACATAAAAATCATATTATTGACTGTACCGCTTCTGTTTGACAGTGATTCCCTTCTGCTGCAAGGACTTTTCATTTGTGAGCTGCAGCAGAGTGATCTCCTTACGGCTAAACAGACGGATGGAGAAGGCCTTCTCTAGCAGCTTGTCAGGTGTGACGATGGAGGCAATGCCCTTGATGAAAGCCTGAATGTCCGCCTTGACTTTGCCTGAATCCTGTTGCTGCTGGGTGCCCGGGCCCCCCTGGGCTCCTGCTTTATGCTTGCGATAGAACTTGAGCAAGGCGATAGCCACACGGTAGAGAATCTTGTAGCCCTCCACTAGGTAGACATCCAGGACCCTGACCACATGGCTGAAAGGCAGGTCACCAAGCACCCAGCGTTGCCAGTCTGAGTAGACTTCTAGCACATCCTGGGCTGTGGCTACAATTAATTTGTGGGCGGCTGTGCAGTACTTGTTGGCCAGGTCACCAAAAGTCATGCAGCCAGACTCATAGGCCAGGAAAGTCTGGTCCAGCAGTCGCTTGCCTGGCTCGTTGCAGGCCAATATGCGGCTGACGTGCTCAAAACACTGAGCTTCGTCAACGCTGAAGTGCAGGAGCAAAGAAGTAACAGCTGGAAGTGATGGGCAGTGGGAGATATCTGGAAACTGTCCAGCCAGGCAGTTAATAATCTGATGGGCTGAGGCTACTGCCTCTACCTTCAGACAATACCGCGGCACTGGACTTCCATCCACAAACTCTGGCAACGGGATGTGGGAGGAGGGCTTCTTAGTGGCTGCATTTCCCATAATATCACGATATACTTCTGCATCTGGTGTAACTGTACGACAGGGAATGGCTTTGATGAGCTGCTGGTAGACTTGTGCCCGTAGTTTGTGGTTTTTGGCCCAGTAACCCTGCCGAGCCATCTGTTTGAACTCTTTCAGGTCTTTACAGTCAACCTTGGTGGGCCCGCTGCTCTTGGCCAGATCCCCCATCTGGTTCCAGTCCACAAAGCTGCCATAGTCTTCTTCAGCCATGGTGCTGGAAACTTGTTGGACTGTCTAAGTGGGAAGGGGGTGGGGGGTGGGGCGCTCTGGGGTTTTACAAACCTTCTGTCCTCCACACAGCAGATAACTGGCCTATTTTTCTTAACTGCCCATGCTGGTTACTGAAAAACATAAAGGAGAAAATGACAAAATGAGCATGGGCGGCATCATCAGGAAGACAGACAAAAATCATTGCAAAACTGTTTGAGTCATTAAAATCACTCTGTCAGCAGCATCAGAGCATAGTCAAACTTCCACTTCCCGGAGTTTTATATCTTTCATAGAAAGATAACCATGTTTTAAAATGTATTTGCGCTACAAAACCCAGTCCTTGGTGAGTTTCTACAAGTCTAACTGCTAATATATAGATGGCTACTTCCTAGACTAAGTATATCAATAGGTTAAGCATAATGCAAAGACTTGTGATAAGAAGACATTTTTAATACATCCATTTCCATAAGAGGTGCCTTGCAACAAGTTCAGACAGATGCATTACAGAACGGCCACAGTAAATCTGTACTGTAAAACAACATCAGCCAACGTCACTAATCAGATTTATGCCCTGGTAAATATCTTCAGATGGTAAAAAGTGTGTACATCATGCATCTGATGTGAAAACAAAGCAAGTAAATCCATTGCTTGAATGGATTGCAGGGTAAGGCTATGTTAGTGATGCCATATAAACAGCCATAAAAAAAAAACAAAAAAAAAAAACATCAGTGACCTTTGATGTACAAATATATCTAGGGCAGATTTAATTGGCCAGGCAAAGTCTGATATTAAAGCTGTTAAACTGGAATCTCTAGTGTTGAGGGATATAAACACTATTTAGAACTGTAAAGTTTCACTAGCAGTATAATTTAAAAAACAGCTGTTATGCAGTCATCACATCCTGTCCCACAAATGCTGACCACAAGATATATGGAGAAGCATGTCCAAAGATCATTTGCAATATACAGTATACTGAGAACGGTTGTTGCACAATCATCAAATCACAGTGTCACACTGTGTTTCAACAAGTCACAAGGAGATGCATGTCCAAAGATCACTTGCAATACACTGAAAATGGCATAAAATCATAAAATCCTCAGATCATTTAACACTGCCTTCAAACAAGTCACATGGAAGACTGCATGTAAAACTGGACGCATTTATTGTGAATCTATAGGGAGATTAACTGTATTACTGTGAGGGCATATTTACATAAATGTTTTACATTTTACCCAATTTGCCAATATACTCAACCCATACATGCAAGGGATTTAGCATTCAGGTAAAGTAACTTAAAATGTGGTTGAGCAAGGTGCCAAACTCAACTAACACAGCTGCCATTTAGTTGAACTGGCCAGCCCTTAAACCATAGCACTGATAATTTAAACTGGGTCCACTTATCTCATGATGACAACTTAACTTTGTATACTATACAAGAATGCTTAGCAGGGATCTATGAATCCTAATAGCATCCTACCAACATGACTCCTCTAATGTTATACTATACTAGCTACCTGTCTTCTTCCTGAAAAGAGATTAGCCTACTGAATTTACATAATGCATACGTGTTAAAATCTACACAACAGCCTTCAGTCTGCATTGTGGTCTGTGCAAGAACCAGGATTTCTGTTCATTTTTTATTTTTTAAAGCCAAAATTATCAACCATCTAGAACAGAATCAGACAAGGCCCTTAGCAGGTGTTTAGCCCTGCAGAATGATTACACTCATCATCCTCATTCACATGGTTCCTACATGTCCCATTTCTTTTGACTGTACTTTTAGGATCGGTTTCCTGGGTAATCCTTGACCAAGAGGTGTCAATGAATATCGTTGCTGTATTTACCATGACATGACTGAATAATATGATTGCCACTTTGGCCATATTACTGTAAGATCGCCTTGATTATATATAAGAATGAGTTCATGCAATTTGTTCAATATCTTTACACAATCTGAAAAAACATTGCACAGTCGTTTGCTGTATGATGCTTATCCTAAAATAGCTATTCTATATATTACTGATTAACATTTAAAAGGTCCTGAACGGGAAAGGAGGCTCACTATTAGTAGCCTTAAAAGAAAGATTACTAGAGCTGGCACATTAAACTGCATCTCTGCAAAAGTGGACATGGTTAGGTAACGTTACTGCAAATGCAAAGACTATAAGCACAGACACGGCTAACGTTGCAGTGTCTGCCACCTTGTCCCTCAGTTAACATGACAGCATGTACGGGTACAGTGGTGTCAACACACCGGAATGACAGCTTCACATGCACCGAGAGCCGCAAAAACTGTGTGTTCAGTCGAATAACCCATTAACGTCAGCTCTCCGGCTGAGGTGGTGGGAGACAGGAACATGTTAGAGGAAGGCAGTGCACACGGGTCACAGAGTATTTAACATCACCGCCGGAGTAAATCTGATGCACCCTTTTCCATTCACACTCGCCAAGTTAGCATTGCTAGCATTAGCTAGCCGCAAGCTGTTCCTGTCTGTGCATGTCAAGACTGAGCAGCTAACGAAACCCCAACCAGAACACAAAACTAGCTGTCCGAGCCTATACAACACGCAAGACAGACACGAAGCCATGCAAACACTGAGCGACACCAAAACAACCCCGTTAACATATTTTGGCTAACGTTGCTGCAGCAGCTAGCATAAATGTTACCAACCACAAATAATTTTGTCCGCACACTGTCTTGGAGTTTTGTTGATGTGGAGAGATTTTAGCTTGATTTTTTTTTTTTTTTTTTTTTGCGAAAGCGGTGCATTTAAAACACAATTCCCGGCGACAGGAATAAGAATTACATCCACAGCACAAGACCGAAGACTGGTAA
The DNA here is from genome assembly GCF_046630095.1 of Trachinotus anak. Classification (NCBI taxonomy): domain Eukaryota; kingdom Metazoa; phylum Chordata; class Actinopteri; order Carangiformes; family Carangidae; genus Trachinotus; species Trachinotus anak. The sequence goes on along the minus strand of NW_027273876.1, from coordinate 12,645,090 downwards.
GCAAATGACAGAGAGATGCCCACTAATAAGCGGGCTATATCCCTACCTGGATCTGAGATGTCTTGAGACGTGAAGCGGCATTCATATTAAGTTGCCTCGGGCATGCGCAGTGCCTCCAGCTCGGGTCACGGTCCGCTGCGTGCTGCTGCCGGAGCTGCAGAGGGGCTCAGGTGGGCTGGTTAAATACACACAGGTTACATCCTCACCACTGTGTCCTCGGGTTTATTCACAAAAGTAGGGGAACTTACTGTCTCTTCAGAAAACAGTGTCAGGACTTAAAGACTGAAGAAAACCAACTATATTATAGGGCTAATACACACTGTCATGATGTGTTTTACATATCAATATTTACATATTTACCTATCACATACAAATATTCATACACTTCCATACTGAAATATTAAGGAAATATTAGGAATCCCCACAAGATGTTAAAATCACCAAAAGTATGAAGTCCCATTGTGCACCAAAGAGTAACTCAAAGTAAATATTACCCTGTTCTTTCTATCGCTTACTTGTAGAAGTCAGGTTACACTGCTGTGACCATGGCAGATCCCTCTATCCGATCTGCCTTGTTTACTTGCAGACTTGCTCTGTCAAATGAGCGATGGCACATGGACAGGGCAGGAAGATCCATAGCAAGGGCAACAAACCCTGTCTTTGTCCAGTACTCAAAGCAACCACCAAAAGTCAACTGCCCAACACATGACAGTTATTACTGATAATTAAATTGTGGAACCATCATTCACCAGCGACTCAGGGTAAAATGTTGTTTGGCCTCGTCTTGTTCCTCTTAAATGTGGCTGATGTTTGTCATGTCCTCTTTTAGCATGGCTTTCTTAGTTGAGCAATAGCAAAGAAAAAGCTAAATTAGTGATGTTAGAAAATGTTCAGTTATGACAGCTGAATCTTTAACCGTGTAAAAATATTTCATTGTGTATCACAGTTTGTCTCTTCTTCTATTCCTCTAAACTCTCTCCAATCCCAAACAGCCACTTTTTTTTTTTTTTTTTTTTAACTTGACCAACCCTCTACTATACATTTATTAACAGAATAAAACCTTCTAACAATTGGGTCTCCCGCCCAAAATACTGCAAGACAATACATCCACATCTCAGCATCTTCCATAACTTTACACAGCATTAATGTTCTGCATAGTAATGTATGTGTTTTGTTTCACCTGAAGATGAGTTCCACATGTGGCGTCCGCAACCTATGACCAGTTTACTTTAAACAGCGTCTGCTGATCCATTTGGCACAGAAGTTTGTGGGAAAGAAGGGAGCAGCCATGTCACATGAGGCAGGCAGAGCGTCCTAATCCTGCAGGAACACCATATCATTATGATGAGTTCATATTTGGCTTAGATGTACAATCTGAAGCATTTTGATCAACACAGCCAGACAGGTTGTGTTTGTGCGTGTGTGCATGTATTTGAGTGTGATTATGAAAGAAGCTGAGGGAAAATGAGACAAGAGGTGAGTGAGTATGAAAGACTGTCAGTGTGTGTTTGTGTGTGTGGATGTGTGTGTGTGTGTGTGAGACAGAGAGAGAGAGAGACAGATGGGTGTAAAGCCAGTAAGCCTTTAGGTCCTAGCTTATGGAGGTTTATGCTCATCAAATCCTTCCGCTCCCACACACTGCGTGACATCAGTCTAGTGACCAACCCTGCTCCAGCCTCTGGTTCCCTCCCACTCCACCTGATCTCACATGTACACACACATGCGCACACATGCACAGAGGCCTAGACACAGACTTGTTTATCTACACATTCTGTACATACACATAAGTAAGACAGTGCACATTTTATGATAGAAGCAGTTAGACCTGAGTTAGACCAGTAAGCATCATTTTCACCCGTCAAGCTACCAGATGGGAATATGTATACACCTGAATATGGAACACGGCAAGTATTGCAAGGATGTTTAGATGCTGATTTTGCTAATCCATTAATCATCAGTCAGCTAAAAAATTTGCTAGAGTCAAAAGTCCCCGTCCACAAGTGGTAGATGAGCTATAAAGTCTTATAGCAGGTAGAAAGAGTCCTGTAGTGTTCAAACGATGGTGTTCGCTGCATGCATTTGACCTGGAATCCTCACTGGAAGGAGGAGGAGGAGGAGCTGGTGCTGGCAGCCAACCGGGGTTCGATATTGTGGCTGCTCACTTAATGCTGTGGCACGAGACGGTGTGACATACGTCAACAGCTAATTGCGTTCATGGCCTATTTTGAAAGAAAATTGGTACATTCCCTGTTTATCTCTGATTGAGCAAGATAATCCTTCCTCAAGTGACATATGTGCCCTTATCTATCATCTGTCCAGATGGGATGTTGTTAACTAGTTAAGTGGTGTGGAAACTTTTGGCATGCCTTATGGCACTGTGATCTGTAAGCTCTGCTAATTACTGTTGCATGTCCGTTCTCATGATCACCATTTTCAGAGGCGAACTTTAAATAGATCACAATACCATTTTTGTTTCCCTAAACTTTTCCTGCAAAAGTATTTCAGTATTACACAGAGTTCAGTTGCTTTGATTCATGTCTGAATTACAAATTAGTCTTGACAGGAATATATTCAGTTTTGAACGATTTTTCTTTACCCGAAGAAGTTGCAGTTTGTCATGCCAATGAAAACAAAAAAAATATATTTTAAAAGGTGTTTTAGAGATTCACAATTAAAGGCTTTTAACTGCCAGACTCACATGAGTACAGAGAGTTGAATTTTTTTCGGTTCTTTGAGAAAACGTTCTTTTCTCACGTTTTAGTACAGGTTCTGGCCCACAAGAACACCTTGGCACTATGTCTTCAGGTATCTGAGAGACTCTGATCTGTGGTGAACCTTTGTGATCTTTGTACTTGTTGCCAAAAAACAGATTAGGTGATTAGATGATGTTTGTGCCTAGTCAACAAAATTGCAAATTTTTCCTTTTCCTTAAATTTCCTTTAGTAAATTCTTTGTCTATAACAAAATGAGACCTTGAGATAACTTGGTGTTGCTTCTTCCTTAAACATCGTATCTACTCTTCTGTGACCAAAATAAATACATTCCTGACTGAATTATCTGGCAATTGTATTACAACAGTGAATCAGAATTACAATTTATTCTGTAATTGGTATCTATACAGTTTCCTCTGGGTATTTCCTTAGCTCTATTATTATCATGATCATTGTTACTCTCATTAAAGTTTTACCATCTTTTGTCTGTATTGTGTATTCAGAGCAAAAGGTTTGCACCATTTGAGCTATTTAAATGAGCTTCCTTCTTCAGCATCCATTCATGGCTAAGGCTTTAGTATAGCCAGTGAGACTGAAAGAAACTGTGTCACCCAATAGCGTGGTCTCCATTGTATGTGTGAAAGGCCTAAGCAGCACTCTGGGTATTGTTTTCTTTAAAGGGGAGTCAGGTTACCTTGACAACTGCAGGATGCCTACCCATAGGCCCTGAGACAGAGAAAAGGCACGGCCAGAGAAGGAGGGAAAGAGATCGAAAAGAGACAAAAAAGAAAAAAAAAAAAAAAAAAGGAGGCAAGATACTCCCCAGCCCCAACTTAATTTTCTCATAGTTAGTGTGTTTTGACAACAGGCCTGATGTTTGCCAGTGGGTTGGGATGGAGACCCAAGGAGGTGAGGATGTGCGTGCTTCTGTGTGTGCGTGTGTGTGGTTGTCCATGTGTTTGCTTGTCTTGTACACCAACTATTGAAACATATCTGTATCTGCCTCACATTGATGCAGAACAAGAGTTTGGCGCCAGCAATTTTGTTTATGTTGAGTATTTCCATCAGTCTAATGAACATGTTTAACACCAACACAGAAGAGACCACAGACTGAAAAGGCTTTCATGACCAGTCATGCTGCCAATAGCATTACTTTGAGATCTATTTATTGCCTAGAGACTTTATTGATGCACTTCATGTGGAAAATGTGACCTTTCATTTGCAACATGAAAAGAAACCACAATGGATCTTTAGTGCTTAAACACAAATATGGAAGTGGAAAATGTAATTGTGTAACAATAGTGCGATAATGTTTTTCTCTCCGCAAAACTCAGCTATATTTTTGTAACACAGCATGGTTCACTCACTGGTATTTGCACTGTCCTTGTTTTGACAGTGACGTCCAACATCGTGTGAACAGAAGGCCATGCGTGTTGCACTGCGGCCACGCAGGTAAGACTCAGCATCATTAGATCAGTGGCTAATCAATTAATGCACCTCACCTTGTCCATGCCCGCCCAACAATGTCCAGCAATTTACCGAGCCATGTCTTCTATTTATGTGGCGCTTGATCTCCCCAGCACATGTCACCTGCAGTAGAAATTAAGGCCAACCATCACATAGTAATCTGTTTTGATATGATCCCCCCCGTGCAGTTTACAGGGGCGCTGCTTTTCCGTATATACCCTCAACCAAATACACATGATGTTTTGATGAGTGCTCTGACAACTTTGATGAAATGCAGACTAATAGAATTAAATGGAAATGATTTGTTTGGATGTGATTCTGGAGCTTTACAGGCACAGGGAGAGCCTTGAAACTGTTTGTGTATGTACTTGAGCTTGGCACCATGTTTCTCTGGATGAGGATCGGTGGGTTTACTGGGCTGATGAAAGTGAGAGTGAAGTGATTGCTCTCTCTGCACCAGTTAAACCAAAGCTGGGCTCCCATCTGAGCAGTGAGCAGACACATGCTATAATGACACATCATGCCTCAGATGTTTGTTTTGACACATTAGCGTCTCCTCATTCGAAGTAATGGAACAATTTAGTTCTCCACTTTCTCAGTGTATTTGGTGAAAGGCAGAGTCAGGCTGTAAGTTTTTATTGCATTAGGCTTGCTGTTAAAATCAAATTTATGAAGTTAAAAGGACGTTTAACTGGCTGGGTATGACACACATTATTAAAAAATGACCTTTATGTCATGTCCAATATGTGGTACATACAAAGAAATATAACAATTACATGGGGTTGTGTGCTCTATTGCATGCACTGCTGTGTTTATTAAAAATTAGGATGCATAAGATTGACCATGAGCTTGCATTTTCAGACTCCATTTTATATCGTATACTGCAGTTAATCAAAACCATGGAAGATCCCTTGGGGTAATTTTGCAGTTGGTAGGTCAACTCATTTTAAAACACGGAAGCTGTGATCTGATTAAAAAAATATACACACATACTGAGTCAGCTTTAATACCTGAAATTGAGAATGCACTAAAAACTATATTGCTATCCAACAAAAAAGTGTAAACAATTAGCTTAAAGTAATGGATACATTTTTGAAATAGGGACATAAAAGTAAGGACAACAGTAAATGAAATGGATGTATGTGGAAATAGTTAGCTAAAAGTGTTGGATAGTTCAAACAGCCAATTAAAAGAGTACAGTTCAAATAGTTAGCTTAAAGTGATGGATGACCAGGTCAATTAGCTTAAAGTAACGATAAACAGTTCAAACACTTAGTTATAAGTGATGCACAGACAGTTCAAATAGTTAGCTTAAAGTGGTGGTTAAACAGTTCACACCATGGATGTATTATAATGACATGGATGTACTGAAGGTTCCCACCCGGTAACGGTCCCCCGGAAACGTTCCGCAAAGGTTCCCCCGGGAACGGTCAGCGTACGTTCCGCGATGTAAAAAGCACCTCAACCCATCTTGTTACCGGATGTTATGCTAACTGCAGGTTGACGTCTCTGCCAGTGTTTTTAAAATAGTTTCAATTTGTTAAAAAAATAAATAATAATAATTAAATGAAATGCATGTTTTTTAAATAAAGAATTTGTATTTGTCTCGTTCAGCGAAGGTTCCCCGGAGAACGTTTGAGGAACGTTCCCCAAACGTTCTCCGGGGAACCTTGCTGTAGTGAAGCTTTATGTCCCGTCATTACTTAGCCCTGTGTCACAGATATTTGATTTGAAAATGAAAAATATATCAACATTATTTTTTATAAAGATTTAATTTAAATGATGAATGCCACCGGACATTTAGCTACTGTACACTGAGCACACACTGAGGACGTGGGGAGTTAGATGGTGAGGACGGTTCTTCCCCTCAGGGACAGAGAGGGGCAGCGGGCTGCAGCGGCTCAGGCCCCCGCTGCTGACCCGGAGGTCAGCAGCGTGACAGAAACTATCACATAGAAGCTCAATGACTCACGAAATTAAAATACCTGAAGAAAACGGAAGGAGTTATGAAAAATCATATCGGCGTCTTAGTGAATCTAGTTATGTGGCTAATATCAGAATCAGAATCAGAATCAGAATCAGTTTTATTGCCAAGTATGTTTTCACATACAAGGAATTTTTTCTGGTGATTGGTGCAATTGATCAGCAACAGTGTAAAATATATAATATATATAATAATATATATATATTATTAATATAATATATAATATTATATTAATATATAATATAATATATAATAATATAATATATATACTTTATATATATATAAAGTATATATATAAATAATATATAAAAACAATTACATTCCTGAAAAAAGTTTAAGAAGTGACGAATAATTGCGACAAAAAAAAAAACAAAAATCACAAAATGAATGAACCTTGATGCGTGTAGAAGAAAACTCGCCTTTGTTTGTTTATTCACTTTTCACACTAACTTGTTCTCGTCCTGACGACGCTAGCAGTAACCTAGCAACCATCCTCGTTCCCGAGACACAGCGGGACCGCGGATAGAGTGCACGTACACAGTGGTGACGTCACTCAGAGAGAAAAAAAATTCTGGGCTTTTTCTGAGCTTTGAAAAACTTTTACAAAGATTAAAACCCCATGGATTAAACATGTAGAAGAGAAAGATTGATATGTGGCTGTGTGCACAGCTGGAGGTGTCCTGTTAAAAGTTTTACAGGCCTCTCTTTTACTATTGCGGTCTATGGGAAAAATGCTTTTTGGGCCTTGTCCAGGTCCTATAATACATCCATGGTTCAAACAGTTAGTTCTAAGTGATGTGTAAACTGTTCAAATATGTAGCTTAAAATGATACGTAAACAGTTCAAATAGCTCGCTTAGATTTGAAATATAGGCCTATGATTAAAAGTAATGACTATAACAGTTCACATAGTTGGCTTAAGATAAACAGTTCAAACAACTTAAAGTTGAAATACATCGATAAAAGTAAAAAATACAGTGTTCAAACAGTTGGAAAAGACAGCTAAAATTTTGCAATAACTGTTGGAAGCAGTCAGCTAAAAGTAATGAATAAATAATTGAAATGTTCAGCTTCTTGCACCCCGAGGGAGTAACTAGTACAAATGCCCACTTTTATACTGTATAAACAATGCATTAAATCACATCCACTTTGAAATCAGTTCAAATAAACAGATTTTGGGTGGAGTCAGTGAAGGGAAACTTTAGTTCATGCGACTGTGGGATGTGGAGTCAAACACAAAAAAAGGCTGGGAACCACTGACGTACTGAGTGCTCTTTGTTGTGGCGTTTGAAGAGGTTTCTCTGTGTATTGTGCCCTCTAGTGGTTGCCTGGTGCTCTGTCTGTGCCTGTCGGTGTTCACCCTGCTGCTACAGAGCCTCTGGGTGCCACTTGAGATGGCTAAGGATGAACCTGCTGGGAGGTCACCCGAGGAACAGGGTAACTCACACACATGTGGTTTAACTTAGAAGCTGACCTTGTTTTGGTGAAACACGAATTATGAATAAAGTGAATCACATGAAAATATACCAAATAATGATTGGAGCAATGTGGCTTTTTCATCTGCACATCCACTGAAGTGTAGGCTACAGTGTTTTTTGAGGCATAAGACCTCATCTGAAAGTCTTCCCAGTGTTAGATGAAGCTTTGTTCACAATTCGTGGTGGGTCCTCCCATGTGTCTGACAGTTGTGGGTTTGTGGCCAAGATGTACCCATGTTCAAGTCAATTGTCTGGCTAAGCTGTTTACCTGAGGGAGGGTATTTAAGGGGGCAGTGGACAAGTTGTTTGGGCAAAACCTTTCTTCCTGGTTTAAAAGGATTTTGACATGTTGTCAACAATCTCCTCCAGAGTGTTCTTTTTGTAAAATCTTATTTATGCACAAGATGAATAAATTAGCATGTTCTGGCACTGTACCTCTCCCACAATTTTTGATCTATGAGCCATTTTTAAACATAATCAGGAGCATTTTGGAAATACACCCCACAAGCTGCACTTAGTGTTTGAATTAGTTCAGAGGTCTCCAAATAAAATGGTAATGGTATTTTAATTTAATAATTTAATGTTGTTTGTAGTAACAGATTATGTTTCCCTTTACAAAAAATGAGAATCTGATACAGACGCTGATAAATGATGGATTTAATATTCTATAACATTCTTAAGTCAAAATTTCTGAATTATATTGAACTGACAGGACCCATATGTAGGAACCCATTTATGCATGACATTTATTTCTAAAATCAGATGCACAGATTGAACTAAAGAAAGAACTGAACTTTGACCAGACTTGGAAAACAGATGAAACAGTTTCAAAATATAATCAAAGAAGACGACTTCTTATCTAAACATCCTCATCCATTCCTCCTCAAATTCAAGGAAAATTGTTTTTAGCACACAATGTAATCCACTGGTGCATCTCAGCTGCACACCCACAATTGCTCTGTGCTTTTAGGGACCCACCACAGCTTGTATACAAATGGCCCCCAATAGCCACAATGGTTGTGATGAAAAATATACCACACGTGGGATGCTGTTGGTCAGCGCACAGAGTTAATCCAGCACAAATTTATCACCAAATACTCAGTCTTCACTCAGTCTGTGAAAAATCCTCCATCTTACCGGGCAATTTGATGTTGTATTTAATCTCAAAATTAGCTTTTCCTGCCACAAAACTGGCAGTGGCATGAGTGAATTTCAGTTAAGCCTTGTGGAGGGTTGCCTGCTGTAGGAAAAAAGATGATAGCCACCTACATCACTAGAACTGTATTTCTTTTCACAAAAATGCTTGAACAGGATGATGTGCAATGACAGAAAACAGACCTATCTTTAAGTAATAGATTTTCTTTGAGAAAAAGAAATGTTGGCCCTGACTCTAGGACACTATAATTATTCATTAAAAAGTGTTATTGCGCTATGAAAACACATGAGGAGCTATGTTGCACATTTTCTGTCTCCACATGATCTAACAACATCTTACATTTTCCAGTACGTAATATGGTGAATAAGAAAGGGTCATACACACATACACATGCATACCCACACACATATTATTTTTTAAGCAGCACATAAACACCTTTACAAGCTTGGTCATTTAGTTGGCCTGAAGTTGTTACAAGATCCCAACTCTTTTCTCCCATTCATCTTTCATTGCCTCTGTGCCCAAAGGGCCTCAGGGAATGTAAGTAGTGATACGCTGATAGTCAGCTGAGCAAACAGAGATGAAGTGACATCACCAGTCTGTGGGATTTTACTATGTATCACAGGCTAAAGCTCTATCCCCAAGGAGATCCTTATTCTGACATCAAATCAACCCTAACTCCACCAGCAAACCCTACCTCACAAACAACCTGTCTGGTAACTACAGTAGATTGTTTGGCAACTACCCAGGTGGCTAGCAGTGTGCTTAACTGTGAGCACCTCTACCTCAGGTCACTCCAGCATGATACTGGAAGTCCTATCAGAGCAAACACGGGAGCAGTGAACAATAAAAATATATAGAGTCTGTAAACCACATTTTATGGCTTGTTTGTGTCTTTTTTCTTTGAATACAACTCATTACTGGTTAAAGTTCCCAACCTGGAGCCTTATGAACCCAAAAGAGCTTCCAAGATAAATTGGTTCATATTGAAATTAAAAAGAAAAACACAGCTCAATACTCACAACTTGAACCTGCATGAAGCTAATAACCTGTGGCGAGGGGTTTCAAGGAGACCTTTGTTTTAAGGGGCCACAAACCACAACACCAGACTCAGTGTAAATGTAGTGTTAGTGAAGTACAGTACACGAGGTCAGTAATTTGCATCACCTTCAACCATGAAAGTGTCTGTGGAAAGATTCACAAAACATATGCATACAGTGTAAAAATGATTTAATGACTTTATCCTCTACATGGAATGTACACAATCACTGCTTCATTTGCAGCTCATCAAGTTAAGAAAACGGTGACACATAACCCTGTTGTTTTATGATACATAGAACAACGTCTTGTGTTCAGGAGAACATTTGCTATAACATAATACACACTATCAATGCTTAAACATTAGGGTAGGGGGATGATGGTGTACATACATATTGTATACTTTATGTCATAGGTCAGCGTGGTCTTGGCTTTCGTAGGCTGGCTCTGCGATTGGAGGCTCTGAGCACTCAGGTGCAGAGGCTGAGCAAAGAGAGAGATGTCACCCAGCTGACCAGAGAGGATCTCAGTCTGCTGCTGCAGAGGTATTCAATAACAACTGTCATACATCCTTCCATTCATTAGCCGCACCACTTATTCTTTGACCAAACAACCATTCACACTCACATTCACACCTACGGGCAATTTAGAATTACCAGTTAGCCTAACCTGCATGTCTCTGGAGTGTGGAAGGAAGCTGGAGGAGTACATGCAAACCCAACACAGAAAGGCCCCGGCCCCAGCAGGCTCAAATTCAGAGCCCTCTAGCTTTGAGGTGGCAGTGCTAACCGCTGTACCACCATGTTTGAGGATCTTAGTACATATAAACACAGATATGACTCAATGTTCAGCAAGACATAGCTGGTACATATGTATACAGCGTGCAGTGTTTGGTTACTTGTTAATTCGTATTTGTTTTCCAGCTTTAGACAGGACCAGCAAGGCTTGGCCCACCTGGTGGAGAGGGAGCTTAAGAGAATGTCCCAGAGGCTTGATCAGCTCAGCCGTGATCACCACCATCACCGCCAGTCTCACACTCCGCCCCCACATGAAGACCACAGAGCACACATCGGTAAGGCCCAGCCATTCATCACATGCAGCTTGTCTTAACCGATGCGTGGTATTTTATTATTTTGGGGGAATTTGTTTGATTTTACCTCCGTATTGGTCATTTGATTTGTCTAGGAGGACCGGAAATATCAAATGAGAGCGAATGTTTGAAAGATTTTAAAGCTGCTTTCAAGTGTGCATCTTTCAGGCTTTTTATTTATGAAAAAATTAAACTTGAATACCCAGAAGATGTAAATTAACTGCATGCAGCATGCTCATGATAACCGACCTTAATGCTCAGGAAATATGAAGGAAAAGGAGAGGCAAAAGATCTGCTCTCTGTGTGCCCGTTTTACTTTTCTCTGGATATAGAGTTACAGAGACAGTTTTGTGTTTTTATATTTTGATTTAGACTGATAAAACAGGTGTATTAGGCTATTACAAACAAATTCCTTTAGCTTCATTTTACCATGTACTTTACTAAAAGCGCCTCATTGTTCAAATTAAAACAGAGATTTTAGGGTTTGTTCCAGTTATAACATGCTTTAATATTCTGCACCAAATAAATATACTCAGCCTCATTAATTGGCCAATTGCAAGCTTTTCTGTGGTTGCCCACAGTGGTAGTGTGATACTCTGAGCCAAATGCACGGTTCATAGCCTCAATAGAGGTTAACCACACAGTGAAATTAACAAGCTGTGATAGTGGAGGGTGTGAATGGGGGGGTTAAAGGGCAGTAGGTACAGGTGGTTATGGGGGATGAAGTCCTTGAATAGAAGTTTAACAAGTCCCACAGAGCCAGTGCCGTTCAACTGGCCGTGGGGAGGGAAAAAGTTTACATCTACACTACGACCCTCCTGAGAGGTGTCAGGTGAGAGTTGGATTACACACCCTGGTTGGCACGCAAAGTTCTGTGTGTCTGTGTGTGTGTGTATGTGTGTTAGAGTGTGTGAGAGGTGGGGATGAGTGGATGCATGCTTAACCTCCCTCCCTGAAAAAGGGAATTCATAAAGCTTGGGCCACACAGACACCAAACAGTGCATATGCGAGGACGCACACTTGTCGACACGCACACACACACCCATGCCACCCGCACGCAGACAAACACACACTTCACCATCGCCAGCCTGCTCACCCCTCACCCTCTTCCTCTCACATTACCTCACGCCATAAAATACGACTGAATTACCCAGGAGTCCTTTCACCAACTTGTCTACTCATATTCTTGTTTTTGCAGAGGGAGCACTTTTTTCTTTTTAGCTGTGCTCTTACAGCATATCACTGTTTTTAGGCTTTCACACTTCAGCTATGCCTGCAGGTTTTCTTATCTTTTTTTTCTCTCTTTTCCTTTTTTACTAGGTTGTTTTACACAGCTAAGGACTGTGTATTTTGGCAAATGCGAGCATTGTAAAAGGGAATGTTTGGTAGGAGGCAGGTGGGTTAGGTGTGTGTCAGTGTGTGTGTGTGTGTGTGTGTGTGTGTGTGTGCGCTCATTCCAGTTGATTGACATTGGCTTGAGATGGTGGGGGGGCTTACGGGAAAGGGCCTCTGAGAACACACTGCCTCTGTACTAATGCCTCTTACATGCATGGCAGCACTATACATCGTGCTGATGGCTGCTATTCATTGTGCACATTTCAGCTGAGAGATTGTATATCAAAGTTATTGTCCACTGTTCTTCATTAGCCACATCGAGTTAACTCTACAATGTGCTTTTTGTTGCTAAGGCCTGTGGAATAATGATGCATTCAAAATGGCCTTTAAAAGAAAAACTGCGTGACGGCTAATATCTTACCCACAGGGCCCAATGAGTGTGAGGTGCCAATGGATGCCGCGTATCCGGTGTGTGCTGAGAAAGTCAAGGTGAGAAAGTGGAAATATATGTGGTAGCATGAACTTCATGGCTGTCTGTGGATTAAACTGCTTACCTTCACTTAATGTTTTCAGTTTGATGTGTATTTTAAGGTATATGAGCATGTTTGTGTTGGATATGGAAATGCCAGTTTTAAATAATGGCAGCTACGGTATAGCATATTTATATTGTAGAGTGTATATCAGTATATATCAACTTAACATCTGTCTCTCTGGTAGTTCCTGCAGGCACACTGGCAGTCAGACCCCTGCTATGCATTTTATGGGGTGGATGGTAGCACCTGCTCCATATTGACTTACCTCAGCCAAATAGAAGACTTTTGTCCCCCTCACCTTGGAAAGAACCACTCTGCTCTGCCATGGCACGAGGAACCTCACACATATACAGAGAAGGTAGATTCACATCCAGTTCATGTCACCGTGCTCTACTCTACCAACACACTACTCTGCTATCATTTCTATCACATATACACACAACCATTTCACATCATGATCGCACACAGGCTGAGATACGAACATCTCTAAGCCAGCTGTATGAAGTCATCGGCAACAACAGTGGTCCTGCAATAGACTTCATCCGGTCCAGAGTGGAAAGGATGTCTGAACGGTGGATACGTGCTGGTGTGAGGATGAGACGCAGCAGAAACAAGACGGTCTCCAACCAGATGAGGGTATGAGCAGCAGGTCATTCTGCTGAGCATCATCTAGTTTTTATTTCTGGATTTTCAAGGGAATACAGTAGCTAAAATTATTCCATCATATGTTTAGATTTCAAAAACATGGCTGTATATGTTTGAAGGGTGTTAGTGTGTAGAAGATAAACACATTTTTTGTTTTAAAATATTCACCAGGTTTAACAATTTATTTTATACATACTGAATGTAGCTTTTTGTATCATACTTTTTGGAACTTGGTACCACAGTCTGCAGAACTTTAAGCTTATGAAAGCATTGAAAGTACAGAAATGAATTTTCTTTACATACCTGTTGTGTGCTTTGGACTTCAAAACGTGCCGTCATCTAGGTGCTGCTGTATCCGGGCGCCCTCGCTGGGAGTGTTGGTCAGCGTTTTGAGGCCATGGTGGAAAGAGGGGGGCCTCTGGGGGAGCTGGTCCAGTGGGCAGACCTCAGTGCCTGTCTGATAATCCTGGGCCATAACATAACCCTCAGCACCTCACAGCACCAACTCCACAGGTTAGTACCACTGATGATTCCCTCTACTACTGAGGGAATCATCTGAGATGTTTGTTTGGAAAATATTAATGACATTGGCAAGCAACAGCATCTGGTATCACTGATATGATGTATTGATAGGTGACTGGTCTTTATAGCATTTAAAACTGAAGTGATGAGGGAGGCAAAGACCAAAGTTGAATGATGCTGAGCAGTTCATGGTGTGATGTGTGTTTATTGTGACTGGTCCAGCCTCATAGGTGCTGCCCCTGGCCGAGGAAGTTGTCCAATCCAGAGGCCCCTGACCTTTGACCTCATCTATACCGACTACCATGGCCTTGCTCACCTTCAAGGAGCCATGGGACTGGCTTTCCAGCACTACCAGTATGACAACGACTTCAAAATACACACTTATGCTTCGAATATCACTGCATTTCTGCATAATATGCATAATATCACTCCATTTGCTGATAATAATTGAACATATTTATTTTATAATGACATACTACAAAGAGCTGTGATTGTGACCTTTAAGGTTATGTTAAATAAATATTTATAAACTGACCTTCTCTTAAATTATTATCATAAATAGATTAGCCGCCAATATTGAAAAGAAGCACTAATGTTTTCAATTTTTTCCCTTGTTTGTCCCTCTCGTGCAGTTTGTATTAGCCTGACACTGTTTTAATGTGAAGCAGACATTCTGTGACTTCACTGCATTTTTCAGGAAGTGCCAATGTAAAATTTCAACTCAAAAATATAAAATAATAAAACACCTTTATTTTGCTTTCTCTGACCCCTTTGGCCATGAAAGTCTTTGAACATAAAAATAACTGACAAATATGAAAGGTAAAGTCAGAAGACAGTGATGACAGCATTACAGACCATGAGTTGTTTGTGTTCATATGATCATTGCTGAATTGATAAACTTGAAGTAAATCAAATATGTCAAAGATTTCCTTGTCATAAACTGTTCTTCAAACCGTTCTAGGTGCCGCTTTAGAATCCTGGACTCTTTTGGCACCGAACCTGCCTTTAACTTGGGGAGCTATGCGCATAGCCATGGATATAAAACACTGTGGGGCAGATGGGGTCTCCAACCTCTGCAGTACATGACCATGTTCCGTAAGTCTGTATGTGTGTGTGTGTGTGTGTGTGTGTGTGTGTGTTCATATAGTTATTATGCTGGCAAGTAGCAGCATCATGTAATGTGTTTACTCCCTGCAATCATGCAAACATGTGACTCACCGTCTATGTGAGACCACAGCTGTGATAACTGCATGATGGCGTCTCTGTGAAGAACGGAACATTGATTCAGAAATGCTCGTGTGGAGACAGTCAACATATATATGAATATAGATATAAATATACACACATATGTACATATTTAGATCTTGCTGCCACAGCGCTGATCCTTCACACACACACTCCTCTAAGCGTCCTCACAGTGAGAGGATTAATAGCTGAGGTTAAATAAACTTGGTGCCCAGACAGAGCTTTCATTCCAACACCTCTCCCTGTCATCTTTCCCACCCTGCCGAGAGATGGAGACAAGCTGGATGCACTGGGCTGAGAGCCACTCTTCATCCCTCAGCTTGAAGCACTGTTTATTTGTCCTGCTGAGGAGGAGGAGGGGGAGGAGACGGAGATGGCTGTTAGCTGATAGTGTGGAAAAGGCCGAAAGAGGGACGGAATGAGAGAGAGATGGCAAAACAGGAACAAAGGCACAGAAAGAAGAAAAGGAAAAGAAAAGATGCTTGAAAAGCAAACAGGGGGTTTATGCTTCTGTTTTGAATCAGAGGAGAGGAAGGTAGTTGACTGAAGGATTATACTGAACTGTAAACAGAGAGCAAGAACACTGAAAACAAGAAATCAAAGAAACTGCATTCCTTTACAGCTTGTCCTCCAACCCCCACAAGCTGCACAATGTTGATCATGTCAGTGTATCGTTGCGTATCCCTGCTAATCTGATAGGTGAGTGTGAAGCAGCAAACCTGGACAGGTGTTAGAGACAAGTGGCGACAAGTGGAACTGAGCCAGGAGGAAATTCAGTGCTGTAAGGGTGAATGAGAAGAGATGTGGCAACAGTGTTTTTAAAAGTACCTGGAGACAGGAGAGAATGACACACACACACACACACACACCTTTACTGGCACATTCCTAGTAAAGTAAATACTCATCTCTCACACCTTCCTCAGTGTGTCGGAGGGCAGCAGGGTGGCAGCTGCCTATCCAAACAGCCCGACCTCAGCCTCTCATATATGTAGAAATCTCATTTCCTTTAACAGCTGATTTATACTGTACGGTATGTTTTCCATCTCTCACAAAATTTTAATCTTAGCTGTTATTCACCTATGATCCACGTTGTCAGCTATGTCTGTCTAAAAGTAACTTCTGATCCTCCACCTTCCCACCATGTGTTTCTCTTTTGCGATGTCTTCAAGGAAGATCTGTGCAGAGGCATTCTTCATCTTTACTCATGTTTTAGTAAATTAAGCACTGAATTCAGACTACTTTTATTTTGTTACTCACAAATAAAGTAGTTTAATATTACTCAAAAACACACAGACGTACACGTGCTTAAAGGTGCTATATCTACACTTTTGCTATTGCTATGCAGCCATTGTTAGTGTCACAAATAAACATTGCAATTTCAGTACCAAACTTAATTTCTATAATTGCCAAGAGCTGTCTTTAGTGTTGGAAAGTACCAACCATACCAACCAGCTACCCTGGCCCTTTCTTGTTTTCAGTTTTCTTGTAAAATAGTTATTTCAGCGTTGTGCGTAAGTTGAGACCGCAGACAAATTTAATCAAACTGCCCCATGTTTCTGTCGTCTCCAGCTCACACTCCTGATAACTCCTTCCTGGGCTTTGCAAGTGAGGAGGCAATGAAGGCAGAGGTGAGAGAGGAGCCAGAGACCTACAGGAAAGACAGGATAGCAGTTGTCTATGGCAAACAGGACTACATGTGGCAGGTAAACTGACCAAAAGTGCACAGTGTGTGCATGTGTAAAGATGGTGAGCTAGCAAGAAAAAAGTCAAGAAGCCAATTACTGCAAGATTTTACATGATGGTGAAGATTTCACAAAGCTCATATACTTTGTGTTCAGGGTAAATCTGAGTATGTGGAGGCGATCAGTGAGCAGCTGGAGACCCATGCCACAGTGTACCAGCCTCCAGGACACACCTCTAATCTGCCCAGCTTCACCAGAAACCACGGCCTGCTGACTCAGGATCACTTCCTACGACTTCTCCGCAGAGCCAAGGTCAGATAAGAGCTCCTTCACAATAAAGAAGCCAGTGAGTTAGCTTCTTTTAATAAATACACCTATTTACTTAGCTATCTATGGCATGATTTTGTGGGAGCTATTGTGAATTTTGGACATATACAGATCAATGTCACAGTATTCTTGTCCTGCCTTTGTTTATAACTCATTAAGATGCTGCTTCCTTCCTCCCTGGCAGGTGTTTGTAGGCCTTGGTTTCCCCTATGAGGGTCCAGCTCCTATTGAGGCAATAGCGCTGGGCTGCGTCTTTCTTCAACCAAAATTTGACCCACCACACTCATCAGACAACAATGACTTCTACAAGGGCAAACCCACCACGAGACAGGTAGGTAACTCCTCAAAGTGAAAAAAAAAACCTAAACAAATGGCTATTGAAAACAGAAAGCCTATTTTGCACATCAATTTTTAGAAAAAAAAATAGAAAACACTGTCAATATTGTTTTAGTGAAAATATAAAAACAGTTAATAACTTTGCATCACAGATCTCCTCCCAGCACCCTTATGCTGAAGAATTCATTGGTAAACCTCATGTGTGGACTGTGGACATGACCAACAGGACCGATGTACGAGAGGCAGTCAAAGCCATTCTCCGCACAGAGGTAGCTTCGAGACCACAAACAAAATCACAGTTACACTGTAAACATATATATGTAGATGCCCATCTTGTTACCCCTAAATTTCTGTTACAGTAGCACTGAGTAAAAGTTATTGTGTATGTTTTTGCAGGTGAAGCCTTTCACCCCCCGAGAGTTCACCTGTGAGGGAATGCTGGAGCGGGTTCATGGTTATATCACTCACCAGGTGCAGAGATGTCGGGACAGCCGGCATAATATTATTGGTTGCTCCCTCACCACACTAGACTCCTGAAGTGGCCTGTTCTTGCAGAGTCATAGTCACTGACCTGAATTCTTTTCTGAAATGTGCGAAAGGAATCTCAAATGGAATAAACCTATTCATTGTACCCCATACAGTAAAGCTTTACCCATACATTTCTCTGATATCGGCCTTTCATGAAACATGAGCTATTAGCAGTGATGTCCTCCACCTCTGATACAGTATGAACTACATCTACACCTCTATCCTGAATTAACTTTGCAGTCATTCATTCCGAGTATCTTAATTCTTGATTCAAAAGGCTAATATGTATGTAATTGGTGAGTCAGTTCTGTAGAACTGCTAATCAAGATGAAATGATGACGTATCATAGTCAAGATCGTTTCAGACATATACAGAGTTAAAAGAAGCCATTTAGATCATGCTCGGTTTAAACTCTCATCGTTGCCAACTTTCTGTCTCTCTGTTATCATAAATGACTCTAGGACTTCTGCAGTAAATCTGTCCCTACTTGGCCACCAGAGAGTGCTCTGAGGGCGCACCTGGGTCCCCTGGGCCAGTCGTGTGTTAGTGTGTGTCGACGCTCCTCGCTGGTGTGTGAGCCTGCTCTGTTTCACCACCTCAACAGTCCCTCCGCGTTTACCAGGTGAGAGGTCAGCGGACGTGACAAAGCCTGTGCAATGCAATGTTAGAACAATACTACAGTTGTGAAATAAGAAGTAAGAGACGCTTGTGTACACTGATACACTGTATACAATTAAACCTATCACTATTTTCTATGTTGTAGGCTTGGACTAGGCTGCTCCAGCATGGGGCCAGAAATAAACCACCTGTTTCCTGCCTACAGTCCTTGGGGTCGGCACTGCGGCCTTCAGCAGGAGCCTCTGCTGTTCAGTTGTGCTGGCTCTGACCCCTCCCACCGCAGACTGTGTCCCTGCAGAGCTCACCTACCTGGACAGGTGGCACTGTGCCCTGACTGCATCTAAACAACACTGTGACAGAACCATGGAAACAGCAGGGAGAGAAGAAGAAAAGGTAGTATGACAAATACAGCAGCGACCAGCCATCTGCAGTACATAGGCTGCTGTATAGGTGAAGAATTGATCTCAACCAAAGAAAGCAAGCTGTTCTGCAAATGCCACTGAAAGTTTTTTGGACTTGCTCTCATACTGAGGCTGAAGGTGAAGTATTTCATTAATATGTACTCATTGATATGAATTGAAAATCGGCAATTTGCCAGGCCCCAGTAATATGAAGGAATAATCTCAGTCAGCATGACTGACATTTAGTTTTTCATAACAATTTTGGAAATATAAATGCATCACAGACACATTACGTGATTGCTACTTGTCCTGCAGGCAGCCGACACTAGTGATTAACAATTATTTAAACAATACGAGAGAGGTTTTGCCAAATAATGTAAGTCTACTTTAATCTCCTTAAAATTCCTGTAGCTAGATTTGTTCAGTGTGATTGTTTGGAAAAGGTTTTGTTTTGTTCTTGTAATGACAGTCATTACTCAGGAAGCAAAAATGAACGACTGTCATTTCATAAGTACTTGATGTGTTGAAGGATAATGAATTCTTGGCTTGGTGTCTTATGGTGCCTGATGAAATCCCTCTTGTTGTTGTAGCTTTTCCTCGATCCCTCAAGCAAATAGTCTTTAAATGAAGGCAAGATGCACTTTAGGGAAGAATTGTTTAGATGTATTTAAATGAAGTGGGAAGCAGCACCAAAGACTGTAAAGCCGTTCAGCTCTCGTCCTCTACTCCAGATCATGCACAGGACAGTGCACTTCAATATTATGTTAAATAAGTATCTAATCATTCATTCGTTCACAGTAATGTAGCACAGTGGTCAGTGTTGCGTGGGATTACTGCTCGTGCAGCCCCTCGCTGTATCACTGGCTGCAAATATTACCCCGGGCCTCGGAGGAGAGAGGGTGACAGCCTAAGTGATGAGGCTCATTATCTGAGCGAATCATGGATGACCTCTGGATGCCTTTGGGAGGTCACAGCCATATGACGATGATTATACTGTCATATAAACCACTGGTTCCCAACCGTCTTTGACTTAGGAAACCCCCTCAACTCTGTTTCAATCCATGCCCCACTACAGTGCAGGCAGAACCTCATTGTTTGTCTTTCAAACACACATTTTGCGTCATTTAGACCGGGATAAAGTCACTGAAGGCAGAATTAATTATGTTTTCTTGAGTTATTTTACTAGAAATTACACCTAAAAAGGATTTTGATCATAACAGATGACTCATTTTGCCCAGAGTTCTTGCATTTGCTCCAAAATTATTCCCTGATTGCTTCATGACTTCAAGACCCTCGGGTATTTTGCACCCCAGGTTGATATGAGCAAACATGGAAACTTCACATAAAGAACATACAACGATTTGGAGAGGTTTAACACGTGCATTTAACATGCGTTTAACGTTTCAATGTCAGAAGCCTCAAAGGGTCACACAGGCTTATCCCATCATCCCCGCCGACAAAACAACTTGTGAAAGAAACAAATGATAACAACTAAAGGTCAAACTACATCCCACATTGGCTGTTGTAAGTGCTACACTTACATGGCGCAGCTGTTAGCAAAGATGTCTCCAACACAATGGCAACAAGCTGCTGTGTTGAACTGGATCGATGTGAGGTTTTTCTTGGAAATGACGCACTTATGAATGTTAATTGGCAGAAAAAGAGACCTTTTCCACACCGATACACTCCATGTGACCAGAACATATTGTCGCTCCGGGATCAGACCGCTCAGGGCAGCGACGACAGAACCGGTCGACAGCGTGATTGACCAGTAAATGGCTGTGAAACGGTCCATGAAAACAATATTTGTGAAGACTTTGGTGGATGTTGGTGAATTCATTTGGCCCTGTCAAATGTGACTCGCGCTTAATTAGCTGAACGGTCCAAAGATGATGGGATGGAAGTGAACTTGTGTTTATGTCAAAAGGCTGTTTGTAATAAAGGAAAATAAAGGTTGCTATTGACTCAGTGGGGCGTCCCTGAGACATATTTTCGGAGAGTGATGTGTCATTTCTGGAGAGTCATGCTAATTCATATCAGTTACATGTGTTATGGCATATAAAAGCTGTCACTCACTTCCCAGGGGGCTGATAGCAGAGGGTCAAACTAAGGGTTCAAAAACACTATGAGGTATATATGGAGCAAACGTGTAAATGTGGACAGACAATGATTTTAGTGTTCCACCCAACTGCCTATATGCTGAGTGGGGCCGTATATGTAAGAACTGGTAAAGCCCACATGTTTGTCAGAAGCCATTTGATGTTGTTATGCAGAGTGATGTGCTTTGAGGAGACATTGATGTGGATAACCTGATGTGGATCATTTAGTTATTACAGTGAGGTTTGCTCGGCAGATCACAATCTGTGTGACTGAATCAAGAATTCAAGAACAGAAATAGTTTTAGCTGTTTGCAAGCTGTGATATGTGAAACTTATGGACGCAATTACTGTTTCGTTTTTTTGTTTTTTTTTTCTGTGTTAAAGTTTATGAAATAAAAAGTAAAAAAAAGTGCATTAATAATTGAAGAAAAACTCATTTTAAATATGATTGCTGCAGGGGTTGGATTTACTTCTTTCCATTTAAAATCAACATCAAACATTTTATTTGCCCAGGGGTGCATCATAACAGGAATAAATGTTTACCATGGTTTAGCATCGTAACTTGCCGTGTTAGTGTGCTAACATTTGCTAATTAGCACTAAACACAGTTCAGCTGAAGGTGATGAGAATGTTTTGCAGCAATTCAGTCATAAACCAATGTATATGTCAGCCTAATGATGATGTGCAAAAGTGAGGCAAAGCGATTGCAGTGGGTGACGTGAATGTCTGTACAAAATCTGATCTTAATCCGTCTAATATTTGTTGAGATATTTCAGTCAAAGTAGCGGAATGACTGACAGACAGTCATTGAATGGGATATGGTCGAATGGGATCCTTGGTCCTACAAGCGAGCACCCATTTCACCCGCTGTGATTAGACGGTCAGAAAATAAAAAATGATTGATCGAGGAAAAAATACAAAACCTAGAGGAAACATGAACTTCAGCCAGACATCATGGAATCTTCATGCTCCAGTAGAGGCTCAATAATGTTTACATGAGTGCTCTTTAATTTAACATGAGAGACAGGAACTCTTTGAGGCACACTGGGACTTTTTCTCCTATACCTTTTGACTGTGGAATGTAGTGGCAAATCAAACTTTGCTGCCAAGAAAAATGAGATCTTATAGACGAAAGCAACACAGGAGAGTTTCACTTCAGTTATAACTTTCAGCTCATGTCATGTCTGTCTCTTTGCGTGACAAAAATTAACTCTACGCTGTAGAGATTTTGCAGTTTTTCTGACTTTATTGTTTGGTCACAAACATTAATTTACTCACAATGATGGAGCAACTTGAAGTTACTCAATAACTCAATGATGTGACTCAACCATGTCTTTTTTTTTTCTTGAGAGTTACTGGAAAATGTTGTAACTCCCAAGATTTGTAGTTATTGCTGTATTATATTTGCATAATTGTGTACTATGAATCACACTGTTTACACTGGATCTTCAAGTGTTTCCCAATGCATTTGTCGTTTCCAGTCAAACACAAGTGCAGATTGAACAGATGCTCCCTCTTTTTCTAATTTATTTGGTTTCCTTTCTGCTTTCCCTCCTCTTCACATCCCTTTTGCCCTCTTGCTCTTATCACCCCTTCCTTACTACATCTCCATCCACGTTAAATTCACTTGTAATCATGGACATGACTGATCAAATCGCTTTTGTGCTTTAAAGAGTTAGAGAAAATGTGTGTTCTGTGTGCAATGTAACACTTTTGCTTTTAATCTAAATGCAGATGGGTGGGAACAGGAACTAACGGGCTATAAAAATAAGGAGCATACTTCGTTGCAGATCATTGGATCCAGTTTCCACCATGCACCATTTGCTTCCCACTGTATCTGTTTCTAAAATGGCACATGCATCTAAAAATAATGAAATAATTTTTTTAAACTACTTTATGGCCCATACCTCTATCTCTGCCTCTCCAGATTTGTTGATCTGCAACAGCTGTCTGTTCCCTAAAGGGGGCAGTGTGGTCAAGCTAAACCAGCTAACACTGGCCTAAGTCGCAGCATACTGGTTACAAAGCTCAGAAGCCAAACCAGTGACAGATGAAAACAGAAAAAAAGATTTAAAAAAAGAGATCAAAATGATTTTGAGAGAGAGAAGGAGGGAGACATAAATACTGTGGAGGTGTTAGGACACATGGAGACACCTCCAGTCCTCTCTACAGGTAGCTTTCTGTTCATTCCCCCAAACACACTCACAAAAGGGGGGGGGGGGGGGGGCTTTACTACCATAAGAAAGCAGCTGCTTTTATTGAAACCTGTTATTGGCGTGCCAAGATTACACTGAACAACAACAACCATCCTCCCTGGAAGCCAATAAAATGCCGACAACAAACACTTGGCTTGCCTACAGCGCTGTTAGAAGCCACAGAGGTTGGCCTTAATGATACTTGGTAACTATTACAGACTATTAAAGTAAATGAATAAAAGAGGAACAGAATGAGAGAAAGAGAGAGAGAGAGGGGAGAGAGGAGCAAACCGATTCGTTCAGAAGTTGTTTCCAGACATAACGTAGGTAGCTGACTCATTGTAGGGCGGCCTCAAAGAGATGCGCTGCTTTGGTGTGTGTGGCTCAGTTGTTGGATGAAAAAGCATGTGTGTGTGTTAAGAGATAGATAAAACAGAAAAAGTTGTTCTGCCTGATGTGCTGTTGCATCCATCAGCAACACGCGCTCCAGGCCAGAGAACTGCTGGATATGCTTGAATGGCTGTTGCATGGCACAAGCCTTTCCATGATTTTCCCCAAACGTCTCATGTCAGTATTCCAGCAATCTCACCACACCTGAGTAACTCTGAGGCAGACGGGATCCAGTTCACCTCTTGTGCACCCCGTGCATACATGCGTGCGTGTGTGTGTCCAGAATGCTGCTAATCCCATTGTCTTTATGTATGTATTCGACTGAAAGCATTTTGTGACCTCTTGGGGACAGGAGAGGTCATCCGAGCGGGCAGAGATCTTGGCAAGAAGAAACCACAAGATTAAATGTGATTTCTTAAAGTTGTAGAAACACATGCTGCAAAAGATACAATGGAAATGCAACATCATTTTGCAGGTTCTATTTGTGCCTATGCAGCTGACCAAATTTTTCATTTCAACACTTTGCGAAAAAACACTAAAATCTCCTCTCTCTGGTGATCCTTAAATTACAGACCTCGATTCCCAACCTCCTCTCTCCATTCCCCCCTCTCAGCACACAGACTACAGAGGAGAAAGTTGTGAAGAAACACAGAGCTACCAGCTAACGCTTGCTAACCCCAAGAAAGCCCTTGTCATCTTTCATCCTACACCTCTGAATTGCCTTCATTTTCTTGGGGCCCATAAATTGACTCTTATTGTCCCATAAATGGCTCCTTTTGGGGTGGGATTTATAGTGAGGGGTGGCAATGGGGTGTGCGGGGGGGGGGGGGGGGGGGGGGGGGGGGGGGTATAAAACCCACCTTTTGATGTCCCCTCTGCTTAACAGGCTGAGCAGACGTGCCTGCCCATATGCTGCATGGTGCTTTTGCCACACATTGCTAGCGTGTGACTCTCGCACACACATGCACATTAAAAGATATTAAAGTGCTTTTCTGCTTTCATTCACAGTCATAGGATGTAACAGCCAAGCAGGGTGGTAACGTTAAGCTGTGCCACTTCCTCGGCTGTAATTAAAGCCACCCATGCAGGGGGGTCTCTAAAAGTCTTGCTTTGCTACTTCCCTGATCCTGACCTTTTAAAAAGAGAGGGTGAGGCTTTTTTTTTTTTTTGAATCACGCTGTGGAATAGGTTGGAATAATATAGGCTGGGGTTCATTTCTGGGTGGTGATGTGGTTTTTCTGTAGTTTTAATAATAAATGTCCACTAAGCATTTGACAGGTTCAGCAACCTTAACAAACACTATAGAATTGTTAAAAAAGAAACTCATGTTAAAAAAAGCTTCAGAAACATTTCATCAAATATCTGGAGGATATTTTGGTTCTGGTGTTTCTACTCTCACTTTGGTCCTGGAGTTAACACTGGATGACAGATGTGGTACCCAAAAGCAGACTCAGGCATGTGTTGTAAAAACACTCTACACATACGTAGATGACATATTAAAGTAAAGTCCATTCATTCAACCTTAAAGTACTGGCCCAACACAACCCACCAACACTGTCAGTGCCAATATACCAGATGTTTAAGTTAATATCTGGGCAGAGGAAAAACATGGTTATGCTATGATCACAAGTCAAACTTCACATCCCTGGCTTTTTACTTTTAACGTCAAAACCCACCTCATCCCTGTGAATTCCAGAGCATACGATTGACATCATTTTTAGACTAAACTCTTAAGTAACCCTTCATGCCCTGTATAGAAGCATCATTTTTTTTTCAGTTGTTTCCTTTAGTTTGCCATAGGTTAAGAAAACAGCATATGATTGGCATAGAGAACACAGTCAGAAGAGACAGGCTGGGTCACCAAGCTAAAAGTGATCTATACCTGTCCTCTATGTATTCTGAGGCTGACTCTAAATGAGGAGCAGCTGGGTGTGAGCCAGAGAGCGAGCAAAGGTGGGAAACTCAATATTGACAGCAGGTGTGGAAGGAGGAGAGGGAGGCAGTGTGCAGAGAAGAAATGAATCACTCACTCATTTTAATTTTGCTTGTGTTCCTCACTTTTCCGCGCACCCCCTCTCTCTGCAATAACCAATAACCTACAAACCATTGATCCTCTTTTTGTCATCTCACCTTCTTCCCTCTGCTCACAACCGCCTTCATTCTGCCTTTTAAATATTTCTTCCTTTTATAACCTCCCTTCTTTTTCTGCCCACCTCTCTCTCTTTCTCTCTCTCTCTCTCTCTCTCTCAACGGCAGATGAGCCAGGTGATAGTGACACAGCCAGCTGTATGCCAGTTACCACGGCGATGACAGCTGCCAGCCCAGGTGCACAGGCAGCTGGGAAGGCTAGGAATGTGTGTGTTTGTGTGTGTGTGTGTAAGAGAGAGAGGGAGATGTCTGTGACACTGGTATCTGTGTGTATGCATGCTTCTGTGTGTGTGTGTGTGTGTGTGTGTGTGACAGAGATAGGGTGAAAAGGGACCTGGGTGCTGGTGAGGACACAGGTGTTGTAGTGATGGAGGGAGCGTGGGAGAAGGCTGAGAGAGGAGAGGAGAGAGAAGAGCAGGGGAAGGAGGGGATCTGACCTTTCACCCCTTGCATCGACTGGGCAGTTCCCAAGATCCCGA
The DNA here is from genome assembly GCF_046630095.1 of Trachinotus anak. NCBI lineage: Eukaryota > Metazoa > Chordata > Actinopteri > Carangiformes > Carangidae > Trachinotus > Trachinotus anak. Next base: position 12,618,684 of record NW_027273876.1, on the reverse strand, counting down.
TCTCTAGCGACTCGGATGTATCTCGACCTCTGCTCATTGTCTGGACGTTTGTCCGTCACTCGGTGCTCGTCTCAGCGAGCGTAATTGAGTCAAGACATGAAATCATAGCAGGAAACACGAAGCGAGCCTGGTTAGAGCTCGGATGACATCAGCTTGTTAAATTGGAGTCTGTCAAATAAAACAAGGTTATGAGATGAACTAGAAAGATAATGAGTGAAATCCTGACCATTCCCACACTGTTGGATGTTTTTTTTTTCTTTGCTATTTCATTGATGCTATTGAGTCATCACAGCAAAGCACATTTCTCCCGCAGCGCACCTGTGAGACAAGCGCGGATGATACAACTGCCATCCCTTCAAACAGCCTCTTTCTTTTCCTCTCTTTCGCACTCTCTGTCTCTTCTGGGAACATTCCAATCTACTCCTCTCCTGCACCTCCTCCTCTTCTCCTCCTCCCCCCTCCCCTCCTAACCCCTTTCCCTCTCCTGAGAGCGGGAGGCCGCGGTGCCATCACTCACCACTTGGTGATAACTGGCACAAAGGGGGCCTTGGTGGGCCCGGCTGAGGCCGCTCGACGTGCACCGCCACTGGGGAGAAAGTGGAGGAAAGTCCCCCACCTCTCCCAGCTCCCTCCAGTCCTCCATCGTCCCCACCTCCTCAGATGATGAAAACTCTGTCAGTGCGGATTAGGAAGGAGCGGTGTGCGTCAGCGGAGGGAATAACAATGATAAAAGCTGCGCCGCCGCACCTCTGCATGTCCAGCCCTCTTTCAACTTACTCACTACTTGTCACTTTATACCAATTTTGGGATTCCAAACCTTTTTATGCTGCTGTCATGTTGCCAAACTGTTTTATGTGAAGTTTTAATGGGCTCCCATTTAGCCTTGCTAGTGTATTTTGATGATCAAAGGCAAGCTTTTTATTGTTTACCCAGGTTTAGTCTTTGAATTTCTCCGACGGTAAAGTTGATTCTCACAGGTATCCACACATACAGTTGCTAATAAAACAGCAGGGTGAAAATGACACATAGGTTTTACTGATTGTGTGGTCTCAACTGTCTGTGTGACTTGTATTTTCATTTTCATTAAAACATGGACTAATATTATCATAGAGACCAAAATTTTGGATATATTGCAGAAAGATGAGGCCTTTAGAGCCACAGTGGGTGATGGCGAGGAAGGAAGGAAGACTGGATGACGACGGCGGGCGTTACGAGGGCACAGAACTGAAGGATTCTGGGACGGTGAAAGGGGCATTAGGTTGGGGGGAGGGCGATTTTGTCCTCAGGCTGGCACAGCAACGGTCTCGCTTCATGGTGAGAGAAAATGGGCGCCGAAGAAGGGTGGTGGGAGGGTGCAGGCTCCGAAATTGATTTCATGCCGGAGTCAGACACAGCCCCAAGGAAGGAATAATATGTGTGTGCGCTGTGTGTGTGAGTGTGTGTGTGTGTGAGTGTGTGTGAGGAAGAGAGACGGAGTGAGGGAGTCCAGTGTGAATTCTGAGGGGTGCACAATGGCAGGAGGAGAGAGAGAGACCGAAAAAGAGAGGGGCCGACCTGCATCAAAGAGACTGGATCTGCATGAGAAAAAGCATGTTGCTATTTTTCTGTTGACATTGGCAGCAAGCGGCAACACAAAAAGTGGGTGTTTGTTGTTTACAGATTCTTTCAGTTCCACAGATTCTCAAACTGCAAGTCCATTACACTATATTTTCAGTGAGATTACAACCATTATTTTCTCTTATTGTGTCAGTTCAAGTAGATCTAAGAAATGATATATGTATTTCTATGAACTACGACTAAATTCAAATTTTCATTATCCTCTAAAGGGAATTAAATGCCACTTATTGAGGATCATTCCACCAAAGAAAATGTATATATTTTGTCGCAAGAAAAGTCTCGGTGCACATTTCCATTTATGTAAAACATATGCCGCAGACTAGCCATGATTGCCATACGCTGCATCACAGTGAGACCTTGAGGAATGGATTAGAAAATTGAGGATACGTGCCATTTAACAGTCATTTGAAATTCAGACTGTTTCCGCCTCCTAATGTCTCTCCCACACACACACATCACATTCGTGCACAATTGCGCAGTCGGAATCCATCTCATTTAAGTATTCTCACACATGCACATGGGTATGTATGTACGTGCATGTACACAGACATGCTCACAAAGTGCGTACCTTTGAAGAGCGTTTTGAATCGGTCTGCTCCACAGACCACAGACCTGCACTGATGCCTTTATTCGTGCTCATTACATCGATCATGAACCCAACTCGGCCGCTTTCTTCCGCTCTTCTCCTCCCTCTTTGAGTTTCGTCTTGTGTAGGTTGCCCTCGCTTTTCTCTGCCCTCTTACTTTTAGTCCATCTTTCCTTGATCTCCTTCCTCTCCTTCCTCAGCCTCTCTCCATTCCCTCTCTCTCCTCTGTCCTTTCCCCCCTTCTTGGCATCAGCGGCAGCATCTCTTTTAAGACACATGTCAAGGGAACTGTCTGCCGCTTTCAAAGGCCTTTGTGTCCGGCCTTTCTTCCCCTTAATTTGGTTTCCCCAAAACACTTTCCCATAGCATGGCCGTCTCGCCCCCTTTTCTCCCAGCTACCCCTCTCCTCCCATCTCCCCCTCCCTCTCATTCTTCCAACTGTCCTAAATACATTTTACTGAAGACGATATGTGTAATGTCAGGGTATCCCAGACTTTTTTGTGATCTGACCTGATTTATGAACAAACTTGTTAAAATATGTGGAGGTGTTCAGGATATAAGTTATGTTAATTGCTGTTTAATGCTAATCCAGAACCGTCTAAATTTAAAAATCAGTCAATCCTTCTAAAGGTCAATTCAGAAAAATGAATTTTTACGACAGACATGGAACATTCAACAACAATTCATTTTTTAAAAATCTGCCTGCGGCAAGAAAATTCCAAAGCATGGTAGACACTTTTGGTTGTACCAGGCCCTCCAGTACATCCTGGGCATCCGGTTTCAATGCCGCCCTCTTCCCATGACTTCTCTGACCGCATAGGTTTCTTCAGGGAGCTTCTTGTCATGGCAACGCTCACCAAAGTATTGTTCTGTTTGCAGGCTGACTAAGAAGGGAAGATGACCTCGGAACAAAAGAGTGTATTTATTTATTTGCTTTGCGAGACAACGTGGCGTAGATGACATATTCAAAGTTTTTGCAAGCAGCAGATCTTTGGCAGGAGTAATCAATTGTGGAAACAAGTGTGCGGAGCCCCCGGTGGGTGCAAGTGACGGCATTTGTTCCTCGCATGTGTGTGCAGCGTTATGGTGTCCTCACCTCAGGCAGACACATGTGGTTTTAATCCACTGCATACAGACAGACTCCTTCACTCAATCTGCATCTCCTTCTCCTCCCAAAAAACGCTCTTGCGTCTCTTCATCTATCCATCAGTCCTGCCTTTGCTCCCATATCTGCGTCTTTGACAGCAGCCTTCCTTTCTTTCACGATGCGTATTTCCTTTTTGTATTTCTCATTTCCCTTGCCAACATCTTTTCCTACATTGCTTCACCTTTTTGCTGAAGTCTTTGTTCCTTTTTTCCCCCACTTTGTCCTCCCTGAACACATCAGCTATTGCTATACTTGTCATCCACTCTACTCGGAAATCTTTGAACTATTTTCCTACAGGAGCATCGCAACTGTGTCACTGCAGGATGTATTACTTCCCTCTCACATCCCACTGCTTTGAGAGAGTCATGCCAAAAACATCTCTCTTCTCCAGAGATGCGTGATTGTGTGTGTGTGTGTGTGTGTGTGTGTGTATGGCTGGAGCTGTTTCCTAAACCACGAGGAGTCAGAGAAACATACTGTGTGTTTTTATAACTGTCCAGGGACTTAAAAAAAGCCCAGCTCTGGAGTAGATAATCCTTTCTTTGAGGTGTGCTTGTGTGTGTGGGCTAGTGGCTGAGTAACTAACCGTCTTTCCAAGAGACAGTTTTAAAAGCATAATTGTGTCCAAGTGTGAGGGAGACATGGCCTCTTGGTGCTGAGAGCTTTAGCATGATAAAAGCCGATGGCTGAAAAGGAGACGTCTTTATTGACCCGTCCACCTCATGGAACTTATTTCATCCCCTGCTGGAGTCTTGAACTGCTGTTTACAGTAATGCTGGATGTTTCCACAGCGCTGAAGGAAAACAATGAAAAATCACATCTTAAAGTTTGTCCAGTTTGTAGAGTGGTTTCAATTTTGACATCCAGAAGAGCGCCAATGCAAACCGTCTTTGCCCCCCTTTGAAAGCTAAAGGGTGGGGGGCTGTGGCTGAGCTGGATTCAGAATCAACAATGGGATTGCATTACCAAGACTATAGTAACTTTAATGAAAGCAATGAGAAATAAGATGCTTTAAAAAAAAAGGTTTACCCAATTTTATGGCTTTTTCAGATGGATGATGGTTATTGAGAGTGATATGGAGTGAGAGTGATATGGCCAGGGTCAGACCACGTCCTCTTGTGCACAACAAAACATCAGAGAGGCGTGCTACAATGGCGAGATCGTGATGGAGGACATTTGCTTCTAATTGACCTCCACCCTCTCGACTGGGCCCCCCACTCAGGCGTGGCCCGTCGCCCCGAGTAACCCCACGCAGCATCTCCACATCCCTGAGCAGTGAATAGGAGCGCTCTCACTCTCCCACCTTCCACTGACACATACAGCCATGTACCTTTGGCCTGAGAAGCGGGGGAAAGGTTGTTTTTCGCTGCCTGAAATCAACCAACCATCAAACCGCTCACAGCTGGGACCCAGCACCATGACCTGGGACCAGAACTCTGAGGAAACTTTGCTTCCTCCAGGGCGACGTCAGATATGTCAGCGGTGGTGGCAAAATACGTGATGTAGGACGAACTTCACTAGAGGTTACTAAAATGTGCTGAAAGGCCTCCTTCTCTTCCTGGCAAAGGCCATTTAGATAACAACCCAGAAAACAAAGAGAGGCACTTGATATGATTATAAAGTACCTGGGATTGTTGAAGTGACATGAAAAGTTAAAATCATGGTCCTATTTTCTACAATCAGTTAACCTGATGTCAAACAACTCAGTGAAATTGGCCATTTATTTGGTTTCCAAACGAGTCAGGCTACCACTTCAAAGAGATTGATTACCGCTGCCAAGCATGCATGAAATCACAAGACATATTTTCGGTTGCGGCTAAATTATTCCAAGCGCTGCATTTTGAAGGGTAGACCTTTCCTGATGGCCCACAACTAAGACTGCACGCACACACTTGCAGACATACACACACAACAATACAGGCAGCAACACACCTACTTACACACACACCTCAGCTCAGACAGCCAGACTGCCCGTGCAACCCCCCCCCCCCCCCCCCCCTCCCGTTTTCTTCCTCTGACTGTTTGTGTAAGCGAGGACTCAAAGTGGAGAACGGAGGGTTGAGATGTGTGTGTGTGTGTGTGTGTGTGTTTGTGTGATGGGGGGAGCAAAGAGAATAAAAAGGAGAGACGAGCTGGTGATCTGACAGCCTTTTGATGGCTGCAGGCTGGAAACAATTTTAGGGAGGGGAGGGGGGGTGAATTTAATACAAATTCCTCCCGGTGTAGCCATGTGTCCCAGTCGACCTGAGCTGCCCCAGCACACCTCCATAGAAACTCACACCCGCCGCCCGACTCCCCCTCCCACCCACCTCCTCACTTTCCAGCATGCTTAGCTGTCACTCACGGCCGCCTGTCACATTCTCCTCACGCTTGATGTGTCCTTGTTTGTGTGCATAAGAAATGCGATGTTTGAAGAGAGAAGTGTTCTGGGAGTCAATCATCCCACGGCCGAGAGTGACAGTCGATGGCCCCGCTGGAGGAATCTAGTTTCACAGTACCTGAAACTGGTTTGTCTCAGCAGACCTCTCCATGTAGGTCTAAGAATGTAATCCTGTGGCGGCTCGGCTCCTGTCATAAGGTGCTGCGACTGATCAAATGATATATTGACTTTAAACAGAGCTCTGCTGTATGGGGTTTGGTTTATGGAGTAAAAATAAGACATTGTTCAGGGGGAATTATGTAAGTTGCAGCTGACATTCAGAGCGACGGCCTCATACTGTTTCAACCTGTCTGCCATTAGTGCATCATTTGTTCTCCTTTTGATCAAATAGGTCATTTGTGGTGAGGATTAAACAAAGATTATACTCACCAATCTTTGTTCCAAGGCAGCTCGGCCTGCTCCAACTTCATCGTCCAGTCTTCTTGTAAAGGGATACCCTGCACTTTTCTGCACCATTGGCAAGCATGATTGACCACAATTAGGCCAATTACAGCCAATTTTAATGACTGGGACAAATTGATGACAGGGTTTATGGGAGCAGCTGTCCTCATTTTCACCATATTACTCTCATCAGGCTGGACATCCCCGAGTGAACTGGAGAGGCAGTAAGAAAGGCGGGGGAAGTTGCAGGGTGGAATGTACCGTACGTGTGTGGAAGCGTAGGCGAGGGGCTGGAGGACTTTTTCTGTGTGAATGCAAGTGTTAGGGTGTGTGTGTGTGTGAGTGTGTGTGCATTTGTGTGTTCGGGTTGGTGTTGAGTCACGTCCAGGGCTGATCTGTAGTCACCGCTGCGCCAGAGCTGCAGGTGTCCCTGTGCCCCGTCGATTGCAAGCCGCCTCTTTTTCCCAGGAAAATGCTTTCAACCGGAGTTGGGTTACTGCAAAGCAGCACGGACATCTGAGAGACGCCAGGAATGTCCCTCCCCATCAAAGGGCAGTATTTGGCCATTTTTATATCTGCAATTAAAAAGGGAACAATAAGAGGGAGGAGAGGGAATGAGTGCAAGGATAGAGTGGGGAGAGAGTGAAAGAGGGTTGGAAAAGAGGGAAGAAGTGGAGAAGGAATGTCAGCACCTGCTATGGCTGCATGTGCTGCCAAAGAAAAAATAGTTGCAAAAAGAATGATGAAGTATGATTCTGTCCCTCCCCTGTATTATTTTTAATAAACCCTTTAATAAAAGAGAATGACCTCTCTTGACCCCCTGTTTGCATCTGGTTGTAATTGTTGGGGGACGCACCTTGCCAAGTTCAGGGACCGTAAGGTAAACTGGTCTCCTGTACATGATGTATCTCAGAGGCTCCTTTAGCTTGAAAAAGCCAAAATGCTACAATCACTGCAGCATTGATTTGGAGTCAAATAGTAAATGTGAAAAAAACAATAACTCAAACCGCAGCACATCAACATATTTTTTGCTTGACTAAACAAATTCACCAACTGATTAGTGCAGATTAGCATTAGCATTAGCATTGCAGTGACAACCATTGCAACTGCATTACATATTGTATTGTTCCTGAAAGAATAGACACTTTCTCCAAATGCCTTTATCACATTATCACTACCCCGTCAAGTCTTGATATTATTCATCAAAATATAAGTGTTTGAAGAGTCCCTCTCAAGCTCTCCCTCTCTTCTTTTAATTCTTCACATACAACATAAACATAAAAGCTAAAAAAAAATCCACAGTATTCTACCTGCCGTGCACCAAACAGGAGAGACACAGTGTTAGTGACCAGCTGGTGAACTAAGTGGAGCATTTAGCAGCTAAACAGCTACACATAAGCTAACAAGTTCACCATATCAACTTGACAAAGGTGATAACACATCAGTCTTGTGTTCACAGCCTATTTCTGTTGCCCCAAAGTGGCCAAAAACTCAGTTATTGCAGGCTTAAGCTTTATCTTGAGAGGAAAGAAGGTCAACTCACACATTTAGTGTCTGCATCTCTGTGATCAGAATCAGAATCAGAATCAGTTTTATTGCCAAGTATGTTTTCACATACAAGGAATTTTTTCTGGTGATTGGTGCAATTGATCAGCAACAGTGGGGCTCTCTACCCTTGTTGATGAGGCTAATAGCAGATGGGAAGAAGCTATTTTTGTGGCGAGAGGTTTTGGTCCTGAAGGACCGCAGCCTCCTGCCAGAGGGGAGTGTCTCAAAGAGTTTGTGTCCAGGGTGGGAGGAGTCAGCTACAATCTTCCCTGCACGCCTCAGAGTCCTTGAGGCTTTTATCCATTATCCATTTATCAAAAGGTCAACAATGACCATTGTAAAGAAGATGACCCAAGTCACTTGGGATTTAGGAAACTCTCATATATTGAATGGAGTTTCATTTATAGAAGTAGTGCAGTGCTTTTAAAAGAAATCTCTGTGTTTCACACATTTGCCCTGAAATGTGCCTGTTTTTATGGGCCAGGAAAACAGTGCAAGGACAACCCAAAATGAGGCACACAACACACCTTGCACCTTGGGGTTTTTGAAGCTTGTGAAAATGGTTATTCATTGCATTTTGTTTCTGTCAGCCACTTTGGCCTTAATTTTACTGTTTCGATTTGTGAAATGTAAGATGGACATTTTGAACAAACAACTAAAACAAGTCTGGAGATTTCAGTTTTGATCCATGAAATGTATTTTTTCCCTGCTGGCAGTGGACGAGTGGTGGAACTCAGTTAATCCTTTGAGTTGGGTGTGACTGTGTTTGGCAAAGCTAAGCAAGTCACTTCATGGCGTTTCCCTCTTTTCATACTCTCATAGCCTATGTCTAACTCCTCTGTAGACTCCCTCTGTTCTTTCCTCCTGCTTTGGCTTCCCCTCTCTCTCTCTGTGACTTGGGGAGCTTTCAGTCGGCACATTGCGTGCGACAGTGGTGCTACAGTCAGTGGAGGCACAGTCCAGGAGCAATAACAGAGCTGGTGCAATATAGAGGTGTGTAGCTGAGTGTGTACTGTCTTACTGAGACAGTGGGTGCACCTGTAGTGAGTTTCAGATCTGTCAGTCTTTATACATATGGGTGCTTAAAAGACTTAACCATCTGGCAAATACCACTATAGGTCCAGCAGCTCGTAGCTTTGCATGTGACCGGACTTCCATCACCAGCTCCAACAGGCAGCTGTGTTCCCATAAACAGAATTCCTGCCTGATTTTACAGTTCTTTCCTTTTCCTTGTTCATGTGCATTAGGAGGAGGTGATGTTGCCTATGGGGTTTAAGCTGGAAAGCATCCTGAGTCGTGATTTGATCAGCGCCACTTTGCAAATGTAAGGGACTGACCAATAGCCAAACTGTTCGTAACCTGTTCAGTCCAGGAGCTACACAATCCAAAAACGAGAAGAAGAAATATTCCAGCTGTGGGCACACTGCTCATGAAAACATCCTTGCCGTGAGAGCAGGTGGTTGAAATACGCCAACTACTCAATTTACTCTCACTGAACCGCCGTCTTTATAAACTGACGTGAGTAATCTGACAAGCACCACAGGTGTATGACTTGCTGTTATATTTTTTCCATATGAACTGAATGATCCTTTAAAATCCATTTGGTGAACACGGGATTCAGGAGAGGGACACTGATTGGCTGATGCCCTGCTGTGATGCTACAGAGGTGGCTTTTTATTGGAGAGTTTTTTCTGGGGGGGGGGGGCAGGAAGTCCCTTCGGATGCTATAAAGCTTGCTCATATAAAGGGGTAATCCCCAGATAATTACAGGTGGGGTGCTCCATATACAGACTCAGACTGAGGGGGAGGCACCGTTACCCAAGGTCAACTCCCCAAACCAAACTCACCCACCTCAAAGCATGGATGATAAAACACTAATAGGCCGAGGCTAACAGTTTATTTCATTGGCAATAGAAACTGAGCCTTAACAGGTGAATTTTTACTGACTTCTTCTGATTAAATGCCACGTAAATAAGACAAAACGAAGCTTATTTGATTTATCTTGCAGGTTTTGGGGTTAAGAAAAGGCTGCAGTAAATTGAACATAGACTTGATGCTTGTGGTTTGACCCAGAGGCTGTAGATACACTTTCCACAGCCAGTGGTTTAACCTCCTCCACTAATGGTAGTGTTTCTTCTACGCTCTCTCATCCCAGACATGCTGAAATGGTCACGGCTAGAATTACAAACCTTCCTGCATAAAACAACACAGGCACTCGATAATTAAAGGAAAAAATGTTACATTACTTAATAAATTAATACATAATGTGGTTTATTTTGCCAAGTTGATCAAAATGAGGAAAAGGCCAGCTTAATTACAGACTTGAGTTTCTTGAGCAGATCATGACAGAAAAGTATAAATAACAGAGTGAAAGAGAAGGAAGAAAAACAGACAGGCTCTCACACACAAGGTCTGTGTTTTAATTATATGCCTTCAGTGCTGCCTTGTATTAGCAAATGTTCTGTGCCAGGGATTTTAAGGCCACTATTTCTACATTTACTGAAGTGAAAATTCCTGATTGGTTAGTAGGTTAAAGTCAAAGCATCCCGGAGAGTAGAACTCACCGCCATGAATTCCCGTCCTTGTTAAATAATGAAAAGATTTATTACAGTGAAAAGCAACATTTACTGGACAGACAGTGGGCATGATTTCAAGGCCTACTGTAAAACTACTGTATGTTCTCTATTATTCATCTACAGCAAGTTTATTGGACTTTTGAAATATTGACTTTACTACATTGGTGCTTTATTCACAATGTGAGGAGTTGTGTATGGATCCGCTACAGAGACAGTATATTGATGAGTTATAATGCATTCAAAATTAACTTAAATAAGGTGGCTGACACATTTTAGTAGCAACATCAACAGTTATTACATTTCTTAACTTTGTGGATATATCTATGCAACATGTGATGGAATCTCTGCCTTTTATATTTTTTAATAGCTTAATAGTTTAACAGTTTTTAACGTTCCCAGAGATTTCAACAGAATCGCTGCTCGACCGTTCTTCCTTGAATTTCCTGCTGATGAAATGTAACTTTCTCTAGGTGGCACCCTTTTCTGTATGTGGGCTGTCACCGGGCAAACACACTGCTGAGTTCTTCTGTTTTTTCCAAAAACAACATCTGTTGCTGTAGCCAGAAATATACAGGAGACATCACATCCTGGATTTTCCCTGGGAAAGATGTGCACTGATTCTTTTAGAATAAGAAGTATTAAAGCTTTAACTAACTGGCTGCATTGGCGTTGCCAGGCAGACAAAAAGTGATATTTTGTTATTTCAGAAATTTAGTAGATTATTACTTTAAAGACTCCCACCCAGGCCCTGGACTCTTAACCTGAATCTTGGTGTTGTGAACTTTTACAACATAATCCTCTCAGGGTTTTTTGGGTGAAGGGGAACTTCCCGACCACATGTGGTTAAAAAGGCAACTGTAAGCCTTGATTTACTGTAAGTACTTGAAAACTGTATATTAAAGCATGAACATATATGGGTGCATAGACGAAATGATAAGAAAAGATGATTTCTAGGGCAAAGACGTGTGACAAGAGCATTTTCTGAACATTTCTGTGTATGTTAGCATTTTTATGTGACAATGTATTTTTGGGGATTTTTATTTAGGAATGTTTCTAAGTCTGTGCGCTGATGTGACTGTGTGTTTGAATACATACATAACATATTCTTAATTTTAAAACACTGACAATGTGGTGGCTGGTGCAAACAGGCTTCTCTCTGTCGCCGCAGGCTGATTTTCAGAAAACACCAGTGTCTGCCACAGCAACTGCAACCATGCCTCAGAACACCGCCGCTCTATATGGCTCTATGCAGCTTTACCACTCACACAAATTTCATACAACATTTCATATAGCAGCATATTGCAGCACTTGCTGCCAGGTGGACTATCTCACTGTGTTATCGGACAACACCTGATACATATTTCCAAGCAGGTTTTGCTTATAATCTGATAAAGAAGTCTTTGACATGAACCTTTTGGCAAGTTCAGATGGAAACCAGCGTGATGAGTGTAAACAGAGTGACTGAGTATCCAGTTGACTGCACAATAACTGCTGCAATGAAACCTTCCAAAAAAGCAAATGGAATTAATCTACTCAGTTTTGGAAAAACAATATACAATATCAGTGGAGATATCATATTCGGAGAGCAGCATGTTCCATATGCAAAAAAGAAAAAAAAAAAAAATTGGGGGAGGTGGCAGGCAGTTGTGGGAGAACGGTATTCCCTAAAAACACTGGAGGCCAAGTGAAATTGAGCCTAATTCCCTGGAATGCCGCTTCCGTCTGGACATGTCGATAAAAATAAAGCTTATTGTGATAGTCAGGGTTCAGCCCCCAGGTAGAGTAATGAAAAGAAAACTGGCAGAGCTCCCAATGGGAAAAGCTTACTTTCCACCCTGCTGGCCATAAGCTAGACATACATATGGATGCATACCTTCAGAGGGAAGTGTGTGTGTGTTTCTATGTGACTAAATTGTGCGTTTGTGTACATGTTTATGTGAGCGCAGGTTGCTCAGAATGTTCAGCTGTACACAAACATACACTTATCCAGTGTCAGTGGAAGGAAAAACTCTGCAGGGAAAGTGAATGAGGGGTTTGGGATTACAAACAGGTATTTAAGTGAGTGTGCAGGTGTTTGTGGTGGTGAAAGGTGACAGGGGCTGAACCACTGATGAGGAATTCTGAAGTGAAACTGGAGAGGCACTGATCATGTGCCTTAGCAACAGCGCACATCAAAATAAGGGACTAAAAAGGTCCAGAGGGTCAGAGGTCCAGTATACTGCACCTGACCAGCAGGTTAGCAAGTTATCTATGAAAGTGAGGGATGTGTAACAGGCAGCTAACAGCCACAAAGCCAGGCTGCAAGACAGTCCGACAGTGAGTCAGCTTTACGAGCCGGCTTAGGTATGCCTCTCTGAAGGACCTTTACAAGCCTAAGGATGCATTTAATGAGACTGGCTTGGTCTGAATCATGCACATTCACGTTTACGCATTTGCACACAGACATATTAAATAATAATAGATTTTATTAGCTATTAGTTATCAATAGCGTAACCACATCTGATCACAAAATTTTGTTATTATTCACGTTAGAATTATAATAACCAAATATTTCTTCACATGCTGAATGAAAACCTACAGCATTATAGTTGAACTCCAGTCACTAGAAAAAAAGGTACCCTCAACTTCCAGTTTAAACTGAGACAACATTAGAATAAAACAGTGTACCAGTATCAGTTGCTACAACAGCTGTTTTCTTCCCCTTTACATAAAGGTTGTGAAATGCACTTAGGCTTAACTCTTTCTGACTCAAACTGCTGATCTGTGGCGTATTACATTGTGCGCTGTAGGTGTGCTTGTGTGCAGTAATACACAAGTTCGACAGTTGCGAAAATGTAGTTCCAAATGAAAGGGCTGTTTGACAGCAAGATATATATTCATATGAGAAAATAATATTCAAAATGAAGCGTACACTTCAGCTGATATTGACTTTTTTCTCCGAGCATTTTGAAGTGGATCCGAATCTACTGCAGGTATCTACTGCACTATGTATAAGGACCTCACACAAGCCCATGTTAAATAACCCGAACTAACCCTTTAACCCAAACCCCAATATAACCAAACAGAGTCTGTTCCCCAACATTAACCATGTTTATTATTGTGATCATGACAACAAATGTCGGTACGCCCTCTCTGAATATGCTCCTATGGGTCATAGCCAGGGGGAGGGAAAAACAACATATATGGTTGTTCAGAGTGAAGCACCTGTGGGTTGTAGTGGGATAATTCTTCAAAATCAAAATGATCCTCTCACAGATCATTTTTGTGTAAAAAATTAAGTAATTTATTTTATCTGATAGGAGTTGATTTTCTTTGGACCCACAAAGTACAGTTTTTTCTTGTCATGATATTGGAGATGCTCAAATTTCAGTTTTTCTAAACAATTTAAGGACTTCTCAGCCTTAAAATATATTGCAACATTTTTGTACAATTTAAAGAAAAATTATGTTTTCGCTTTCTGTAATGTTTGATATGGAAATCTTTGGGTTATGCATGAGCCGTACAGTATATGAAGTACAGCCAGATTTTCATTATGCAGCTTGCCCAAACACTCTCTTTGCTTTCAACATCATCTAACATTGTGCTAACACTGCCACATCGTTATAGTAGCAAATCAACAGTCAGCGGCTGATGCTAAGCAGGCAGACAGGCAGACACAGGGTGTATAGGAATGCGGGCTTTCTGTATGTTTGTACTGCTGCAGCTGGGCTTGGCCACAGGTATGTATGAGGCTGTGAGGTGGAATACTGTGTATGGGCGGAGGTCCATGCCATCTGCAGCCTGACTGTGGAGTCTACCGTGGGAGAAAAGCTGGAGGATAGACACGGTAAGCTGGCATGGTGGTAAAAGATGTCAAGACAAATAGACAGTGGGGGAGAACGAGGGGAATCCTTGTGCTGGCCCAAGGCAAAAGGGAGGAAGGTGAGGAGGCAGCTGTTGGAAGACACCAGAATATTATACATAAATGACGTCTACTACGGTAAATTCACAATCTATGAGGTGAAGAAATAGGTAAAACTAACTTAATTTATATGTTTTGTTTTGTTATGTAGCCATTTTTAGCATAAAATTGACCAGTTTTGCCAAGAGCTTCAGACATCATTGCATTTACAATACAAGAGGTTATAATACGCCCTTTAAACAGTGCTACTTCTTGACGGCAGACTGGATGCTCCAGTGACTCGATATTGAAAAGGCTAGCTAGCTGGTTAGCATGCTAATTTCAGTAAAAGAACTGATAGAAATAGAAGCAACAAGGTTGTTTTCCACTGCTGGAGACAGCTCTTGGTGACGAAAGGAAAGAAGTTTGTTGCTGAACTCACAACATTTCTCCAAGACTTGCTTAAGACTTGATTCAGCTTGAGTGGCAGGGTACTTTTTAATGTTTGGATAAATGCTTGACTTTGAATTCACTTTGATAAATTCTTAGTTGGTGTCAACATTTTCACCTCAGCACTGCTCGCCGCTCTACCGCTTCAGCCCTCCAATCCAAATAAAAGAGACACTTCACCTAAAGCAGCCCTTTTCTCACTGCCTGTCTGTCACAGGGTTCATCAGCCAACATCTTTAACATCTCAGGTATAAAAGTGAGCACCGCACACATGTGTAACTTTCCATCCTTTTGGGGGTGGGGTGAAGTGTATGAGGTGGGGGTATCCAGATGGCCCCTTAATTAAAACCAGATGTTGGCAGTTAAAAAAAAAAAAAAAAAAAGAATGGGGAAAATGAAAGGATGCATATATTACACTGAGAAATAATAAAGACAGTCACCTGGATAACGGCTTGTGATTATACAGCTAATCTTCTGTTTCTTGATGAATCACAACTGTGCACCAATAAAAGACAGCAAGACGTCAATGCAAAGTTTTACATATTTAAGCAAGGAGTACTTCGGTGAGTCATTCTTCTGGGGTTGCTCATTGATTATGATAGCAGAAGATAAGTCATAAGGAAAGAATAAATGTCATTAAAGTGAATTTATTCTCAGCGTTGAACTTGTTTACACTGGGGATTTATAAAATATAATTTGCCCTAAAAATGATGGGCGTAAGATTGTCAGATTCTCAAACACACATTTTTATGCCTTCTCTAAACATACTAAACCTTTGTTTTGGCTAAACCTCACTGCAAAACAAACACGGCTGTCAGATAACACTTCACAAATCTGCTTCAAATTATCCACCCTCACATAATCATTCAGGTCCATATATTTCTGAGGTAAAACAGTATTGGCTACAAGTCAGCATTAATTCACTCCAAAGTGCTTGACTCGATCAAACTCCACAGTAGGCTGCGCTAACCACCGCTGAAAAGTCATAACCACAGTGGTTATTGTAGTGCTGGTGTTAGCCATATTCTAGCTCAACACCTTCTAATGACCGTCAGCCTATTGCAGCCCACTTTAGATGTGTAATGTGATACTGCTGTTCACACCACAAACCAACAGGTCTTCGGGGACTTTTCAAAAGGTGTCTTGTAATTGACTCCCACTGAATTGCAGCCTTAACTGACTGGCTGAGTAGTTATAGTTGTTGAAAGATAAATAAGGAAGGAAGAGGAGTTCTGGTTGGAGAGTGAAACAGGCGAGCTGCCAGAGGCCTATGGTGTTTCTGGCGTGAAACAAACAGATTTTAGCTCTATTGTAATTACAATCTTGGCAATGTGTGAAGGTCAAGTACAACGTTTTAAACAAGGAGAGCACAAACATAATCCTTCCTTCATTCTTTTGTGTTTTTCTTCATTTCCATTCTGTCTCATTTAGGATGGTAGTTTTTAATTTTATAATCGGACGGGGAGGCTTCGGGAGTCTGTTGCATTCCTGCGAGCTTACGAAGCCATCTCACCTGGTTGTTATTATGCATGCTTTTTGTGTGGTACAGCCGCCCCGCTCCCTTTTCCCCAATAACCCTCTCCTCACCTCAGCCTTGAAATAATAAACATTACTTTGTCATGGCACCCTGGCACACATAGCCCCCTGCCTCGCCCTGACCAGCAGACCCGGGAGCTTGAACCCCAAAGATAACGGTCATTTGTAGGTTTTTTTTTGTGCTGCAGCAGAGGGGATATAGTTGGATTCAGGAGTTAAGTGCTTCTTCATGATGCTGCGTTCTGGTCTGCTGTGTTTTTGATTATGCGCAAAGCTGCTTCATCTCTCTGCGAAATGGCCTGCTTGTGTCAGTGGGCTATGTAAACACCCGAACCTTCATATATGAGCATGAATGTTGACTTTTCAAAGTACAGGCATGAGAGCAAATATATATAGAACCCAAAAGGTCAAGTGAGACTGTGTGCTGGTTGAAGGAGAAATTCGCAAATCACCAAAAGAAGCTTCCTCATTTTATCACAATAATGTAATGTGGGGAAAGATTAACACTGATGTCCTATAACCTGTAAGATGGTCTCCTTTAGCAAACGTCAACCACATTAAAAGTCTGTTGAAATTCTTAAAACACCAGTTGCACATGTGGTTCTGTCACAGTGATGATTTGACGGGGTTTTCCCTGCCCCCACCCCTATCTCGGGTTTCTGGGATAGTTAGGACAGGTGCACATTCAGGTGGAGCATAAGTCAAAGATCCTCTCTATTGCTCCTTACTGACAGTCACATATCTCAGAATATCATTGGTCTTTTATTCTGTGGTTAGGTTTGCACACCTGCATGTCACCTTTATTTCACTCATTAGCAGTGCCGTACAATAAAATGATCAAAATATGACATTCTTTACACAGTGGAAACCATGAAGCATAATCATTGACTATATTCTGAGTACTGTGTAGCTTCCTGCTCGCGGGGCTGAAGTCTCCTGTCTTTAAAAGAGGAGAAGTTTTCAGGCTGGTTATGCAGCCAGCAGTCATGAGTTTCTGGGCTAAGGCGCTGGTATGGATTGTTTTTCCAGTCATTCATGTTTGCGTGATGAGGTACCTTTTCCTCCCTTCCCCAATGACTCCTTGAAAGTAACAATTTACCAACATGCTGGACAACTCCAAAGCGCATCAACTTCTTGCCAAGCATGACTCTTTCATTATGTCTGTCAGAAGGAAAAGGAAATAGGACTGGATCATGCCAGGATGGGTCTTGCCTGTATCTGCCTGTCTAGCATGTCATGCGTGCTTTTGAGCCACTGGTGCTCTCAGTTGGTGTCGGTAATGCTGGCCTGAGGATAGAGTGCCAAGGTAAATTGTGACGCTTTCTAATTTTGTGGCCTGGTCCTACCACTGGTTGTGTTGCCTTGGCCATAGCTTGGCTTCAGCCATTACCACTCAGGAAACAGGAGCCGAGGACAGGAAGTGTGGTTTCCTTTGGTTTTACAGCACCATGTCACCATGCATGGCTCTGCTAGCCGCTGAACTGTGACATACACTCATAGGAATTTGCCTTTATTAAAAATGACTGATTGCAGCCTCAAGTGTTTATTGTGTGACTGTTTTGGTGTTTTGCAGCTTATTCCTGAGTAGTCATGTCACAGGGGGCAGCCTCTACAATATATGCTTGTTTTGCAGTCCAGAACACTTTGTACAGTTTAAGAGTCACATTTTTTTTTTGCCATTAGTCGACACAAGTTGCTGGCAAACCAGAGTCTGAATACAGAAAACAATACACAAATGAAACCTCTATGCCATGAAAACCAGATCTTGTCCCATCACACTGGCGAGGTGTTTTATTGGCCTGTGGGCACGGCTGACGATTGGCATCTGTCATCAGAGCATGCCCCCGCTGTACGCCAAGGTGAGTTTATTTGGTTTGATACGTGGTGTGCTGCCCATATTTTCACAGGTGCCTGTGTTGTTGAACCAAGAGGCTGATTCCTGCTTTCCCTGGCAGACACAAGGCCCTGGTTGTCCAGAACTTCCTCTGGTAGATGAGGGGGAGGAAGGGTGCCCTTCTTCACTCTACCCAAGGAAGCATTCCCCTTCAAAATATCCTCTCTCAAAGTCTCCCCAGCCTATCTCATTTTAATGACTGTTGGGGGTTGAAGTCATAAACATTATTTGTTTAATGAGAATCATTATTTGGTATGGACTGTGACGCTGCTCTGGAGCGACACTGCGTTCATTTCGTCAGATACACAGTTACACAGTCCGACAGTGGTTTTTAATAGCTACCAAGTCTGCAAATGACAAGATTTTATTGGGTCAGTGAGTGATTGAATGTCAAAAGCACCATGGATCAAGTCCTTTGCTCTCTGACTGTTTTTCATATTACATCAACATATTTAAGTGCAAATATCCATGACAGAATTTGACTGGTTGGAAGAATAATGGTCCAAGAGCCGTCATTACCTGTGATGGGTCTCTGGCAGAACCACGTCCTGGTGAGCAGCTGGGGCCAAGTCACACCAGGCGCTCCACCACAGCTGAGCGGAGGCTTCATGGAAGGAGCTGAGAGTAGGTTGCTGCCTGTGGGGAGCTTCACTGGTCCTTTTTATGACGCTGTGACCTGTGGGATAGTGGGGGAAAGTCTGTCGCATGCTTGTTGATGTCAGTTTGGGGTCAGATGTAGATGTTTTGTTGCCAGTATAACGGGAAGATGCTGTCTAGGTGTAGCCTTATTCAACTCTGGTAAGAATTAAAGTTCCATAAGTGCTTCAGATGAAGTTCTTGACGGAGTCTGAAAACCCCTTTGAACTCACCTTTCTGATGTAGGAATTGGTGTGACTGTGCTTGACAAGTATTGGCTGGATTTCCATAAAATTTGGTACAATTCATGGTGTTCCAAGGATATATCCTCAGGACTTTGGTGTACCCTGACTTTACTGCTAGCACCACCGTGAGTTTGACATTTGTATTTTTGAGTGTGAAATGTCTTGTCAAGTATTTGATTGATTGCCATGAAATTTGGTGATAGGTATTGACATTCGTGATCCCTCATGGATGAACTGTAATATCTGGTGATCCTTTGACTTTTCATCTATTGCCATTGGGTAAAAATTTTACTTTGTCCAGTACTTGGGCTAATAACCATGTACTTGCAAAACTAATGACATTCCCATCAGCCTCACGCATACATGGTGCTAACTAACAAACGTTAGCATGCTTACACCCCAAATTTACATGGTAGTCAGGTTAAACATCATATCTGCTTGTCATTGAGAACATGTTAGCAAGCAAATCCCTGCACTAAAGTACAGCTTCACACATCTGCTAGCATGGCAGTAGCATTCACACTCCCTGCCTCAAGGAGTTAATGTGAAATCAAATGAAGTAAAGGTTTTGGAAGACAGTAAACTGTTCATCTTTATTTAATCTTGTTAGTTTACATGACTGTGCATGACTGCTCCATTACAAGAAGTTGTGCCCTGAAGCTTATCTGAGCACCAGTTTTCCACTTGTCTGACATACAGACCACAATTCCCACTGGCATGGAAAGTGGATTTAGAAATTTATTAAAGAAAAAAGGGAGCGTCCTTTTCACTGGGTGGTTGTGTTGGCCCGCAGACATCAGAGCATGACAGCAAAGCCCCTAGTGGACCGTGGAGCCAGTCGTCATCTCAGTCTGGACTCAACACTGTCTTAGTTATCTCTGCAGGGAAAGGCCCCTGTCTTCGCAAAACCATCAAAACCACATAGGTCACTTTTTACACATTATATGGGCGGCCTTAACCGCTGCCCACTCTTCCTATTGTGCCGCCATGCTGTCATGTGGTCTCTGCTCTTCATGTCACTTTCTAATCACTTTCCTTTCCTCTTTCAACCTCTTTTTTCTCTCTTACCCTACTTGCCCTCTCTTGTTTTGACCTCTCCCCCTCCTCTGTCTCTGTCTGTCCTCACAGATAAGTAGGCATCCCTCACTTTTCACATAACATCACATGGTAGCAATCAGAGTGGGTTTGGGCAGACAAATTAGGGCAGTTAATGTAGACTGGAGATCAGTGCAGAGGCGGGGAAGCTGGTGCTAAATGCCAGCAGATGGGGCCTGAAGTGGATCGGCCCAGCCTAATGCATTACGGTACAGTATTGCCTGGAGTGTAGAGCTGAACGAACGCCTGAGCCTAGAGGATAGAGGAGCATTCTTACTAAATCTTTTTTTTTTTTTTTATGAGTGAGAAATGGAAGACTCAGGAGCATGGAAAGATGCACAGTGAAAAGTTGACAATTTTTAAGCTGATTATGATCCAAAAAGGAAGTGTAACTGGGTTTTGACTGGAAAAACTATTGAACCTGTGACTTATCTGAGATTAAATAATGTCCAGATCCAGATTTTTTTTGGAAAATGCTTAAAGACATATTGTTAGCAAAATACTTCCTTGGCTTTAGAGGACTCAGCAACAAAACATGTTTCTCTGTGTCCATTTATTAAGGAACTTTGTATACAGTATATATTCCAAAAAATGAGTCAGATTTATTTTAAATACTGCCCCCTAGTTCACCAAGGAATTATGCATATTTCATCAAATGTTTGGCTGAGACAACCGATGCAACTCAAAGCCAATTCTGCGCAGATACTCCTCAAATGGCACATTATCACCAATCAATCTGTCATCACTTGTAAAATATGAATGAATAATGCTCCCTGAAATCTTTTAATTCAGAACACATTTCTCCCGTAAAAACTTGGGACTCATCATGTGCTGCTCTTTGATTATTTTCTCATGATTATTTTCCAGCTAATCTGGTTTGATGAAGTGTATGTCCTGTACAGGTGATTCATCCACCCTCTGTATTGGATCTAACCAGTGAGCACAAAGTCTTCTCCATCTGTCATCCAGCCCAACTGACGTTCTTTTAGAGAATGATCTTTTTGACTTTCCTTTCTCCACAGACCTTGGCAAAATCAAAGCCAAGATACTCTGCATCCAATCTTTATCCCAAACCAAAATGCTTGCCCCAGGCTTGATCCTGAAGTAGCCCACCATGATCAGATGGAGTATCCAGGGCCAAATACAACACTGCAACATACTGAAAGTTTTTTTTTGATACATCATTAAAAGTGTACGTGTGCATGTTGAAGTGAAAGTTTAATAAGAACGCAGGCCTAAAGCCAGAATTGTAGCAAATCTATTAAAAATGTGGCATAATTAGTGAGACAACTCATATAGGGCTTATGAAGAATTTATCAGTGTAATTTCTATTTGTCCATCTGCACACAATCCGCTTTTTGTGATCACCTTAATACATGGGCAGCACACACACACACGCACACACACATTCCTCTTATGTTACAGGCTTTGAAGAGGCAGACTCATCCCCATTTTCAACAGTACCCAATCAAACACAAAGCTGAGGGCCGGATTAGGCGCAGGCTTGTGCTGCAAAATGCTCCTATCAGGGACCACACTGGTTTTAAATTACCCCCTACTCCTCATTCATTTTCAATCACTCATTGGCCCAATAAAGTTTGTTTCTCCAATAAAAAAGACCAACAAAGGAACACTGAATCCCACTTTTGTGCAACAGCGGTCCCTTACAATCCTCGACACTGTGTGTTTGTGTCTGGAAAATTGTCTACGAGTATCATGGATGTGATTGGCCTATTTGTGGTCTTAAAGATTGGATGAGTCGAAAGTGGGTGGAAGACATTTCCTTTGCAGGAATGAAATGTGTCTTTTTTTTTATTTAGTTAAATGGAAAGATGGAGAGATTGAAGGATGACAGATGTGCAAGCGGAGGTGCGGTCATTGTCACGCATGTTGTCAGTTCCAGAGGGAGTGGTGTCTCTTCAGACGACAGCTGGTTTCACTCAGAGAAAAGACATGCAGCAGAGAGAGAGAGAGAGAGAGAGAGAGAGAGAGAGAGAAACAGATCAGACCTTCACCACTGAATATTTATGATCTTGGTCCGCACAGATTTCTCGCCACATTTTTTGCGGTTTTCGTGGGGGTTAGTACTCGGTGACCCACACACACTCGCAAACTCCCAGACAAGCATACATGAGTGTTCACAGATACATTCAGATATTCACACATGCATCCACTGTCTCTGAGGGGAAAGAGATGGGGAAAAATGAAATAAAAAAAATAAGTCAGAGAGATCATTACAATGGAAAGTCGTGAATGTGGCAAAAAGTAAAAGAAGTAAATTAGGGGAAAAAAGAAGATTTATGAAACAGACCTACACACACACACAGACCCTATGCTGGAAAATGCCGTTGTTGAGCTTTGAAGCACGGTGGTAATGAGGCTCCATTTAAAGCCAATGAAGCCGCTTTGGCAGCTTATGAAAGCATGACTGGTAAGTCCCCCCCCCCTCCCTCGTCTGCCGCTGGGTGGTGTGTGTTTGTGTGGATGTGTGTGTGTGTGTCAGATAGCATACTGAGGCTGAGGGGGGGAAGAATGGACAGTATTTGGCCGGATCCACTTTGCTCTTTTCCAGCACTTTAAAGAGCAGCTCTCTCTCAGACCAGTCACACTCCGGAGATCTGATTTCTCTACAAACACTGAAGTGGTTTCCTAAACACGCCTGAAAAATTACAGGTACATCAACTGATATAACTATGTCTTTATCAATTTCATCATAATCCAAGGAGATGACACCAATCTACATACAGCACATTACCACTAAATACATTTATCAAGGTGGAGAAAGGGGTAGAGAGTTTAAAAGTGATTATTGATGTGGAGAGGAAAACTCTCAACCAAAACAGTGGGTGACCTGTCTTATATATCCTATGATACATTTAGTGTGAAAGAAGCATGTTAAGTGATGGAAATGTGGCCTCCTGACTGGAGAGACTTTGGAGATGGAAAGACGGGCCCAGGTTCAAAGGTTCACAACAAAGGTGCCTGAAGTTAGTGCCACGGAGGAGAGGAAGAGGACAGGTACAGGGTGATGTTATCTGGAGGTCATCTCTTGAGAAAAATAGATACATGGCCATGTCAAAGACATGCAACTACTTTACTGTAAATGAATCATATGGAATATGGCTGGAATTCATACTTTGTGTTGGTACAGCCTTGAGCCTCCTCAACAGCAAAATGAAAACCCAAAATCCATCAGGTGTTCCCTTTTAACTAGGACCATATTGTGTCAAGCCTGGAGCACAAATACATAAAGAAAACTTAAAAAGTGTTTTTTTTGTTGTTGTTGTCAAGAACTCTGGTAGCAGCCTGATCCTCCACGTCTCTGTGAATTTCTCCATCCTAAAGTCTGAAAACTCAAGGGGCAGGGAGACACTACAGTTATGAGTGATGTATGAGTTCCTACAGGGGTTTTGTCAACACACAGTGACCACAGTGTTGTGTTGGGGCAATGTGGCTATACTGACCACATTTTTACCTGTGTTATTTAAGATTTAAGATGCCTGAGAACATCATGAAGGGGCAAAGCGCATCACTTGCTCCTTGGATTCAACCAATATCTCAGTCCTGACAGAAGAAGTGCAGGACAAAGACAGAGAGGAGGATAGAAAGAGACAGAGGGTCTCTGATAGTTCAAATACTCACAGATTTCAATCAGTCTCGCAATCATCATCAAGGGGAGAGGAATCTCACTTAGACTGAGCCCTGAGGTTGACTCTGTTTCTGTAGCTGAATCTCCCACAGGACCATAAATCTGGATTTCCACTGTCAATTTGGTTGTAGGCCATTTAAACTGTTTCGGCGTAATGGGAACTGGACAGGAATGGTAAGCTGATGGGAGGCCAGGATGTCTAGGATGGATGTGCTTGATGCAGAGACATATGTCATGCTGTGTGTGGGTGTGTGTATGTGTGTGTGTGTGTCCAGACAATCTCAGCAACCTCTATTCTCAAAGCCTTGATGGCCATGCCTGGGGAGAGTGATGATAAATGGTCTCTTTCCTGTAATTTACCTTCAGGAGGATGGATGGAGCTGGCCTGTTTGGTTAGAGGGTGGGGAGACGAGGAGAGAGGAGACTGTAGGTGAGAGGTGGGGGGTGGGGGGAGTAAGGAGAGGGAGAGAGTAAGGAGTTTCCTGCTCTGGACCTGACTCGGGAGTTGGGTTTCCTCAGAGGTGAGGTACATATTCAAGTGTGTGTGCTTCACTGTTTATTTACAGAGCTTTAGCTCTTGCTCTATTCATAGAGGAGAGGAGCTGATATACCCAGTTACCCCCCCACCCCCCCACCCCAAAAAAATCAGTCCAGCCTCTGTGAGTGGAAACACAGAACAGTGCATGTGAGCATACTTTCCAATAAGAAACCCATACAGATCAATTTGGTATCATTTCCGCAGCTCAGGCTAATGGCTGCTATTAGAGAGACAGATGATCAACACAACACACAGCTCATTAACTAATAATTTATTTTTTTTATCATTTAGATTAAAAAGTCAGTGGTTCATTGCCTCAGAGGAAAATGTACAAGGAAGACTCTGATGTAACAGAAGTGAAGAGCAGGGCTGAACTAAGAGAAGACTCCCTTTGTTCCCAAACAAAGGTAGGCGGACAGTTTTTGTCAGTGAACCATTATTCCCAGGGCATTAATGTAACAGAAAGTGGTGGGTTGTTGTGTCAGTTCCTGTCTGTACCTCTATGGGGAAAGCAGAGGGACCAATCAGCCCGTGTCACATTTTTTACTCGACTCTCCTCAAAGTCATTTACAATTGGGCGGCTGTTGTCTGGAAACAACATAAAACCAAAAGGAATACATTCTGTGTAATATCGGAACCACATCTTCTGGTCGTGATCACAAAAGCATATGTTTCTGGTTTCTACATCCATATAACTTCATCTGGTTTGTACATCCATACACGTGAGCCATCGCAGGCCAAGTGAGGCTTTACAAAAAGACAACATAAATGGCAGAGGCAGTTCAGTACATATTTACAACATTAAAAATGTGTCAAGACTTATTAAACAAGGCAAAGGTGTAGATGGAAGTGAAACAGAAAAAAACATGGGAATCAGACCGGGGAAATGTAAATGATAACTCTTTTATCACAGGCTCTCCCCTGAAAGCTTTGCCCTTCAGATGAGATCTCTCTCACCTCTCTGCTCTTTCAGTTCGTGTGCATATCACTTGTTTACTCGGGTAGGTTAATTAGACACACACACACCTGTGAATGCTATAAATGCTGCAAAGGGGGGGAAACAAAGCAAAGCAGTTATGGCCTCAGTTCCACTGCCAAGCTGCTGGGCTTGTTAACTTAAAACAACAGGACGGCTCTCCCTATGAGGCTCACTAAATAGCTTTCACAAGACTATGCTTCCACCCCCAAAACAACATCTGGCCCACTCTTACTTCTTATCTTTATTCCAACATTCAGGGTGGGCACCTAAGACAAGGAAAACGGAGAGCCAATAGGAAGTGAAGAAGGTTTTTGTGCGATTTCATGTGAAGGAAAAGTCCAGATTCATTCAAGGACACTAGAGTTCCTCCTTGAGTGTGTTGGGCGCTTCAGGAGTTGAGCACCAGAGAGGCCTCACGGGCACGTAATTTGACCATTCATCATAATGTGTCACGCCATACTCACATACCAGGGCGAGGAGACTGGTGCTACTGACACCACCTGTCTGACAGACCACTGTGGACAGCCAACACAAAAATAATTGACTGTTTGGTTCTGCATTTTTGTGAAATCCCATTGGTGGGAATTGTGGGAACAGAGCTGTCAAAATTTCACCATTTTTTTTTGTCCTTTTTTGCTTTTTTTTTTTTTGTCACACACCAGAAATCATGGTGGGTGATAACTCATTTTGGTTACGGGTTGTTTTTGGACATGTCATCATAGGACAGACACGTAAGCATGAAGTCCCACCATCATTTGAACAAACTCTAACTCTGTTCATAGTTTCTAATAGCATCAACTGTCATGGCGTCCACATTCTTAGGCTTGGTGACATTATTTCATATACACTTACAATCAGACCATACACTTGTGAGTGTGTTCTTCACAGTTTGACATACATTCTCGTAAGACGTGAAAACAAGAACTACAGTGCAGTACAGTAAACCACTGAGGACTTCTGGCAGCCTCGTTCTGTGCTGTCACTTATCTAAGACACTGAATACAAAACATGCAAAATGGGTTAAAAAGGGGAGTTTGGGGAGGGTGGTGGCTGACACGGAGAAGAGAGCAGAGGAGAGACACTTTTGGAGGGATGACAAACCAAACATACCACCGCAACCAAAGGAGCGTAACCACTAGCTAGCATGACATGCCTGTCGGCACACTCACTGCTACTCTTGCTTGATGTGCCCCTCAAAACTGTGTGTTTATCTTGTACTCTATTTAAATAAATTGTAATGTGCTTTACAGGCAGATAAAAAGCTTGAGAGCAACCAGACGGGTCTCTCTGTGGTTTTCGTTGGTCCCGACTTTCATAGTCTCTTAATTGAATTTAAAAACTGACTATGCTTATTTGGCACAGGATGACAGAGACTGTGTTTCAGTAAGTAAGTTGAGGAAGATGACTTGGGATGTTTTCTGTATTTCAATGATCATATTGATTTAGTTCTTGCTCTGCTAACTGTAAGGTTTTGATGGACCAGCAAAAACCACAAACATGCAAACATAACAAAGCACATGAGGAATGAAATATGATCCTCTCATGTCATAATACAATCAGTGAGCAGTAAAAACTTTCCAGCCTCATTCATTTTGTCAAAATATACTAGAGGAAAACACGACCATGTTGTTTATCTGGCTTTGTTTTCTTTTTACTGCATGAAAAGGAACTCGCGTTTCAATCTCTTATTTTGGCAAACAAAAGCCTGCCGGTCGCTAGACACATCAGAAAAATGTTCAGACATTTAAAGACAAAGAAATGACAGTGGCCACACAACAACATCTGGAAGGCCACTACCCAGCGGAAGACATTACCCATAAAGCAAAAACGTCTCCTTGGAAATATTGGTATTGTTCTGAAATTCCAGCCGTTTGTCCACACCGCTTAATCTGTCTTCCAGAAAAAGTGACAAGCAATGAGTCATGATGGTGATGCATGAGTTTATAAACCACTCATGAGGGACTAGACGCACAGCTCTAGAGGCCTGGAATGTGACTCACACATGCCAGCAGGCTTTGTTCAGCATAAATGAAACAACAGCATATACAGTATGTGAAAAAAGGATATGGATGGGATATGGATGGATGAGATAACAAATAACCACACGAAGAATATAAACTCTATTATGAGCAGTGGCCTCAAACACTTGATATAAGAGCCTACACGAGCAGTTTGTTCTGTGAGGGCTGTCTGGTGGCAGCAGCAGTGGTGGTGAGACTGAGGTTTGCTGTGGAAAATGTCCCTGCAAAGGGAGCCCTTGGTTCCTCACAGGACAAGAGTTTTTTTGAGTTACTGTCTGTAGAAGTTACTGCAAAGACCTGGAGCAAGTAGGCCCATTTTTTATGAACATTTTAACAGCAAATGTTGAAAGGTTTTCAGGTGCACTAGCTCGTGCTGATCCAAGTTGAATTTGTTTCAACAATGAAACGTGAAGCAGCCAAGCTGAGGGTGTGCAGCTTGTCTTGTTGCTGATATTAGTCAGTCTCTGAAGTGACAAACACTGTTGAATAAAATCCTCAGACGTGAAGATATGAAGTGTGAGCACTGGTAGTCTTATGTGTGAGTACTGAAACAAAGTGGCAGGAGACAGTCAGTCTTGGCAAGAGGAGGAGTCAGGGGATCGAAGTTGGGGGACGAATGGACATTACCGCTGTCGTCGTTGAAGTAGGGAATGGCGTCTGCCTTTGTCTACACTTCATACCCTTTTTAATGGTCCCTTTTTAAGGCAAACCAATGGACAAAAAGACAAGTGACATAACAAAGACAAAACTTGAAAAATAAAAAGGAAAATAATTATACAATATACACAAAATGTGGTCCTTAAAACAGGGAGGGTACATGCAGTCTTTGAAATGCGCAGTGTTCCTGTGATGAGAAGAAAGGATTCAGGGGAAGGAGGGGGAGCTCACTGGGTCAGGGTTCATTAAGGTGGGCGAAAGGGGGGGGGGGGTAGGGATGGACGCTGCTTTCCCATCACGCTTTGCTGCACTTCCCCTTCTTCTCTTTGCGCTGGAACTTCCTCAGACGTCTCGTCCAAATGTCCCTCCACTGGATCACCAGGCTGTTCTTATCAGCCACCAGGCCCACACGCTCCGCCCCTGGACTGGTGGCTCCACCCCCGGGCCCGACTCCTGGACCCGCCCCTGGGCCCGTTCCACCGTCGCTACCGCCCATCACCAAGAATCGTTTGCTCATCTGGATCTTGGGACATTTGCAGGCTAGGTCCTTCATGTGTACCCACAGGACGTTGTCGCCTCGCTTCAAAGGCTCGCCGCGGCTCTTGTACACAGACACCACATTAACTGAGAACTTGGCCCAGTCCCCCACCGTCTCCATGTCCACTACGTTCACTTGGACCGCTGGGAACACATTCATGAAAAAAATACACTCAGGTCAGTACTCCTAATACTGTATATTTATCAATTATGGTTAACTAATTCTTCTCTCTTACCATAATCTTTCTTGCAATATTTCTTCATGTTGATCTTCAGGTTGCCCTTCACTGGTTTACAATAGGACTCACAATCTGCAAAAACAAGGACAACCAACATTCACTCCTTTAATGCTGTGGCTCTAACTCCATGGAGCTTTTTAACAATACTTACTGACACTCAAATTACACACATAATAGGACACTTACACACTTGAAATGTGAATCATTGTTGCATGGCTGCATTTTGGGACCATTTCACACCAGTTCATAGAGTATTATGTGCTGCTCTTGTAAAACATAAACAGAGACCTGTGCATCTGTAATGTAAAGTTAGTGTGACTAACTTTAACTGTAAAGTGTTACGTACTGTGAAACCACCACGAAACACAACTCAGCAGCACCAACATAAATCACCATGTTTTTGTTTTTGCACATGTCCACAGGTTTTTATATTGTATATGAACACATGAACATATATCTATTAAAGCTATGTCTACATTTTTGGATTCTCTTGTATTGTTTTATAACTTTGTGCTTAGAATGCCCATTTCCACATTTATCCTCACAATATATATTCACTGACAGGGCCAAAGGCTCAGAGGGGAACTGGAGCAGGTTGGATAACATTGAGCTTGATTTGGTTTTTCTGTGCTAAAATACAACTTCTGACAAATCACACATCAAACCCCTGCAACAGCCGGTGCTGGGAGGCAAGTGAAACATACCAGAAGAGTTAAAGTGTTCACTTTGACATGTTTTCTGCAGTGTTGAGAAAAGACAGAGCGTTGTGGAAGCAGGTCATGGTTGGTTGGATGTGAATAGGCCTTGGCTGCCAGCGTGACGACTGAGACCACACATTGGACCAATGACCTCTACTGACCATTCATAGGTGGAGTTGCCAGTGATGAGGTGTTACAATTATGACTGTGACAGTTAAAATGGACCTCTCAGCTGAGTGATCAATCTCAGATCTCTTCTTGGGTGACTGTAAGACCAGCCCTGGTTCGGTTTAGTCGTCAAGTAACTAAAGCATCTTGTTTGAGCCGGAGTGGGCCTGCTGTGGTGGAAACAATTCTGCCATGAATTTCCCAGTCTAGGATTTGAAATTACATCCTCTCCAGACTCTATCGCTAATAGTTTACCTGCAGCCTGCAGTAAAAAATGACAACAACAATAACAACTGAACTTATTTTTAACTTGATGTTGATATAAAATGACTGTGACTGTGACAAATGACATAGAACCCTTTGAAAGGGATGAGAGCACATGCATGTGATTATTTCTCCTGTCTCCTTTGCTTCCTCATGATGGTGAAGTATTTATTTTGTCATCTCAACATTAAAAGCTTTGCTTCTCTGTGATTACCAAATATGTTTTCCATGAGGTGAAGGCAGCGGGAGTGGGCAACGAGGAAGAATGGATTTTTTAAAATCAGATGAAAGTGCTCAGCTATGACAAAAATCCTTGATGAAATTCAAAGCATAGGATTGTGTTTTGAAATCGTGCTCATGGTAACTGCTACCGCTCAGAGACACTGTTGATCATTAGCAAGGCTCTACTGTACTTGACTGGATGCCACTGGATTTTATGAACTGTGCAATTTTGGATCCACTTATTTCAATTACGAAACTATGAGAAGGAGACAAAGTGGAGAAAAAACTGTGAAACTGATGGAGTGAAATTGTAGGGAATGCCATGAAGGTCGTTTTCCAACATAGTTTTACTCCATTTTAGTCAGGGACACGAGAAGCTGACCATGCTGCCCGCTTGGAATGTCAGGGCGTGAAACTGAAAAACCACATGCTGGTAACTGGACTGGTATCTGTGGTTAGGCCTCTTATTGCCTTCAAAAGGAAAACCATTCAGCCATATTGCTTTCCAAAGCAAACCAAATAAATTGCTGGACATGAAATGTCCCAATTAGAAAAAAAATGGTCGTGAGAGAGAGAAATTACGCTTTCTGGGTTGCATGAGAGTAGGGGTGTTGCGTTGCTCATTTTTTGGGGAAGGACTGATGGAGCAATGGAAGGAGTGCAGGAGGACAAAACAGGGGTCCAAGGAGCCCATAAAAATGTCCAGGAGGCTTGGCTGTATATCAGAGCGCTGGAGATTTTATTAGCCAGAGAGAGGAGAGAAAAGAAAAGAAAGGGAGAAAGAGAGTGAGAGCAGACGGCAGCTCCCAATAACCTCGAGACAGGGTGACGGTAAAAAAACGATGAGTGGAGGTGTATATGTGGATGGGTGTGTGTGTGTGTGTGTGTGTGTGTTGTACATTATTCACTTTAAATAAATGATGTTAAATATCATAGCTCGCTAAAGGTCTTTTTCATTAGAAGTGAGCGTGTGGTTTCATGTGCAGATCATTATCATGTAAGTGTGCATGCAACTGTGACAGGCACGCATTTGTATGAGATGTGTATGGATTTCATTAGACCACTGCCATTGTGTGTGTGTGTCCGTGTGTGTGTGTGTGTGTGTGTGTGTATGCAGTATACAGTGGCTGGCCTAGAGGTATCAGTGGAGAAACGCAGTGTGTGTTTTCAGTGTGTGTTTTCCCATGAACAGTCACTCACTGCTGGCTGTTCACCTGGAAAAGCTCTCGGTGAATCGGCCACTGACCCAGAAGACCGGCCCACTGAAACCACGCACAATTGGCTCCGGGGCTCTCGATGCCCTCGTTCCCCCGAGCCCCTTTCACTGTGCCATGACAAGGACAAATTGCATCCACCGCCCCTTGCACAAAAACATTTCGGGGCCTTAGTTTTCTGATGGTGACGCTCGTTCTATGGTAGTTTAGGAAGGAGAAAGATGGGGGAAATGCTCTGGTCTGTTTAGTAAAGCCTGAGGTGAATTGGCGATCTACGACTCTTGTGTTCTCAGACCCTGTAACATTTTCCCAGGGAAGTATTAAACACAAGAAAGCTGGACTGTGCATTTTTTCTTTTTTTGTCCAAAAAGGCTCAAAGACCCAAGTAATAGGTAATAGTAAGAGGAAAACAGAGGAAACAGGATGAGAAGAAGAAATCACAAATGAGGAAAGAATCTGCATATTAAAATAGAAAATTATTATCGGTATCTATTAAACTTTAAAGGAATAGCAAATTAAGACATACAAGATAGAAGATAGTGTGAAGATAGATACCACTGTTACGTTGATATCACAAAGCAACACACTACTTTAAACCCCTATTTAATCTTTTTAATCAGTATACAAACATTGAATAAATGATTTGATGAACACATTATAATATAGTTAGGAGCAGGTATAATGACATTTATAAGTGTTTAATGAGCTACAGCATTTACTACTTCTCCAGTGAAGACATTTTACATCATTGCAACTGTGTTTTACAATATTGTCATTTATGTTCTGTTTACAGAAGCCTCCACAAGAGGAGTTAGAGTCATTAACAAAGGTTTCAGTGAACTGGTTAAGGTGAAGTAAAGATGGAGCCAGCAGTTTGTTAGCTTAGTAGTTAGCCTAGCTTTGTCCAGGTAACAGAACCTGTCTAAAAGCACCTCTAAAGCTCAAAGCATTTGATGTTATACGTTTTTTTTTTTTTCATCGGTGACAGGTTGTGGTTTGATGTGGTGGACCACTTCCTGGCCTTTATGTGTTTCCAGACTTTGTGCTAAGATAGCCAGTTAGCCTAGCTTAGCTACAACCACAAGAGTTGTATCAATCCTCTCATCTAACTGCCAGAAAGCAAATAATAATAAATAATGTAACTCGATTTGTTTCATTTTATTTGTTTCATTAGATTTTTCTGTAGGTACTGTATGCAGTGTATATTGACCAAGTCTGGCCTTTAACATACCCCAAAGTGTCAGCCATTATAAATATTTTTAACTCTCAAACTGTACCTTTTAAAGTCCATACGTCAAAAGTCTAATTTACAAGGCATACACTTGTAGAAGAGAAATTATATAAAAACAATAAAACTATATGCTTTGAGCAGTGCAGTAAAGTATGAGGGACAAAGTGGGGGGTATAATCTGCAGCCTGAGTGATGATATATGTTATAAACCTACTAATGAATCAACATTTCCAATTCAACACCGGCATTCAAATCAAACAGCCGCAGAATGAAAAATAAGGGCAGGGTAATTGACCGGAGCCTAAATTGGAGAGTTAGAGGGAGAGACTGAACAAATTTCCCCCCAGTCACTTGCCAGCAGTCTTTTCACGCCTCAAAACTCTCCCTTCCACTATATCTCCCAGCTAAACTGTAACTAATCACCTCTGCTGCCTATCTGCTGGCCTTGGCTTTAAGCTGCAGCTATACTTTGAGCACAGCGAGGCTCCACTAACTTGAGGCTAGCAGGGAAACTGTGCCAAGGACACAGGTTTTTAAGACAATGGAAAAATTGTGCCGGCCCCAGTGCACTCGTTCTCTTTGCAGAACTTCAAAAGAGGGGGACCCACCCTCCATTAATATTTATTCCACACCTTAAAATTCAAGTCCAGAAATATTAAAAAAGATGTTTTTGTTCCTCTCATAAAGCAGTGGTGCCTATGGGTGAGGTTCAGAGAGCGTATACTAACCTGCTGGTTCCTCTGTGCTGCTCACCACAGCTGTGGGGTTGACCACTGGGATTTCTGAAACACGCACAAGAAATACAAAGTTATTTCTCTGGTTAAATGTAAATCCATACCTTTCCAGCACGGCCTAAGTGATTTGGCCGTATTCTTGCCAAGAGTGCATGTGTGGTCAAAGAAATGAAGGGTGTCTGAATTCATTAAAAGTAATTTCAAAGACTGGGTATATTTGTATATTAATATACTACAACAAAATATTTAGTGTTTAGGAGAAGTAAAAAGTGTCTTTGGTCACCAAGGACAATAAGTAAAAATACCAAGGTTGTCTTACAGTAGGTTTGGATTATGACATATGTCGACTATGCACATGAAAACATATGGAGCATTGCAGGCAGACATGCTAGATAAACACTGACAGAGTGACAGGGATACTTATTGGTGGTGAGAGGGAAGACAGGCTCAAATAAAGCATATGTTCCACGGACTAATGTGGTGGTTTCACCGTTTTTTGGAGGAACACATTAAAAGATCCTGAGACTGGGAGTGGAAGTGGAAGACTAAGAACACAAATACCACAAATACACTAGGTAATCCAGTTTATATTAGTTGATCCGGTCAAAGTTGGCACATTTGATACATCTGAGACAGAAGTTGATTCTTTTGAGGCCCAATGATTAAAATGGAAAGGTGGCTGCACTAGATTAGTCTCGTCCTCCCCTAACAGATGCTAGGTTAACACTGCTGTGTAATCTCCATGCAAGCATGTATAGACAGATGGACAGATGGCAAGGGGGCAATTTTGGTTGGATCGTCTTAAGACAGATGCAGCCCTCCCTCGCTGTGCCCGCTGGCTACACTAAAAAGTACCTCATGGAATTCCTCCAGGACTACTTCTAATCGTATGCAACTTTCCAATACAAATGCTAATGCTAACAACAGGCCCTCTGCTTTTACCGTAAACAGAGTTACTGGAACGCCAGCTTAGCATCCACCCAGAGGATCTGCTTTTGATTGGATTTGGAGGTTGAGGGTTTGAACCAAGAGAGTGGGAGTGTGTTGGCGGGAGGTGGGAGGGGTTCTTGGAAAGCTGTTTTGAGGCAAAAGCAGCAGTTGTCTCTCTGAAATTATGGACACCCCGCCAACAAAAACAAACATGGGCATGGAGCTTTGTGAAGGCAGGCGCAGCTGCTAGAAGCCACTTTGAGTCCATGTGCCCTCATGGCCACATCTTGTGAAGACAGACAGATGATGAAAGGATCATTCAGATGAGGGTTGCTGCCATCATACTAATTGGCTGCTTAATGGTCTTGTCTTCTGTCTTGGGATCCAGGAGCCTCAATAGGCAGTAAGATGCTCACCATGAGGCCATATTGACACACACACAGTTGTCTTTAATGCTATTCGTAATGGATCCAAATGCGCGCATGTACTTAAAAGCACATACACAATTTATCTTGTCACTGGATGGTTCAGCGGCATTCAAATGAGTGGGGTCTGCCATCCATGACCACAGTTGTTTTCTCCTTCTCGCACGTCCACCATCTGCTCCGGAGCTGCATGTGAGAGAAACAACATGGCACCATGTGGCACAGTGTGGCAGAGCTCGGTACGGCACTGGGCGGCACGGCACGGCTCACTTTGGTGGAGGATGAGTGTTGAGTTGAGTGTGTGCACAGTGTGCCTGTACCGCCTGGCACACAGTGTGGTGGAAAGTTGCCCTCTATTACGCATGCCTGCATGTGCCGAGGCACTGGCAAATTTCATAACCCACACGCACGCACACACATGCTTGTCACAGGAAATTAAAAACCTGTGTAGTCGGCATGCAAACTACAGCAATAAGAGACTCACATATTACACACTGTCGACAGCAAGTGGAACAACAATAACCAAGGCTTGGGTTCTCTACCAGCGCTTGACTGACTTGCACAAAAAAACAAAACTGTACATCTACATTGGCATTAGTTACATCTCCACCTCACTCTCACACTTTTCTCTGTCCCTTTAACAAATATGACAGTTCAGTTTAGCCTGACTTTACCTTGTTTGTGCACATTTTGGGTGTTTCTCGATGAAATTATCTCTGCATTTTCAGTGGCCATGCAAACCACCAGAACACATGTACTGTATGCAGTGCAGAGATCGGGTTGGGTGTGCCTGTCAGAGGGCCAGAATGACTTTAGGCTACAGGGAAGTGTGCTTTCAATTATGCTTTGCAATCTCCACAGTTCGCTGCTGTTAGAAGAGTTCAATACTCTATTGTAACTACTTTGTTATATTATTTTTAAGTCCCCCAAAATGCAGATTGTCAGTTTTTTGCAGTCTGACAAGCTGATAAAATGACCAAGCTGTGGAGGATAAGTTATCAGTGTTATATGTAGCTGTGTGTTTGTGTGTGTGTCTGTTTGAGTCACTCACTGATGCAGGGGGCCACAGGTGAGCGGCTCTGCTGGTAGCCCTTGGCACAGCGGTTGCAGGTTATGCCGGTGACACCATCCTTGCAGGGGCACTGGCCTGTGGTCTGGTTGCACGTCTTGCCTGCTGCGCCCACAGGGTGGCAGTCACAGGCTAGGGTGGGGGAGGTGGGGAAGAGAGAATATACAGTTAATATATTAATTTATTAATCTTGATGCCAAAATGATACGCACAAGACAGCAGCTTATTGCCTGGATGTCACAGTTTTGGCAAGATAACCGGTTAAATCGTGTAATCTTCTGTTTTTGCCTGCAGGCAACAGATCTGCATTAGGACTGAATGTTTCTTCCAGAATGAGGTAGCTCTTCTTCTGTCTGCTCCCGAGGTTGGGATTCCCTGAACACTGCAAGGAGAAACACTGTATGTATATCTGTGTGAAGGAGGGAAAGACTAATTCAGTGAGTGAGAAAGAATTCATGTGTAAAAGCAGGGGCCAGGTAAAGCAACAGAGAGATGGACAGGTGACTGGAGTGATGCATGTAGTGCATCACTGTCAGGAGAGCAAGAAAAGCACACTGAGCCATCCTCTCCCCTCTCTGCTCGTTTCCGCTCTCCTGATGCTGTGTGCGCTCTGGTGCCTGCCTGGTGACACACGTGCTGCCGTTTCATCACTTCCCGAAAGTTCAGTCGATGCCCAGCAAATGCCAACAGCAACAAGCAACGCTCCGGTCACCTCGACTTTTATGAGTTTTGCTGGTTCTAGGCGATTTATTCAAGCCATCTTAAGCAACATGAGGCTTTTTTTTTTTTGTTTAAAGAGCTGTTAAATACAAGAGCTGGCGTGTGGGTCTGAAACCTTCTGACAGAGTTTTACAGGATATTAGAGGATGAGAGGGAGAGGGGGAAACAACATGGTGGAGAGTGAGAGGTGAAGGAGAGGATGAGACAGGAAGAGGGAGAAAGTGAGAGACACAGCACAGTTCAGTCCAAACAGAGCCTCTGGTGTGCTCAACAGCATAAACAACAGTGAATCTAACCAAACTGTGGACACTCTGACGCTACTAAAAAACAGACATTTGTTCTTAAAGTAATAAACACATACTTAACATTTCACAGCGAGCCAGCCAGACAAACACATCAGTGACATACAAAAACAAATGCAAGACTTTTAAAACTTCTTTAGCAGTCCTGAGGAGTGCGACTCACTGGTTTTCATAACACAACAAGTTAGAGTAACGATAGGAAAGGATACTATCTCCTATCTACTTACCTATTGACGTGCTGCCAATGATACAGCAAACAATTGTGAAATTTAAGGTGAACTTTCTGCCTTTTCCCCTTATTTTTTATCTAATTCTTTGGAAAACAGGCACAGCCAAGTGCAAAATTACTAAAGCAAACTTAAAGTGACTTGACTGTAACACAATAGCTGTAATTGTCCGAGCTTATCAAGAAAAGACAAGAAAGGCCAAAATTACACTTGGGGGAAAAACCCTGTAACCCAACAGTTTGTTACAGGGCTTTCCAGAGAAAGGCAGCTGCTAACACGCCACAGTTTCTTCCCACCACTTGTCGGAACTGTGAATGTGTTTATTTGCGCTGGACATTTTTTAGCTGCTATAACAGAGGAAAGCCAGAGGACCCTACCACCTGTTGACTGGGCGAAGGGAGGGTTTAAACGCCCAAAAGTGACCTAAGAGTATTCATGTGCGTCTGGCAGCGGGGTGAGGAGGGATTAACTGCAGCGAAGATCTTTAGAAACATGTTTGCCTTTTTTCGACAAAGCCAACCAGTCTGCAGGTGTCAAAGTGGCAGCTCTCTGTTTGAAGCCGGCCACAGAGATTTCAATCTGATGCTTTTGCGTGTGAAACCCCCATCATTTGAGTCACACAGCCCAACCAGGAAACTCAAGCTCGGATGACACCCGGTCAGAGTTTGTGACTGACCTAAAGGGAGTCCACATCTGCATGTGGCAGGGTGAGACACAGAGTGGAGATGGATGCCAGAGGTCAAGTCAAGGGTCTCCGGCCTGTCTGTCTGTCGCTCTGTGCCAACCATGTAATGTATATCCTCACCTCCATACCTCCACCCTCATTCATCAGCCAGACCTAGACCTCTTGCCACTGTTGCCAGGTGCTACAGTGTCCACAGACCATTTGGAAATTTCTGGCATTCCTGGAGTTTGTGTCCTTACACGTGCTAATGAAACCCAGCTGATTAGAGCACTAACACACTGATATGAAACCCTGAACCATAGATTTGCTACATCAAGCTAGTTTTAACAAAATCAACTAATCCTAGGCTGATTTGGTTTGATGGTTACTGTTGCCTGTGAGACGATGTGTCTAATGTCAAAGCACATGTGGGATAAACCCCCTGTTATTTGATCTGTCTGACACAAGTCTGGTGTTGGTGTGTCGTGCCTGTCAAGACATGTGGCACAGCAGGAGGAATGACAAGCCATTGTTTCCCGGCTGATCTCTGAACAGCACAGATGATCAGCTCCATCCAGACAAGATGTGAGTAACGGATGATGTTCTCCTTACTTCCTTTCTAAACAGGCATAGGCTGTTAAGACTTCAGAGTTTACTGTCAATGGCCACATTGTTCAGTAAACAACCAGCAAATACCAGATCTGAATGGGCTGTGAGGGGCAGGAGAGAGAGGGAGGGGGGGGGGGTCTGAAGTTTTATGTGCTGGGGCTTGGGCCAGTTAAGAAGCAGTAAAAATGTCCTCAGATGTTGATGACTTTTCAAGCCTGTGCGACTGCAGGCACCGTGTTGGGATTTGTAGTCCTTTGACAGGCGTTTGCTCAGTTTAACTGATTCATGTTGCTTTGTGTGTGTGTGTGTGTGTGTGTGTGTACGTATGGTTACATGTGAGGACTGCTCTTTGTCTGCAGTTGTTTGGCAGCTGCCACATTTGGAGAAGAGGGTGTAATTTTGCACTGTTAGCTGGAAATATGTTTTTTAACACTCTGTTCTGTTCTGCTGGCTACTTCACTATGAAAATAAATACATGTTTTAAAAAGTGCCTTTTACTGGTCGAGTTGATTTACCATTATTTCAGCATTTGAAGTAATAAGGAAGGACTGATAAGCTCAAGCTGTCAATACAGCAGCTTGTTTCTGTGGATTCTCTCTGCCCAGGTTCACAGGTCCTGGCTAAACTTGATACTAATGATACAAAAATGGTGTTATTCATTCTCAGGGTTCACATTTTCATGCTGCTATAGGCAAAGCACCATATTATTCACCTAAAATTACCTTGGTGAATTACTTACTGCATAACACTTTTTTAGTCCACTGTGTTTTCCTCTCTGCTGCAGAAATGACAATATTTGAGACATACAGTCAGTGTGGTTTATGTTGGCTTTGCTTCACATGGACTAAGGCTTCATTTTCAATGTCTTTTATCAATGTTCCTTGTGGTCAATGGATACCAGTGGTACGACTTGGACTCACATAAAAACCTTGTATTTTGAAGACCTCATATACTGCAGCCAGGCCAGTGAGTGCCATGTTTCTTTCATTTTGCTGACTGTGTTAATGCTTGTGACATTGTAAAGGGCTTGTGGAGAGGCTGGTTTCTGGCCATTTCAAATGGAGAGCTGCAGATTCACTTTGAATTGGGACTTAACAAGGAAGACAGAGTGTGTGTTTGGTGTACGTGGGAGGTTAAGTGGTGGAGGTGATGGAGGCAGGAGTGAGGTGGTTTCTCCTCTTCACGTACTCCTCAGATTGTGGACTGACACCCATCTAGGGCAGGTTTAATTAGAAACAGACATGGCCCATTCATCGTCTCAGAGCTGCACTGCCCCCCCCAGCACCCCCCACTCCTGTCTCAGCTTTAGAAAACACCTGTATTTTATTGTCGTAACTGCATTTCAGAGGTGACACTCACCCCCTTCAGCAATGCTGCACCTCTGACCTTTATCTACACCCTGACACATGGAGGTAAAACATGGAAGAGAGCAAAAAAAAAAAAAAAAAAAAAAATTTCAGGGCTGAAAATAAAATCAGGGAAGCCACAAAATCAAAGTAGTGAGTCATGGTGAGAGAAGGCAGAAGTCAGCGAGGAAGAGGAGATGGTGGTTATAAACGAATCATGGGAAATGGAGATGAAAAAAAGAGAGCAAGGGCTGAGGCAAAGGAAAATGACGGCTCCTAGAAGGCTGTGAAATTGTTCAGATCAATCATGGAGCCAGCCGCTCAGCACAGGCTTTTTGGACGTTAACTTTCATTTCCGTCACATCTGGGGCCTTTGTGAGGGAGGGTGATAAACTGTTTACCACCTGATCACTAGGCTTTGATAAGGACCGATTGTCATGTCAGGGGACTTGCTTGTGTGTGAAAGCGCTGTGCGTCCAGGTATTGCAGGAAATGGAAGATGAGGGAACAATTTGCACAGAGGGACACACACGTCTCAGCACTGATCTCCTGTCAGGATTGAGGCAGATCTTTTTCTGTCAGTGTTTCGGTGCAGCAACAGGTCAGATGACTTAAGTTTTAAGGTATGTGACCAAGTCATAGTGGAGTTTCTGCCATTACATGATGAATGGCTTCACATCTCAGCACAACTAACATGGGCAACCGCGGCCTGATATTGTGCCATTTCAAACCTCCCGGTGTTGGGTTTCAGCTTTGGGTCGGCTGCAGAAGGAAAACTGAGCGGAAGCCAGTGGGAGATTCTCGCCATGAAGTTTCAAGCAAAAGATCTTCACGGCTATGAGCGTTGGCAGGTCTCACCAATGTTGCTTTTGAATGTTCTGGAAGTGATTCTTTACCTTCATCAGGATCAACAGGATGAAAAAAAGAACGCTCCCTCTCTGCGATTGATTTGGATATTTTCCTGAGCAACAAGCACAGGAAACTGGTGTTATTTTTGAGTCTGGCGAGAGGAGTGAAATGCTTCCAGCATAATACCAGGCTGAAAAATATTCACTGCAAATGTGCAATAATAAAGGGTAAAATGCATTTTTCCATGAGAAATGCCTCAGTCATGTGATAATATGATGTGGTGTGTGTGGTATGGGGAAACATTTGGTTGAACGGCCAGAAAAGTTTCATGCATAGTATCAATTTGTTTCTCTCTGCTATGGTATGGCAAGTCAGACGTGCTGATACTTTTTATTGAAAGTTACCATGACCTTGTATGTTTCCGTTCATAACTTGTTACTACTTTTACACATTCTCAGAAATGACATGATTACACAAGTGTTAGCACGGTTAGAACATCTCAATCTGCTTTTGTTTGAACATTGTGTAAACATTTAGCACTGCCTATTGCCACATGAAAAGTCAATCTGATCTTAAAGCAATAATCTGTGACATTTTTCATATAAACAAATATTCATTTTGCTACTCTATTTACTGATTGATGTAACACAAAAGTGATCTTTGTGCATGAAAACTTTTGCATTAGTTGGTGTAAACACGGAGTGGTTGGTAATTCTTTCCCAGAAAAAAACTGGTGTTTTATGTTTCTGACAGGAGAAGAAGAACTGGGTAGTTAGCACTGTGTGAACAGTCATCGCCATCATGGACGAACAGACAAAGATACAAGCTCCACCTGGAGACACTCAAACCTTGTCAATGGGAAATCCAAGGAAAAACACACCAGACTTCTGCCAGACTGCAAAGTGAAGTCTAAGGGGTACAGCATATGGCAAAAGCACTTTGCCACATAAAAAAATAAAGAATCTCACAAACACTGCTTTGATGAAAGTCACAGCATGAACACTGCTCTCCACTGTGTGGCTTCTTGTTGGATTCTTACCTTTGCAGGCTCGGCGGTGAGTGATCGGTCTGGCCATGTCTCTGTAAAAGCCCTCCTTACAGTAGTGGCAGTGGCGTCCGGCGGTGTTATGGCGGCAGTTCATGCATACGCCTCCACTCTTCCTCCCTGACAGCTTGTACAACTCCATGTTGAATCGACAGCGACGGGCATGAAGGTTGCAGTTGCACGCTGCAGAAGGAAGAGGAGAATTAGCAAAGGTGAGTAGGACAAATGTAAAAGTTTACAATATCTGCATAGTATTTATCTAACAGAGTTTAAATGCAGGTTGGCCTAGATGAAATGTTCACATGGAGTGTGCGTTGCAGTAAAACATATGCTTATTACCACGTAGAGAGCTGGGAGAGATTTTCCAGTAAGGCAGGATTAGTTTATAATCTACACTGCGGCTGTGTGCTTGGCTGCTATTCCAGAACTCATCAATCAAAAGTGATATTTACAGAGCTCATTTTCTCCATTTCATAATTAATGAATTCAGCTCCTCTCAGCCCATTAGTTATTAATCACGGGAAAGAGAGACATTAATTTCATGAATCACTGATGAGTAAAGACTCCTAAGATCTATTAAAAGCGAGACTGATTCAGATAAAGGAGCAGGCTCGAGCTGGCTGTCTTTTAAATGAGGCGAGCAAGAATATATGGGACATGTGAAGTGAGGTTATATCTCTTCACAGTTTCTCTAAGTTCCACTTGAAATCCAACTGGTTCCTTGATGTCTCTTTGGCTCACAAGTCTTTCCTTTGACTCCTCCATATAAGACCACATCCAGCTCTGACATTATTGATAAACTCTGTTCACTCTCTACATGTGGGGTTTACATTTGAGAAGTATAATGAGAAAGCTGCCCTTCTTGTTTGTTTAACAGAGTTTGATCCAGACCCCTCGTCTGGTTAAATCAGATTCAGACCTGGGACCTGAAGACTTGGCCGTGGCTTCAATGACGACTGTTGCAAAGCTTAGTTCCAGTTCAAAGTAATCCGCAGATAAATTAGAAAGGGGTAAACAATAGCAGAGCTGTTTGACCAAAAATGTCAACAGTTATGGCAAAAGAAGATTATTAGGGGATCACAACAGAAGGTGATATTAATTAACTTTAATCCAATGGGAGTGTGTTTGAGAAAATAGATTTCACCAGCATTGGATGTTTAGAAAAGAATAAGACACAACAAAGGGGAATAAGTAAAGACAGACTGCCTCAGGGACTGGGAGACTTTTTAATGTGTGTGTGTGTGTGTTGGGAGTTGGCAGTTACAGAACCAGAATAAAAAAGAAACTAAAACTGACAATGTTGATTGAGATATTTTAAATGCTACATACACGTTGTGCATATTCTGTCTTCTTTTCTGTCTAATAGTCACAGATAGTGACAGTGATGTGATCAAACTACAAGTGACCATGAGAAACATAATATATTTCGCTCAAAGTGGCATCAATCATCCCAGCACACCCTTGGCAAGAAAGCATATAAACAAATTATCCTTAATTAGCATTACAACATTACTTAGATCTTGATAGACTACAGTATGTGCTTAGTCAGGACATTAGCATATTTCAATTGGGTTAGCAGACCAGGAAACAAATGATATGTTTTCCAGTAATATCTCAAAAATCCTCTGTAGCCGACACACGGCTTGAGCACTGTTGAGTGTTTTCACTTCTCTGTTGAGGTCAAGGTTGGTTCTGCAGTTACATGGAGCTCAGTGATCTGTACAGTGTTAAATGAGCTTTTCTCAGTTGATCCAAAAAAAACTGTTAATGGCATCGTGATGGCCCCTCCACCGGGGGAGAGTCACTTGAATACATTCATCAAGTCAATAAGTTCTATGAGAGCTGTGAATGATATGCAATCTCCATCCACACTGAATGGGAAGCCTGGCACTAGATTGGGAAAGAGGCCCGCTTTTCCCTGGTCGCAGACCCTGGAAAAAAAGGGGGAGCACATTCCCAGACTGTTTCCCAATTCCTTCTGGTTATTATGCAGCCCAATTTGTATGGAATTCAGCAGTTAATGAAATACTGTTTTATGTATGAATACATGGAGACAATGCTGGATCTTTTGGTGCATTCTCATGAACTGGGGAGCCCTAGATGGGGATTGACCTTTGACCCCAGAGAAATGTAGGCAGTGTCAAGGCATGGCAGTGTAGGATACTGAGGGAAGCCTGCACACAGAGTCAGTTAAAAGCCTTTTATCTGAACTGTGGTCTTAGTGGTAGTGATCTGGTTTATCCCTGCTTCAACTGAAAAAAAAAACCAAAACAACAAAATGCTAAATTAATGACATATTGACTGAGTAACTGGTTCATCCTCTGTGTGCATATGTGTGTTCTGTGTCTGTAGCTAGTGTGTAGCTGCATGTGAACAACTAAACAGCCTGTCCGACTTCTTTTAAGGGGAATGTGACAAAAAACACACCAGCTCCAGTGAGTGGGTGGGGGTGGGGGGTGGG
This sequence comes from Trachinotus anak, assembly GCF_046630095.1. Taxonomy (NCBI): domain Eukaryota; kingdom Metazoa; phylum Chordata; class Actinopteri; order Carangiformes; family Carangidae; genus Trachinotus; species Trachinotus anak. Next base: position 12,574,855 of record NW_027273876.1, on the reverse strand, counting down.
GGGGCTGTGATTATGATCAAGCGTCTCAAACACACATGCAGCTGTGAGCACTTGTGTCCATTAACACCTTGAAGTGGAACATGAAAGCGGTGGATCTCGCTTTCTCCCCGGCTGACTAAGCGACGGCCCTCTTACGGCATCCTCTCGATTTACTGCTACGCAACAAGATCAGCCAACAAAGTTTGAGGTGAGAGGGGATCTGTTCAAGTGTGGAGAATGTCAAGAAAGGTGCAGAATTTAACCTTTAAATAGTTTAACATGTGTAGCTGGGAATGACTAACGACAGCCAGACTTTTTGTGACAGACAGAAAGTGAGAGAAATAGCATAAAAAGAAAATGTCTACAGAAAAGACAGCAAGAGATTCTGTGGTGGAAAAGTGTGATTTAAGGTTAATGAATGAGAAAAATGAATAAGCAAAAAGTGCTGATGGCCTAAAGTGGGTGTTTGCATGTGTACCTGTGTGTGTGTTTGCTGTGGTTTACATGCTGCATGCAGTTAACTTCAGCTTGGAGCTGCAGCTGCCAAAGGATCCTGGAATGTTTATGGGTTTGTTTTGAAGTGCTTGCACACACACACACACACACACACACACACACACACACACACACACACACACACACACACACACACACTGACACCCCACCTCCCCCTCAACCTGCTACCCCCACCACCCACCACCACTGCACCCCCTCACCCAAATTAGGCTCAGCGGGGATAACTGAACACTGTTGAAGGCCATTTTTCAATTCATTAACACATCAAAGCCTGTGCAAAAACACTCACTAATTCTTATCTGTTGCAGGAGAAAACAGACATTTTGGTGCGGAAAGTAGTTCTGTGGGTGGCGGAAAGTCAGCAGAGAAACTGCGATCATCGAGTGAACGTGGTTCCTTTGGGTCAGTGTCCAATTCAAGGATGCGTAAAGCTGGTTCCTTGTGTTGTCGTGGAAATCAAACAACAAACACAAGCTATGGGCTTGGCAAACACAGAGATGCTGAGACAAAAATAAAGGAGGAGGTGGAGGGAGAGGAGCAAGAAACCCCTTGGAAAATGTTAGAGTAGAGAATTGTTTCACTACTTTGTCATCAAAATGAACAGTGCCAAATGCAAATGCTGGTGAAATAACTACTACACTAAGTGTTTTGCTTCCATCCAGTATCTTCCTCCACACAGTTTGCACATACAGTATCTCAGTTTGTGATCTAGGTGGGACTTTAAATACAGGAAAAACTTAGGGAGTGATTCAGGTAAGGTTGATTGACACACGAACACTGCACTGTTCTATTTCAACTTTCATAACAGGTGCCTCAACAAGTAAATGTGCTCTGAACAAGCTCACAGACTGTTCTGTCAAGCGTGCTATGACAAATTGGCCCGTAAAGGCTGCGCTCAACAAATAAAATGCAAGCGTGTTTGTGGAGTGCACCACCTCTCTGTTCCCCTCCATATGTCAGGGATAAATCTAACCTCATTTTTCCTTCAGCCCGACCAAAGCCAAGCCAGTAAGCACAGCCAATTGATTTTGGATGCCGGTGCAAAACCCAAATCCCATGGCTAAAATTGGTCCTTGAAAATTGGAGGATTGCTCTCCTACCACCACCTTTCCCCTCTTGGCCCAGGCTGTGGTCCAGACCTGCGGCAGCCCCCCTTGGGTGCCCTCTCTGCCTGGCCAAACAGGCTCAGCTATATGGGCTCCTGCCATCATGTGTGTATGGTGTGTGTCTGTGTGTGTGTGTTTGGGCTGAGTTCCGCCTGGCTGCTCCAGCCACCTGCTCAGGGCACCGGGGGAACACCCGGTTAATTAGCTCCTCATTAGAGCCAAGGTAGTGTACAGTGTGGATAAACACACACATACTCACACACATTTATGCACCCACACACACCAGACGGCTGCTTCAAGAGGCAGTAACCGCTCACAAAACGACAAGGATCAAGTGGCAAAAGATCTGAAAAAAGGTTCAACGGAACCGAGACCTAAACAGATGTAAAGGCTGCTGGGTCTGTACGCTGTAATGAGCTGTGGACAACAAGCTGAGACAAAGATTTAAGAACTCCAAGCTGAGGACTAACAGGAAACTACAACTCCTGCAGCCCTGCTGTGTGCATTACATGGGCCGTGCTATGCTTCTACCTCTTTGTAACCAAGCCACTTCAGCCCCACTTGCTCTTTCCTTCTCCTCCACACAGACATATCTTTCACTTTTAACTTTGACACCATGTCCCAGCTCTCCCCTCCCTCCACTGGTTTCTGCGGTTAGCCTCACGCCGTGGGCTTAAGAGCCAGCTCTTGGGAGCCCTTTTGAACTAAGAGTCCCCTTAATTCCTCTCCCACCCCTCCCCTAAGCCTCCTTCTCCCTGCCTCTCTCCTTTTACTTTCATGAGACAATATCTCAAATACTCTTACTGGTTGCCTCTCCCTCTTTTTGCCTGCTTCCCTCCCCATCCTTTTTCTCTTGTCCATCGTTTCCTCCATCTCTCCATCTCTCTCTGGATGGCATCAGGCAGGGAAAGATTTTAACGAGATTAGGCTGGAGGGTTGCCAGGTTGGGGGGCCTGGTGTCAGTGGAGAGTTGAGTCCTTAGCTCTGTCCCCCCCCCCTCTCTCTCTCTGGTCCACTTCACTTCCCCACATCTAAACACTGTTATCTCTGTCCCGTCTTTGCCTTTACTCTCTATCTGTCTCAGTTGCTCTTTTTTCTTTCACAATATTCTGCAGTCCTGAGCACGGGGACGGAAGCAGACGACTGCTGTGCAATGAAATTATCATGGAGAGTCAGTAAAAACTGACGTAAAAACAGATTTCCTTTTGCCATGACCCTTGGCATACACAACCATGAGGTCCACTCTGGGAGATATGTGTGATGCCTGGGCTGGTTTAGAAATAGAAAGTGACAGATGGAATTAATTCACCGGTTTGGCCAGAGATGGCGGTAGAAATGGTGAAGGAGGGGCATAAAAATGTTTTATGTTTTACTACAGTGTGATCAGGTCGTAATGCAGGCTTGTGTGTGATTGCACTGGAAGCCAGAGTCCTGGGTTAACCCACAATTCAGCAGTAAAATTCAGGTATTTTTAAGGGATGCACATACTGATAGCTTTCATCCATGGTTTGATGACTATGAAAATGATATGAATCATGTGCTTTGCCCTTCACAGTTACCAGGTCTCAATGAAAACCGATGGGAGACTTTTTTTTTTTTTTTTTAAATGGGCAAAGTTGATGCAACAGACGCCAAAATATTGAGACTCCTAATTCCTCCAGAACTTTAGATCCTACCCTTCCCAAAATGCTACTCAGTAATGTATTTTGCTGAACACTTCCTGTCTTATAAATGCCCTTGTTTCTGTTTCTTATTTCTCCAAACCCATTTTGATTTTCCCCAGATGACACCATCAGGATCTTTTTTCTCAGACCTTTAAAAAGCTCCCCTCAGAGCCACAAAATAAATTATATAACTGTTTGCACAAGCTGAGCAGTACTGTTTGTGACAAGTAAACTGATCTTCATCTGTGCCACTTTCATTTATCTCCTACCCAGGCTGTTGATCAGTCTCATCAATCAAAGCTGAACTTGTAAATAAACATTAAAAACTGTTCAGTTAAAAACCTCTTTTATATGATTCCCATTGTCTCATCATCAGAGCTTAATTTACAGCCACTGATAATAATACTGACTCCACAATGGCGCTACAATACAAGAAAGTTTATTCTTTTATCTTTAACCCCATTATTAGCTGAACATTTTAGACTGCTTTGGAGCTGGAGGTGTTAAACCTGTGGACTGAAAGGTAGAGCTGGGTTGGCTGCTCCCAGTAGAGCCGGTCCATAAGGATGTGATCATGGAGTGAAGGACAGACTGCTCCATATTTAAACATTTGTTTACATTACTCACACCAGAGCTGTCTCTTCACATACAGTTACAGACAATATCCATTCCATGTGCATGAATGTCTGTAGAGACAAATATGATTTCAAACACTGTGACAGCGACTGATCACTTCGATGGCCTGTGTTGGCCATAATCGCGGTTAAAGGGAGCCAAGCAATTGTCATACTCTCATCTTTAACAAATATATTTTCTCTTAACAGCCTCTGAATCTTGCTGCCACCATCAACGCCAGCTGGCAGCCAAAAACCACATATTTTCTCAAGCAACAGACCACAGAGGCCTGCAACAGCAAGAAAACAAAGAGGCAAACCATTACCAAAACACCAGAAATTCAATGAGAGAAGAAAAATGACAGATTTCAGCAAAAAGAGAAAAATATATGAAATAAAAGAAGAGGTGGAAGAAAGAAAATGTCCAGGCAGAGAGTTAATCTTGTTACACACGGGTAGAGAGGAAGTGAGTGCCGGCGGTGACGGGCACCTCGGGAGGTGATTGCTACCATCTGTGCGAGACAGCCGATGGGGGCCTGGGAGAGCAGGGTGGGCACGCTACACACTACAGCTCCACCAGTTTGTTTTGGCACCAGGATGAAACACCACATCGCACTACTAGATTACATGTGGCTCTCACACATGCACAAATGCAAGGAGATGCATATGCACACATGCACTTGGCCTCAGGCAGCCGCAGAGCGTGTCCCAAGGTTTTACCCTGGCTGACATTAATGCAGTTATTTGACACTTTGCTGTCCTTAGCATTTGTTTCACTGTGTCGCTGCTTGCCAGTGAGCCTTCATGAGTGGCTTCACGGAACGAGAAATGCATCTGTCCCTTGAGGGCCGGCCAAGGACCAGAGTTGCAATACTGACAGACTGAATAAAAGCAAACTGACCAAACTCTCTGGTCTCAGCCAGATAAAGAAAGGTACTTGTGCTCTAAGCCTTAAAAACACAACAGCACCAAAACAAAACTCACACAACTCCTGTTTGTTGGCCGCGCTGTGCCGTAGCCCTGTCGTCTCACGCTAACCACCCCAGAGGCATCATTTCATAGGGCTGTTGATTTTAGAACAACATTCCTTGGCTGTGTAATTATTTGAAAGCACAGGAGGTTTCTTTTTCAAAATCACTTTCTTTCGCTTAGCAACCCCCCCTTCGACACACACACACTCACACACACACAAACATCTCTTGTTCATTTGAGTGTCGTGCCGTAAGTAATTGAAGTGTCGGTTCCCTGTTAGCCTGCAGCGACAGGGGGCGGAGGTGGGAGGGGTGGGAGGGTCTTAAAGTCAATTAGCTAAAGCTGGAACATGGCACATACAGTGCATGCAGTAATATCAAGGCAGCTCTGGCTTTTTTCATCCTTACTCATCTATATTTGGCATCTGACTTCAGAGATTCATATCATGATGCCCTCTAGGGACAGACAGGAAAATTTCAGCTGACCGAGGAGTACAGTTTCAGGCTGCTGAGTGCTGCAAAGATGGATTTTCAGGGTTCAGTGTCTTGTGAGGTTGCACGGATAAAAGCAGACAAATCCTGCTCCTCTCCATGCTTTGAATGAGAAGCTATACACTGTAGTGTTTTTCATGTTATCCAAATCATGCAACCTCACAAACTGTGCTGTGGTTTCATGTGTGGTGTGTTTAAGAATGAGGTCATTTCTGAATCGCCAGGCCTAAAAAGTGTCTTGACGAATCTGCGCTATGCCTGGAACATGGGCCTGACCTCTGCTTGGCCTTGCTCAGAGATGTTGTGGGGGGGGGGGGGGGGGGTTGCTGTGAAAGGATGGAGGCCTATTTAGAAATTCTAATCAGCATTAAATAACCATCTGCCCCTTGTCAGTGAGAAAAATGGAGAGAGAGAGAGAAATAGAAAAGAGAGTTTGTACTTCTGTGGTCTTCAGAGTTTCCATAGCTGTGTAGAGATCTGAGAGCTTATTCTGAGCTCCGTTCATGAGTGTGTGTTCCTGGCTGGCTTCTTCCTCTGACACACACATTCACACTCTCTCTCTCTCTCTCTCTCTCTCTTTCTCACACACAAACACACAAACACACAAACACACGCGCGCACACACACACACACACACACACACACCTACCTCTGCTGGATAGCACTACTCTCCTAAGAAACCCATCTGTCAATGTCCCCCTAATTTCGCCTAATAGTTTCCAAAAACCAGAGGCTGAGCCCACCAAAAACCACAAGACCCCCCCACAGAAGGTTTGACAAGGCCCGAAACAAGAGTTGCAACTTCAAAATCTGTCTGTTCTGCTTCTCCTTCTTCCGCTGTAAAATTCACATTTTAATGCAACTGCTGCTTCATTAGTGTAGCAGACATGATCTAATAACATTTATTATATAACAGCTAATAACTTTTTTTAGAGGTAATAACTAATTTGTGGGAATTTCCTTCAGGTGATGACATGGACCGATGTATAATGAGAGTCTGCAGTGAATAGTTATTTGGTTGATTGATTTAATTTCAAAGGAAACGCCCCTTCTTGTGCAAAAACAGAATAACCTACCATATCACTCATTCCCCACTGGTTTCAATATGTCAAATTTACTATGAAAAATATTCAACACCACACCCAAACACTGCAGCAGAGCAGGAACACCCAACTGTGCTCCCAACCACAGCTCACCTGCATTTCTGGCAAATCAGCTCAAATGGCAACTCAAACAGCCTTTACATGACCTCTGTTTAATGCTATGAATGCTTAACAGTGTGCCTGGCGCAACACTGGGAGCAGACCTGGCTTGGTTGGTCCATTAGGGATGGATGGTGTCTGGCCCTGGGCTCGTAGCGTCCCAGAGCAGTACTCTGGACTTCCTGCTGGCTGAGTCCAAATGAGAGAGAGGAAGGGCTGGAGAATAGAACAGCTTGGTGCCGCAGCCAAACAGGGCCAAGATGGCTGCAGACACAGCCAAGAGTAGCGAGCTACTACGCCACCATAAATTATCATCTACTCAGGATGTCACATTGTCGTTGACTCCACAAGAGGCCTCTTCATCTTATGCAGTGACTGTGGCAGACTCTATTATGGCATGATATAGCGTCCCACATTTTTAAGTCAACATATAGTATTTAAATTACTGCATTGACCATGCCAGCAGAAAAGCCAATACTCCATCACAACCAGTAACCAAATAGCTCTCATCCATCTGTTTCCTCATTCTGTCCTGTGGCTCAAACTCTGGGCAGATAAATCACAGCTTTTTCCATCATGTCTCCCTCAATACAAACAGACACGCTCCTTTACGAGGCTGCCCTCTCTGACTACTAGAGCGGGGATTTGTAAACCAATGTCTTCAGGCAGGATTCATAGTGAGGGTGGCGGCAGATGGGCGTGTGTGTGCATGGCGTGTGTCTGGAGACTGTACGTGAGCTTGCCAAGAGCGCAGACAGCAATCTCGGTGCGGTGCATGTCAGACATTTAGTAAGACCCGCGAACAATCAAACCAGCCTGTCAGAGACAATGTTCTTCGTCTGCAGGGTAAAGATTGCTGTGAGTGGGAGCAGATCCTTGCAAAATCTTTAACACAATCCTAACAATAATGTTTAAAGTGGTGAAATCTGGCTACCAGACACATAATTTCTCAAGCACTGACAGACTCAGAGCCAGGGTGTGAAATAAGCATTGATTTGGCTCTACATCTGCCCACTCTGAATTCCTGAGTTACCCACAAACCTTCTCCCCGTCAACTTAACCTTGTCACCACCCCACAAAGGCTCATGACCTCAGAGCAGCCCTCTCAGACCCTCCCTCCAATCCAAACACCCCCAGGGCCTCATGAAGGCTCTGGTGACACCTAAGGGACTCCCCGGCTCTGTAGCTTGCCACTCTTACACACTTTCACAGTCTAAATACTTACACCTCACTGCCACAGTGGCATGCCTCAGGGCTTGCTCCGTAGCCCGCCGCCATTTGACTCACTATGTCAGAAAGAAAAGCAAGCTGAGAAATCAACAAGGGGTGGGTGCATTTTAAGAATGGGCTTTAATATACATTGGAGAGGCTTTTTAAAGGCTCTCCTGCTACTTTGAGGATATCTTGGAACCAGTTCTACCGGAATAAGCTGTAAAGAGGCTTGTGGAACATGAAATTGGGGACATCTGGGACTAACTTTTTTGGCGTGTCCGGATGTGTGATCAGGTATAGCGTGCAACTTGCAATAGGCTTTAACTGCCCTGTATCAACACTGAGATTAGGTCATCAGAGTTGGCCGCTGCAGCCGGGCGGTTTAGTCAAGAAATCATGGACAGAAGTGACATATCAATCCCGCAGAGAAGAGATCTACGGGAAACGGGTGTAACATTTCGGAAACAGCTACGGGACATTTGAAAGAGGGTGTATGCAAGAGTACGAGAGAGAAAACACTGAGGGATTTACAGGATATTGTTGTAGAAGGGGGCTAGGTGTGTATGTGCCTGTGTAAGTGAGGGTGTCAAGACCAGGTGAGAAGCCAAAGTATGGTAGTGTTGGCATGGGAAGTTTCAGAGCACAGAGTGAGGGGAGGCTGCATTCATTGGCTGGTCTTATGTTAAAGTGGCCCTTCTCCTCTGGCTCTGTCACTCTTTGTCCCCCTTTAAACAGATCTGGCACAGTTCAATGCTAAATATGATCTCAGGCCAGCTCACTGAGCAATTACAACATGTTTGAGAAATATACACTGTTTTTCAGTGTTCTACTCCCGCCTTTTTTCTCTCTGGCTGTAATTTTATTTCATTACAGAGAAAGGTTAAATTGGGGACAGTGGTTTCTAATATGGTTTTATTTTCCTACACTAGCAAATTTTTATGACAACTAAAATTGACCTGAATTAAGTTCCACCTATGTCTATTTATACAAACAGAGAAATACTGTGAAAAATTACCACCAAAGAAACATTCACATATTAGAGAACGAATTCCTGCTAAAAACACATGACTACCATGATGCATGTCTAAAACCCTTGTACAGCCATGAAGGTAATATATATGCAAAATATCACATCAAAAACCCGTTATCATAGAAAACCCTAATCTAATACAAAGTTTATCCATTTACATTAACAAAAACTGCCACAGAAATTGCTGTAATTTTACTTGGCATCCTTTCAGAGCACGTCTGGATGACTTTTACAGAGCATGTCTTGAGGTAAAGGTTAACACTGCCAAATAACATTCTTGGATGACTTCGCTGTAGCCGTGCGCCAATGACTTGAGCTGTTGTCATCCACTGTTTAGACTTGCTTGAGAAAATGAGTTTTTTTTTTTCATGGAGAAGTACAGAAAACATGATTTTGTTGAGAGTGGGCCTGTTTCCCTGTAGAGGAATGGTAAACAGAAGAGGCTGATGGGAAGTGAAAGGAAAGGATGGGCCAGTGTGTTTTGAGAGAAGTTGCCAACGTTGCCAGCTCAACCATTATGTGCTACCAGAACTCTTCACCTGAATAAACACAAACCCATCCAGTATGTTGGCAACATTATTAATTACCATTATGACAGTCAAACATCATGGTTAAATCTCTCCTCTTTCCCTCCCTGTGTGTATGTGTGGAAGTTCAGTTTCTTGGCCTGACTTGACTTTGCTGTCCTCGTGTCCTGAAGTTGGATGGTGGAAAGGTCATGACTCTTTTTTAAAACTTTTCCTACATTCCTTGAACTAAGAGTGGGATGTTTGTATCATACATTATACGGCAGTGGAACTGATGTGTGTGTGTGTAACAGGGTTCAGTCTCCTGGCCTGGTCCCATCCTCTCATTAACACTAAAGAGGGAGGGGGAGGGGATAGGGCAAGGAGGAGAGCTGAACAGAGAGCACGCAATCTGCATGCATGTGTTTCAACACACTACATTTGAATGCTTCTTTTATAATGGCCACTGAATTGAGGTGAAAACTCTAAAAATGATATCTCTATAAAGGCTGGATCTACAAGAATAACTTGTTTTCATCTTAGTTATGTGATTTGATAAAACCAACATAAGACAAAACGTTATACAGCCGCTGTGTTAGGTCGTCTTTCAGAAAACCTGTTGTGCTGAATATAAATTTTCAGAACTGTTGTGTATTTTTTGCAGGCAAAGATAGATCTACACAATATGTTCCATCGCAGGCTAACTCAAACATGTATAAAGAATGACAGATAGATGGAAAGACTTACGCAGACACTCATTGGCCTCGCGGGCGTTGGCCCTCTGCCACGGTCGGTCGTAGTGAAAGGGCTTGCAGCGGTCACATTCAGGTCCTTCTGTGTTGTGTTTGCAGTCACACACCAGTTTGCCTTCCTTGTCTTTCAGGCAGCGTGAGGCATGTCCATTGCATTTACACCTCCCGCCCACCTGGAAGTCTCCCACTGCATAGAAATAAGTTGGCAGCGTTGATGTCACTGCCATGGGGTCATCATCTCTCCCTCCGCTGTTGCTTCCAGCCCCCAGTCCCAGCTCCCGGGGTAGCTGGGGCCGGTTGAAAACCACACGGATATCGGTGACAGTCACCCAGTCCTGGAGGACTGGGCTGTTGTCAAAATCTTTACCAGAGGGCCGTCCATCCAGAGTGCTGAAAGCAATGAGTCCTCCAGAGAGTGGGTAGAGGTCAGTGTGGCCATCTGTGCATAGAGCCTCCTGCTCGTTCTGCTTGGTGATGGTCGCTTTGTTCGGCCGATTGTACATGCGCCGGCACTGTGAGGAATAAAACTGGTAGGGCATCCAGGTTTTGCCGTAGTCCATGCTCTTGTATATGGCCAGCGACTCAGGTCGTGGTGAACAGAACTGCAGGCTGACATAGGTGATCTCAAACTTTTTACCCAGTGAAAGGGTGAGAGTCACATTGTACGGAGAGGTGTTCAGATTCTCCGACTGCCAGCAGGTGAGGTTATGGGCTGAGTTGAGGTCGGTGAGGTAGGAAGCAGGGTGGGCGCGGCGAGGGTCAGCTGCGTCACAGATCTGACACGTGCGCACAGAAGGCCGATCATCGCCCCGCTCCACCACACTACAGGAACGGGACGGAGGCCGGCCGCAGACGCTGGACACAATCACCTCCTTGCCGAAGGCAGCATTGATAAACTCGGGGATGCAGCGGCGGGCTGCACCTGTGTCGTCATAGCAAGGGTCTGGAGGGGTCTGCTGTCCTGCAAAGGGATTGGTGGCACTGTGGGTGGAGACTGAGCATGCCAGGAGGCACAGGCCCAGCAGGCACCTCCAGGCTTCCCTCATCCTGCTCAGAGGGCCTGTTTGTGAATGTGTGTCTGTCTTTGTGTGTGTGTATGTGTGTGTGTAGTCAAGAGTCTATGAGTGTAACTGTGAGTAAGTGTCCTTGTGTGGATGTGTCTGTTTTTGTGACTTTCCCCTATGCGTGTGTATAATTTTGAGTCAGTGGAAGGAGAGCGTCTGAGCTCAGTGACCCTTCACTTCAGGCTGTCCAGAGCCCTTCCTGCAAGAGAGAGAAATAAACACAAAGGTCAGTGTCATAGACATATTTTTACCATAATAGGATGTAAAACAGAAACTGACACTGATTAAATTCAACTGTATAAAAACAAGTTTGTGCATCTTAAAAAACAGACTATATTTGCCCTTCTCAAGGAAATCAATGGAGATCTTTTGTACTGCACAATTAAGTGAGTGTTTTCTTTGACTAAAAGCCTGTCAAAGGAGAAGACAGTTAGATGGGAGGCCCAAGAGAAAGGATGTGACCATTTAAAGAGAGACATTAGTGGCTGCAAGTGACTGCACCCTGAATTTCAATGCCTGCCTCTCATTCAGTACCTCCATTCAGGTCAAAACTGGCCAAGCCTTCTGGTCATGCTTGAGCAGCATGGCAGAAGTCACCCTATAATCCCTGGTGATGTTGCAAAGCAGTGGACCGTGTGTGACCCTGGTCAAACCTCTGTATTAAGCTGGTCCTGGAAAAAAAAGGAGGTTATTTTATATATGAGGACATGGCTCTGGTTTTGAGCTCTTACTGATTTTTGCAGGAATCCGAGGGGAAATCAACCATTGCAACACTATTGTCACACAGTGCAATAGAGAGGACAGCATTATGTTCACTCGCTGGACCAGAAAATTCACATGAAGTGATAGCTATTTGAGGATTATACTCTGTATTAGAAGAGCCGAGGCTATGAGACTCCATTCAAGCCTTTCTAAATCTCTGGGTCAAGATAGGTACCTGGATGACATCATTGATATGCTCACAGCTAGACGAGGGGCCTCCTGGTCCCAAAGAGAGAAAGACTGAGGGGCGCAGGGAGAGAAAGCTTTGGGGTAAAGAAAAAGACAGAGAAAGAGATGTAGATGGCCTGAGGCTTTTCCACCCATAATCCCCTTTCTACTTCCCTGGGTGTCAAATCTAGAGGAGCCCCATTTCAACACAGACAGCTGAGGGGTTGAGAAGGCACCCCGACCCTCTTTGCGAGGTATTTATTAAATTACAATGAATCACACCCACCTCCTCCTACCCTCTCTCCCCTTCTTATGCTACAGCATCCCTCTTCATCTTGGTAGAACAAAAGGCTGCCTCTGTATCCACTTCAGTCAAGCGGGGAAGGCAGACAGACGGATTTAAGGGGAGTCGGAAAAACAAAAGTTTCGTTCTTTTCTTGTGTGAGGGGTCCAAAGCTAGCAACCCTCAAAAAGAGCCCAGTGGCCTGGTAAATAGGACCACTCTTCTGTGCTCAAGTGCTTAAACCCAGCCATTTGGCCTCTCCTCAAGCGCAGGTCGGGTATTAAAGGAAAAGAGTGTGAGGGAATTATGCAGGACAGGAAGACAGTGAGGAAGAAAATGTCCCACAGTTGTATGCACAACTTTTAGGAGGCAGCTACACATAATTTAAAATTGCTTTTCATAATTAGTTTTTTAACTATACTTGGGATAAAGACATAATTATACATTTCCTCTAAAGAAGCCACCCAAAGAAATGTAAAGACCTGAGCATGAAAACATTCCTGCTTTTACAACATTTAACATGTGAAAAATAGATTGCAGGGAATGGGCCTGCTCATAAATGATTGGAGTGAGAGTGGGCCTTGCCAGGACAGATAAGGACATTGATCAATGACATGTGTCTGAGGACGAGGAGGTGAAAGTGAGCACGCTGGCGGGAGTTCATCAGCCAAGGCACTCCATCAAAAGGCTGGCCGTGGTAAATCTGGCGGGCCTGACACCCACTGGGGAGGGCATGGAGAGGCGGCTGATAGAATTAGCAACTCATTAGCATCCAGGCCCAGCTTCCATCAGCAGCACGCTCATCCGAGAAAAGAGACAGTGGGGAGGCTCTGAGAGAAGAAGAAGAAGGGAGGGTGGAAGGGAGCAGGAAGAAGAGGTAGAAATTATGACAGGTGAGGGAAGAAACAAAAAATGGAAAGAGGGAATTAGTCAGACTTTAGATTCAATGGGCATGTCGCTGAGGGAGTGAGAGGAAGTTAGAAAGAGTTGTAAAAAACCAGGCAGGAAAATACTTGAAAGACACAAGAGACTAGAAAAGAGGACAAAGAGGCACAAGGAAAGTGGAGTTTAAGTGGGTAAGAAGGAAAAGAGGGACACATTAGGGGGAGAGAAACAGTGAGGGGCACGACAGTGATAAAGCAGAAATGACTCGAGGGAGGGCGAGTGAGGACAGAGATGAATGGAAGCGGTAGGAGAGAGAGGGAAAGTGACAGAGATGGAGGGAGGGAGTTGTGGGAAGGACATAAAAAAATGAGAGAGGGAGAGATGGAGAGAGAAACAGAGGGGAGACAGATTAAGGTGGAGGACTGCATTGGTCTGTGTCTGGACTTTGGATGACTAAATATGGTGCGGTCCGCGTGCTGCCGGGCCTGCTGGGAGATTCTTCCAGGGTCTGGTGCTGTCAGGCGAGTCTGGCAGATGAGCGTGTAGGTTAAACAGAGAGAGAACAGTGACAAGGCTGTTTAATTCCACTCTGTATGCCCTCTGAAATAGATGCTAGCCTTGCAGCAAGTGTTAACAATTCTCTGAGACAGGCCAACAACTCTGTGCTCTGGCAGAAAAATCTGGTCTTTATTAAAAAACATAAGCCTTATTCTATATCACTATAAAAACTGTTAAATGTGAGCCAGTTCCACAAAATCTCTCTGAATCTGGAAGCCTGGCCAGGATGTCGGCACAGTGGTGTAGCTGGCTGACCTTTCAAATGCTAAGAATCAGTTTCAGCAAGAAAATTCTCTGCTTTCAGCATTGACAGTGTGTTTAACAAGCCACAAGTTTCCCTCCATGGGGGCAGACATTGTCTTTCATTAAATGTGGTTGAAGTAGCAACAGCTGCAGGCCCACGTCTCTGTCTCCCTGAAGAAGACAGTGAGCACCACACAGAAATGCTGGGTTAGTTGCAACATTGTCAGGAATCTATTGAGGAGAGGATGAAGCTCTTCAGACATCAAAATCTATTTACAATGCCACTGTAAAAAAATGTTTTACTGTTCCAGAAAGCAATTGTCTGACTAGATTAATACAAATTTCATGTAAATATGAAGCTACCTCCACCAGTTTTTTTAGCTTAGCACAAAGATTATAAAAAGGGAAAACCTGGCACTATCCAAACTCCACCTACCAGCACCACTAAAACTCATTAATTAACATATATTTTATTTGTTTAATTTGCTCCAAAACTGAAAAGTAAAAATGTCACACTGTTGTCACTGGCAGGCCAGTTTTGTTACAGCTGAATACAGTCATGCCAGCTGTTTCCTTCTCTTTTCAGTCCCGATGCTAAACTACCCGGCCAGTAGAGACAATGTGTGATATCAGCTTCCAGTCTAAGGTTTGATTTTCAGTACTGGCTAGCCTTTGGTTTACATTTCGATCACTGATTGTGCCTTCAAAGTTGGATCTGACCCCCCGCGCACAAACCTACCACCATCTGGTGTATAAAAGATAAACTGTTCCCTGTGGCAGCCAAGCCATTTCCAAGTGAGTGGCTGCACTGGGTCTCAGTGACAAATATAAACTGTATGGTCAATTCATCACTGCAACATTCCTCTTTGGATTAATGGCAAGGAAAATGTACGTGTGCCACAATCCTCAGTGGCTAAGCTACTGCAGTGTTAAATAATTTGTCCATTAGTATTATGGGCACAGGATGTGAACGGATGAAAAAATATGAGGCTTTTAGAGAAGCCCCCTACATAAGAAGTTGCACTTAGCCACAAAGACTACTCAGGCCATTTGGCAACAGGAACAGATTCATTGGTTTTAATCAGCCTGTGACAGCCCAATTAGAGAAGGTAGATGATGGAAGGCAAAAGGAAGGGAAATTAGATTAAAGAGAGGTGGGCGAGGAACAGCAGGAGCGACAGAGAGAGGGAGGAAGAGAGGCGGAGAGAGAGATGACAGGGTGGTCTGGTGATTTCAGCAGAGACATTCCGGGGAACGTTTTTTCAGCTTCTCCCTGTCACCGGGAGATCATCCCATGTTGAGCTGTGTCTCTTTCAAGCGTGGGCGCCTCTGTCAGAGTTCACAGATTAGGAAAACAGAAGTCGCTGAGAGGCTTTATTTGGCTTGGGTGTAGAGGAGGGTGCCGGGGGAGGTGAGGATAGGAGAGGGACAGCTGAGCCACTTTGTATCCCAAGTGGGAGCCTTTCAAGCTGCTCCAGAGAGTTGGCGTGGTGGCCCCTCTCAGACTGGGAGTGAATGGAGGTCTTCTGGGTTGCCTCTCTCAGATGACAGCAAGCTGAGGCCCCAACTGGTGCCCTGCTGTCCTTCCAGCCTGCTGTACAGTAATCCCTGGTGGGGTTATTAGTGGCTGGCCAGAAGCATGGAGGACTTTTTAATAGGCTAACAACAGGGCTACCTCCATTCTCATTATCATCATGGAAAGATGCTTTGTGTGAATATAAAAGAACAGTGAGAGCAGCAACAAAGTCAGAACCCCCCCCTCCCCAGTACACAGATTGCACATGGTTTGATGCTACTCACCAGAGTAATATCTCAGCTTTTGATTGTCCTATCTGTGAATCATATCCAAGATTGCATCCACACACACACACACACACACACACACACACACACACACACACACACACACACACACACACACACACACACACACGATAGGTAAGATGAATCAGCATGACTGACAGGCCTCAGTTAACAGGGGTCAGACAGTAGTGGTCTCTGAATTCCACTTGATGATGGCCGTCTCTGCAGTGGTGACAACAATCCTGTTGTTTGTGTAAGTGTGCGTGCATGTGTGTGTGTGTGTGTGTGTGGATTTGAAGCATACTCAGAGCACCTCATTGGCATTCATTAGGGACTGAGGAGAAGGAGGGGAGGAGGAGGAGCAGGGAGGTTTGAGGGCAGGAGGGGGTCAACTCTCACAGCTGAGGGCGTCATTAGCTGGAGGATCACTGACAAATTTCAAGCCTGCTTATGTCTGTTCAGAAACTCTGTGTGTGTCTCTGTAACACTTAATCTAAAAAAGACTGTCGCTAGGATGTTCAAATACACCACAGGTTCAGAAGTGGCTGTGAGGCTACAGAGAGCAGGAAGATTCAAACACTATCAAATGAAAGAGTGCCTGCCTTTCCATCTCTGCCACTGACAGTGAGAGACACTGCAGGGAGAAATACTGAACGCCCAGCAGAGGAATGCAGCAGCTTCTGTGGCCCAGCCCACATGACTGGCCCAGGGTCCGACAGCGGTTCTTTAGATCAACAGAACCTGATCCAGAACCGAACAGGAGGAGAGAAGACAGACAGCGCGAGGTGGAATATGAGGTCAGGCCGGTTCTCATGGATTCACAGACAGGAAACTGTGCTGAGCTACAGCTCTCTGTGTTTATGCACATATACAGTTTATTAGAAAAGCAGGGGAAAAATGCTGATAGGACAAGTTGTGGTGTATTTTTCTGTTAATGAAGTTTTCTGTGAGATCAGTGTTTTCGGTGAGAAAATGGGAGGTGTAGGGAAGGGAGAGGACATGAGCAGGCAGAAAGTTCTGGGCAACAGTGACTCACTACACCCAGGGTTAAACGGGGTTAATTTGTGAGAAACGATCAGGCAAAAACCCAGTTTTGTAGAAGCAGAAGGGTTCTTTGTTGCATGAACCAACACATCCAAACATTTTTTGTGTTTTCTGTTCAATGCAGTTTATAGTAAGAATGAAGTAAATTAAAAGACAATGAACAGTTCAACCATCAGGTTACTGAACTGATTTTCATCAAGAACTGGTGCTGAAAATAATAGAAAGTCATTGTGTGTAACCAAACAGTGGCATCTTTGCTACAAATCAAAGCAGGGGTTTGAATCTACCAAGGAGGTCCCTCAAAGCTTCAGTCCTGAATAACTATTTCACAAATGAAAGATATAGTTGTGCACTCGAGAGAGGGGGAGGACAAAGTCGTACTTTGACTTGGATTTTTAACTGACAGAGCGATGGACCTGGGAATGAAGGGACAAGAGTTCAAAAAATTTATAGCCTCCTATGTCAAGCTGTGATCCATTTTCAAACACAAGAAATATTTCCCCTACATGTGCTGTCAAGATGCGTCTGAGAAAGGGATGACACCCACAGCCCAGCGCTGGCAGGCAGAGCCATAGATTCCCTCTCAAAGTTTGTCACTGGATGAAGGCCATGCAGTCACAGAGATGATAGAGACATACAGGAAAATGCTGAAAGGTTAAAGTTCCCAAAGTGTACTGTTTTCAGCACATGAGGGTGGACTGAGGGCTCCTTGATTGAACATTTCCCATGGACCTGAGTATACCCCTGACCACAGCTTTGCAGCAGTGTGTTTGGACGGTGGTGGTCGGGGAGAGGCAGGCGAGGTGTTCCTGGATACGAGAGGAAGTAGCTCGTTTAGAGGGATGGAAGGATTTAAGGAGAGGAGAGGTGAGCACTCATTCAAAGCCCTTTGAAGGCTGGCTGCGGTAGGCAGAGCCGCGGTTTTCCCAAAAAGCCCCCCTAACAGGAAAACAGTCCGTTTTTTTTCCATTGCACAAGAGCAACCTCTACCCCACAGCCGAAAGCGAGGACCCACTTTGAACTCACAGGGGGAAAAAAAACACAAATCATTTTATTAAGTGCTTGGAATAGTCGCATGGTTGCGTACATTACACTGAAACATGCTTGTTACTGACGGACGAACACATGCTCTCTAGTATAGTAGATGGATTTACAGTATGAGCCCTCACTCATGCATGAAGACGCGCTGTAGAGGAGGCCAAAGCTTGTGACTCATCAGACAACTCCCTTTCCCCTCTTCCCTTGTTACTCTCTTCCCTACTCCCCTCGCTCATTCTCACCCAGCGGCAATGTGGGCGCACACCAGGCGACCTTTGCTTAGAGGTCAGAGGTCAGTGGTCTCCCATTGAAAACGGGAAAGAACCTAAATGTCTGTCTTTTGGCATGACTGAAATCAAAACCACAAGTCTTTCGAATTACACTGCGAATATGTCATTCATCGTTTATCATCAGTGTCATCATTTATGTCCTCCAAAGCTGTTAAATAAATCTGTTTTATTATGTTACAATACCGTGGTAAAGCTTTAGTTAGGTTGAGGCACAAAAACCCCTTGGTTAGGTTTAGAGAAAGATCATGGTTTGGGTTTGACCTTCATCGTCATGGCTACAGTAAAAAAACATGCGATTGAGGTCAGGGCATGGTTGTCGTCCTAAAAAAAAATGTTAACTACTGTTTTGAAATGGGAAACAAAATGCAATCTCCAAAGCTGAAGTCTGATGTTTTGTTGCCCCATCCATTCACACCGACCTCTATAACAACGTCATCTTAATTCACTCTTTGCTCATCTGGTAATTACTGCCACCACCAGAGGGATCTGTCTCTTGTCGGCACGACTGACGCTGTCATTTTTGGGAGGTCACGCTCCGTTCACAGGTTAGCATGCTAGCAAAGAGCCGGTCCAACTTTATGGCAGCAGTCGGCTATTTTAAGAGTGTGTTGCTCTGCTCTCTGTACTCACATGCTATCTAACTGTCAGTGAGATGAGCAGATGAGCGAGCAGCTAACGCACGTGGTTGTCATAGCATCGGGGGAGCCAAACATGCCTCCAGTCCTTTGTCATCAAAACGACAGATAGAAAGTAAATGAATTCAGTTCCTTTGGAGAAATCATCTGTTTGCCCATCACGCCTGAGAACTGTATCAACACAGAGATCAGCAACAATGTCCAAGCCAGATAAGCACACTGATAGGTACTAAGTGGGCACCGACACACACATGTGGACCTCACACACACACACACACATATCACCCTGCATCTGGAGCAAATGTGTGGCTGACACATGCAGGCCTAGCAGGGCGTAGGGAGAGGCAGGACGAAGCATGTGAAATCTTTGCCCCCGGATCCTCTTCCCACAGCGGGAGACATCTTGGGTGTCACGCTGACGAATGACAGGTATTTTAACAGGAAAGGTAAGCACACACACACCCAATTTTTCACTCAACGAGAAAACACACGGCCACTAAAGTCAGTAGTAAGAAAGCATTTCAACTTCATTTTCACCTCTAAAGCAGAGATGGTGAACGTGTGAGTATGTTAGTGTGTGAAGTGGGTAGTTTATCACAGCACATCCATCTCCAGGTCCAAAACGAAATTCATGTCAGGGATAAAACTGATACAGAAGGGAAAAAAAACAAAACAAAACACAAAATCGCCTAATGTGAAATTCCACTTGGGGTCAAACTACAATATTAATCTTCCATTCAAGAAAACTTAGACCAGTATATTTGCTTTGTAATCAGGTGCCAGAGCCTGATATGGTAGCTTCTGAGAAACAGCTGTATTATGAAAGTTGATCATTCTGATATTTGAGTTCATTGACAGCTGCACTGATTTTTTTTTTTTCGGCTTGAATCACTTGTTCACAATGACAAAAACTTGACTCAAGGAGGGGATGGATGGTTACACCCAACAAAAACAGAGAAGACGGGACTGACAGAAAGATCTAGCGTTACTGTACCCCGTCAAGCTGCTGAAGCCCTAGAAGAAAAATATAGATGTGTTGACTTTACTCGCTCAGGTGGACGGAGCCAAGAGTCCTGAGGAATCCTGCTTTTCAAAGCAGGAGAAAATGATCTGCCTGTGTTTCTGCAGCTTTCTACATCTCCATCCACTTGCTTTTCTCTAAGGTTCATAAATACCACATACAAGTACACACACACGCACAGACACACACACACACACAATCCCAGGAGTGAAAAAAATCTGCACTGTGTTGCTTTGGATTAGCTTCCACATCATGTGCCTTCAGCTGCTCCTGGCTCTACCCCCCTCACTTTGTTACTCATGGAAGCAGGGTGCGATGCAATTAAATAATGATGATTAATTTGCACAAACAGGAAAGTGATGACTGCACTCCAGATGAGCGGCACCTCACCTCATTAGACACATTCATCTCTAACGTGTCTCCCAGTTTAAACCTGATGTTCCACATGCTCCCTTTGACCTCGGTGAGCAGTGAGGATTCAGAGGCCTTCTTCGTGGACTGACTCCAGTCATTTGCGGTGAGAGTGAGAAGTAGGTCAAGTGGCTGACACTGTTTCAGTGTGCAATAGGGGCATACTTTAAGTCTACTGAAGCAGTTAAGATAAGCAATCTGTATGGGACTCTCTCTTTCATTTCCAGGCTTGTTGGTGCTTGAGAGAGGAGAGCAGATGAGCTTGCAGTGGGTGGAGCTCATTATTGTCGTCAAAGCTATTGTTTCCTGTCACACCTTGCCCACAATGAGCTTCAGTGTCTAATCAAGCCTATTATCACGTTAATCCTTAATAAACCACAGAGAAGACACGGCTTAAATCTACCTCACTCTTCTCTTTAAACCTGAGCTGCACATCAATCTTTATGACAAAAAAAAAAAAAAAAACACATTTTCTGGACTCTATATGGGGCTGTATTTCAAAGTTATTGTGCCTTACTAATAGCAGACAAAAATATGCCATTCGTATTTTTTCATACAAATGTTTTTATGCATGTGGTGGCGTCAAAGCGAAAAGGGAAAATATTAGAAGTGACAAACGCATTGGGAGACTTGGCGAGGGCAGTGCCGAGGAAGACGGGAACCGAGGAGCGCGCTGCTTGCTTTGGCATCCACACTTGGCTCTGACTCCAAGTCGCTATTAAAGCTCACTGGCTCCGTATAGCCCACCTCTTGTACCTCGTATTAAATCCTCGGCACGGGCTGTTTTTCTTGCTCTTTTTTTTCTTGCTGCGACCCACGGGCCAGTTGTAAACCGAGGAGGCTGACACCTGTCTGCGGTGTCCGCCGCTCTGATCCGGCGCGTCCCGGTGACTCAGCGACTCAAACACCTACTTACAGTCACACGACCGCAGCCTTTAATAAAGTAATGATAGTCATTGCCTTCATTTAAAACAAATGGCAGGTAATGGACAGCCCGTCACAACAAGCGCCGTGAGTCACTTACTTCTCGTCTCAGGAAATAAGTGGTGCGTAAAATTGAAATCTGCTCTCCACAAAAAAAAAAACACGAACACGCTGGGAGTGTAATAAACAGGCACAGTGACCCGCAAATTATAAGCTTACCCCGGTGTCAGGTCGCGACTGTCGCTGTCTCTGAATTTAAGAAGACGTCTCCTGAGAGAGATCCACACCAATTAGTCTTTAGGTTGTCTTCCGTCAGAAATCGTCCTGTCCACACGCAGAAGTGTCTCGTCTTTCTCACGTTCGCCTCGTCAAAATGTTTAAAGTCAAGAAAAATCCCTGCCACATAGTCAAAAGAGAGGGGACGCCGAGAGGAGGTGGACCACTGTACTCATCCGCGCCCGAAGCTCAAACCAACTGAAAACCGTCCAATTCATCCATAGGTTGTAAAGCGAGCCCGGGGTAGGCTACTCCCCATTAAAATGAAACCCAGATTTTCCCAACCATGTGTGCGAGAGAGAGAGAGAGAGAGAGAGAGAGAGAGAGAGGGTTGGTGGGAGGGGGGCTAAATAGAAAAGCCCACTGTATTTTGTTAACTTAAATTTAATTTCACCTGTAATCTTGTGATGCGCATAATTTAGTTGTGGAGCCAAAATAAGGCGCAAACGAAAATAAACACTTGACCAAACTACCACTTGCTTCAAGGTTTTTTTTTTTTTCCTCTCAAACAACACAACTGGTCTCACTTTTACAACAAATACCTCCGCCGCTTTACGGACTGATTGTTACTGTGCTGCCTGCTCTAAATGCCCCATGGCTCACTGTGTTCACAGGCAGCCATATGGAGGTCGTAATGAGAACACAACGTTGAACCTGTTGAAACAGAGTGGGCCTAGCGGGGCTCCGGGGCCCACAGAAACAAGAGGCAGATGCAGAATGTTATAACTTATTAATCCTAATAATGGTCCAACACATGTTGGATTTATTAGCGTACGCCTGTGCGTCAAGACAGCAAAAATGTTAACCTTTTGATGGTTTTATTAATATATCACGACAAAAGTAGCATCAAACTAAATAGATCATGGTACTGGCTCGTCGTTGCATCATGAACATGGTCTGTTGTGTGTGTGTGTGTGTGTGTGTGTGGAAAGAGAAAGAGGTTCGTTTTGGCACGGAAAATGTGGCCCTGCGCCCTCGGCCATGACAGCAGCACATTAACTCATTAACTGCATTCATATGGTTTTATACCCCTCTGTTAGTGTGTAGGTTGAAGAGCAACAGCTAAATGTGGTTTGTCATGATGAGCAGTTTTTCAGCCTGTCACGGGAGAGTGTGCGTAAAAGCGCGCTGGAGAGAGAGACCACTGGTTCACAGTGACTTTAGAATTAAAACATCTAGTTGTGATCTATAGGGCTAAATTCTATTAATATTGGTCATCATCATCATCAGGGGTCATGAATGGTGACTTTTGTTGGAGGCAATAATGGCTTTTTTTTTTTTTTTTTTTTGGTTCGCCTGTTACAGCTTGCAAGTTGTCTCAGCCAATCTCATCTGACCACCAGAGCTACTTATTTTGTGAATGCGTACAGAAAAACATATGTTACACTTGTAAAAACCAGCCCAGCAGAACCGTGAGGACGGCCACAATCCGTTTTATAATTCCCGTTAATTTACAGGCGACAGGCCGCGGGTTGCTCTGTGTGTTATTGCAGGTGCAGCCTCCAGCATCACGGCCGATCAAATCCCGAGCACCTCCTGGCTCCGCTGTAAGCTGATCAACATTCCTCCTGTATTTACTGTACCATCCACTGGGGGTGGGACAGCCCGGCCCGGCTGGGCCCAGCTCGGCACGGGACCGGGCTGCGTTTTGGTACCTTTATTCTAAAGCTTAATCTCAGAACAAAGACCGTTTAAACAAGTATCCAAACCCGAGGATAACTGGAGATAATAAGCATTAACCCCAGTGCCGTGCGTGTGGCACCTATGTCGGAGCACACCTGCAGCCAATAGAAACTAACGACGGCAACGAGCAGGTCAGAGGAGAAGAAACCGAGGCAGCCAGTTTAAACACAAACTGGTGCCAGTTCAACAAAAAAAAAAGAAAAAAAAAAGAAATACAAAAAGAAAAAAAACAAAAACAAAAAGATAAAATAAATCCAGTTAATGAAACTAGAGCAAGTGTGCAGATATGAAATATTGTTCAATATGAGAGGAATTACGACATGTTTTAATCGTTTAAACTGCCTCCGTCTGTATTTATTGTTATTACTCTTTTTGCTCCTCTGGCCTCCTCTCCATTCACTTCTTTCTTTTATCTCTCTAAGACCAATTCTTCTTTGGAAAATTTCCCCTCATCTTAAAAAAAAAAACAACTTTTTAATGGGTTTACAATTTGTCTAGTTTTATAATTGTTCTGCTCTAATTATATTTTTCTCACTGTCCCCTGGTCTTTGTTCTTATTACCCTGACACTTTTCCCTCCTGTTAAAATGCTCAGGTTTTCACTGAGACGATTCTGTTCAGAGCTTCTTAGAAATAAACATAATACTGTAAATCTTTAGTTCAGTAACATGACAACAACCTGAAAGATTCTGCTGTCAGCCTCAGCCTTCTCTCGTTTCCTGCCCGGTCATGCAGTGCGGTCTATTCCCTCACTGACAGTATGGTCCAAGCACATGCATTTTTCCAGAGAGGCGCCAACCCTGACGCATTTCTGTGAAATAAAGAAGCTGCGCCAGCAAGGCACTAATCGAGGTAGATTATCTCTCCAATTACAAGCGGGAGAGATTAAACTGCGTTAAAGGCAGAATGAAAGAAAGAAAGACTAACAACAGGCAACACACTCACTCGCTGTCAGATGGGATTCAAGCGGGGAGCTCTCCTCGGTCCTTTAGAGTTGTTGCACTTGGATCAGTGCGCTGATTTTGTCTGCAAAACAAGTCTCAGCGGTCTGTCTGTTCAAAGCCCGGGGCTCTCGGTGCTGGGTTCCCTGCGGCGGACACCCTGGAGAAAATGTCAGCCTCCTGCTTTTTCCTCGCTTCATTTTTTGGCACCCCTGCTGCTGGACGCAAGGAGAGATGCTTACCTTGTCCAGAGGGAACCCCCCCCCCCTCCCCCTCACCCGCCCCCCACTGGTATTCAGTAGGGGAAGGGTGCCCTCTTGCGGCGAGATACCTGCCAAGCTCAGTCACACCGCTGACACCAAGGTTTGAACGGTACACCGTGTTAGTCTGAAACGTCTCGTCGTCCATGAAGAGGAGATAAAGCCGAGTTATTTAAAATCCATATCTAATTCATCTAATTGGCCTCTCTCAGTGCAGCACAGGTGTTGCCATTAACAGTAATGATGCCCTGTTCCATTTAGTTGTCCCAGTAAGGCCTGCAAGCGAGCCAGCACACACAACAGAGCCCTGGCACTAAAACACTAAATTGAATGCAGCCATCGTTAATCTTATTAGTTACACCTGTGTTGGACAAGTCAAGCTTTATGCTGTGGCCTGTAATAAAATTTGAAGGCCGAAGCCCCTGCACAGTGTAATTTTCTGTTTTCAAACCAAATTTACTACACTAACTTTCTTGTCGGTCATAACTGCTCCATGGATGAGAGTGGACCTTTAGGTGCACCACAGGGTTAGTATATGATATACTGTGTATATGTTAACCATCATTTTGAATTCATTATTTACTTCATCTTTTTGAAATACGTTTTTTTTTTTCCGTCTCCTTTAAAAACTGTTTTAAAACATGTCCACAGTTTGTTGTATCTACTTCCAACATTTCACTGATGCTTTAATTCGTTAGAATATCAAGACCATGTCTTTTATGGCTAGATTGTAAGATCAAATGGAAACAATCTTAAGGTCTGATGAATAATTATGCAAATGTTTTCCCCTAAATTTCTTCATGCGCTTCAGGATCTTAACCAGAATGCAACACAGTATTCTGTGGGCGTTGTAACACTGCTTGTCTACACACTGCTTGTCTACACACCATGCCTTTGTAACATGGATAAAATTACCAAACAGGAGTCTCAGAGGTCAGGGAGTCCATGTGCCACAGTCTTTGTATAAAGTGACCGTCCATACTGTCTTGTCATAGAGGTCTGCTAAAAGACACAATATGACCACAACAAAGTGCAAGATGACCACAAGTACACACAAAGCGGTTGAGTCATTTGTAGTTGTTTTGCGTCTCTTTCAGCGTAGGAGTCTTATATAGAAGGGGGGGATTGGGAGGGGGCTTTCACCTGTCTGTGCCCCGGGGGCATTTTTCTCATAATTTATCCATGATCTGTACTGATGGACCCACTGGTGGCAAGCAGAGCTCAGCTGATTAACACTTTTTAATATCTTTTGAGGTATGAAACCCCTCCAGCCGTCTCTGATCTCTTCAACATGTACGCAATCTTCAGACTCTCATTCATTCAATCCCTACGTAAACACATACACTTCATTCTTTATGTCTTTATGTTAGGGTTATCCATATGGACCCTATCTGTCACTAAATAAAGGGGACTAATTGTTACTTGGCATTTAAAATATTACTAATCAACTGATCAGATTGTTTATGTAATCACATTCCAGATGCAGTTTTCATCTTTGCTCCGCATCTTATCTAAAAGTGTTTCTGTTAGAGGTATCATTTTTTGCTCCTCTACAGGTGCAATTTTTATTGCAGTCGGATGTTTTTGTTAAACTGAATAATTCAATTTGCAGACTTTTATGGCGTCATCATCCTAAACTTTGCTAATAAGGCACCCTTTAAAAATGGGGTTATAAATTATAATTAGTGGATATATTAACGGTTAATATATAGTGCTCTTCAGACCCATTATAAGCCACTGATGAGAACAACTAGGGTTACCATTTATGATAGATTCTCACTTTCTAATAAGTCATAAGCAAAAGCAATAATAATAATAAGACATTAATGAAGCATTTATACAACAGTCCATTACTTCTGTGGTTGTAAATGTTAGTAAGTTGTTAAAATTTGGATTGTGGTCCAGAAATCTGTATCTCACGAGCCATACACCCGACGCTCCTCCCACTGTGGATGAGCTGGTACTTCACTATTCTGTGGGCTCCTGCTGATGCCCTTCAATTCAGCACTGAAAACTCTGCGTCACTGTACAGAAATGTGAAACACGCTGCATATCCATATGCCTACAGAGACGTGGGCCAAACACAGGAGCACGGTGGAACCCAACCGACTGATAATTAGTTGCTGCTGGCAGGAACCCCATAGAGAATGGGTGGGTGGTTGAAGGGGTGGGGTTATGGCAGAGTTTTGGGGGGGAAATGGGAAAAGGAGGTCAAGAGAAAGAAAGAGAGTGGGAGAGAGAAAGAGAGAAAGAGAGAGAGAGAGCACAGAGGGCACTTCAAACGACATTGAGGTCTCATGTAAAAATAAACAGCTTGAGCCCCTCTCAGCACACCCCCTGTTTATAGCGACAGCCTCTTGGGGAACCCCGCCTGTTTACTTTCCCTCTGCCGACTCATCTTAAGTCAAGACGGCGTGTTGGCGTTATTGTATACATCCTCTCACACACTCACTCATTCAGGACTCAGCTGCCACTCCACTTCAAAGAGCCGGAGCCTGAGTGGGAACGGAAGAGATATTAATGGGTATAATACCAGCATGTCCTTGTGCGATGCATATGTGTGTGTGTGTGTGTGTGTGTGTGCGTGTGTGCAAGTCTAGAGTCTCTCTATGTCTCTCCCTGTGTCACTCACACACACACACACACACACACACTCCCATTTCTTGGGGTGTGTGGTATCAACATGTCAACATTAAGGAAAGAGGGCTATCAATAGCTCTTCTGCCAGTATTATGGTCCCATCCATCATTTTGACATCACTCCACTGAAGGTGGTCTCTTCCCAGCTCACACTGATGACTCAACCGCAGAGAGTTTTTAAATGAGGATACCTTGAGGCCACAGCTAGGAATCTGCTGTAACCCAATCTGCTCTCCTGAAGACTCGGAGGATGTGTGCTGGCCTCAGTGTGTATGTGTAGGGGGGATACTGTTGACTTGCTGTGGGATTATTTTTGGGTTAGCTGCTTACATTTGACAGCAGTGACTGTCCAGGATGATGGTGGGAAATTGGCTTTCCCACTCGGTGCGTAGTGCATGTGTGATTACCCCACAGAGAAAGGAGATTGCTTGGAAGTATGTGTGTGCTTTTACATACATGTATGCATGTCTGTGCATTGAGGAGGGGGTTCAGGTAACTCTCTGGTGGTATTTGGGCCCTTCATTTGTGTGGAATCCAGCATCATTATCTCAAAGTGTTGCCAGCTGGAAGTGCTTGGGAGTTCCCATTTGAACTCTATGTGTGTTCTGAAGATGTAGAGAGAACAAGAGAGTCGAAACACCCTAATGAAAGCTCACGTTCTGGTTCTCATTCTGCCCTGACATTCATGAGCAGCAGAATCTGGCACTGTCTTGCCGATTAGCTAATAAATTGTACGGCCACAACAATGCCACCCAAGGCTACAGAGCCGCTCTATGAATTAGTTGTAATCCAGTGAGCTGGAAGTGGATGATGGTGGCGGTTCAATTCAAGCACAATGATAGTAAATTATGACAGAATAAATCTGCAATCAATTAGACGAAAACGTTAAATGTTTCAGTATTTCCCCCCTTGCCTGTCTAAGTTGATCAGGATCAAAAATGGTAATTACTACCAGTTTTGATTAGTGGGTGATCATTTATTTGCTGCACTTCTAGCAACTGGAAAGAGTGAACACACTCTCTAAGCATCTGCGGTTCCTAGATGTTGATACTGTTTGAGTGTTTGTTATTTTATGTGCTAATGCTAGCACTGAAATTATTCTCTAGCGCCACCAGCAAACAGGTTTTCATTTACTGTGAAATATCTCAACTTGTATTGGATGAACTGGTATAGAATATGCATGGTTCCCAGACAAGGATGGTCCGGACTTTGTGAGCCCCTGACTTCTCCTCTCATGCAACCATCAGGTTGACATTTTTGTTTTTTAAGTGAAATATATTTAAACCATTGGATGAATTGCCATGAAATTTGGTACAGACAATTGTACAGACAATTAGACCTATGCCTCCCCAATTATTTCCCTCTGAGGTTGAACTGTAATCACACTGATGAGCCCTCTTTTCATCTGACACCATCGCCAGGTTGAAATTATTTCCCCAATACTTACATTTCCTGAAAAACTTGTTACTAACTGATCATCCTCAGCTGTACCTTGTGCACACAAATGCTAGTTAGCAAAATGTTAGTATGCTAAACTACTGTAAGATGTCGACCATGGTAGACATTACACTTGCTAACGTTATGCTGGTGTTAGCATTTAGCTGAAAGTACTGCTGTGACCAAGTACAGCCTTACGAGTCACTGTGCCTGCAGCTGTAGACTTGCCTTGTTTTAGTCGAGCAAATTCATAACTGTTTTGAAAGTGGTGCTTGTTCCAGACTTGGATGAACCACAGTTAGTTTACAGGCAGGATACAAGTAAGTGACTTCTCTTCTATTTAAAATGTTTGGAAATGAGTAAGATATGAGTTAGTTAGTCAGATAATAAAGCCGCATGTGATCCCTAACAGGCCACTTATGTACAAGTTAACAATCCTTTTAACTGGTTCATTCCAAAACAACCACGCAAACAACATGACATTAGTACAAACCCTGAGCTTGTAAAACTTCAAAAGGTCAGATTTTTTACTGCTCATCTGGGATCACAGATAACCACAGTGTAATTGCACAGGTTTAGAAGCATATTACCAGCATTAAGGGATAACACAATCTTTTCACCACTAGATGGCAGTGTTGGTTTAGTTTGACATGTCCCTCCACCTGTTACAGTGTTTGCCAAGGAGGTCAAAGGAAGAATACTGTTCAACATGATCGAGGCCAAAGCCAGAAAGTGCAATTTTTAAAAAAAACTGACACCAGGCTAGTGCAGAAAAACTGGCAATCAGGTGTCTTGGAGCTGCCGGGATAAAAATCTGCAGCACTGTGATTTTGGCCTCTGTCATTAATATACAACAATACATGACTGCAGGTGTAAATCCTCAAAGATAGATAGTTGTTGTGTTGGATTTACCAGGAAGAATTTGTGTTAAGGAGGAAAAAAAGATTCCAACACGTGTGTTTTCATCCAGCTTCAGCAGGTATGTTGATATTTTCATAATCACTAACCTTAAATATGGTCTTCAATCAGTGTGGTGTTGATGTTTTCTGCAGGTTTCAGTCTCAAGTATCTGTGGAGTAAAAGTATTCTTTGTCAGGCTCAGTGGTCAGCTTTCCATAGTCATTTCCGTTCACAAAAGGGGTATTTACCTTCTATATGGTTTGCATAAGCTGTAAGGAGGCTCAGGGTGGGTCAGTAATTACAATGCAATTCAAAACCAGCCTTCCTTATTAGTAAAAGGATGTTTCTTCTCGCCAGTTTAATAATATAGAATGGGAATAATGGGCAGTATGACACATGCCTTTTCTTGGGAAATTTTAAATGTCTGTTATTGGGAAAACACAAACTTGGTTTTAATGTTCACACAATGTTTTTTTTCTGTTTTGTTTAAGGTATTAAAGCAATATAATAATTTCATTTGATTCCATTTCACTCAACAAGAGAGAATGACACATTTCTAAAGTGGCACATACAACATTTTGGGTAACACTATGGGAAATTCACTTGACAATTGTCCAGCCAATTACCACAGTATTACATTGTCTTGTTCATTGTGGTCTCTTTCAGTGTAACATGAACCATTCCTAAATGAGACTAAATGCCCTCTGATTCAAACAAGTTCATAGCAGTGTTCCCATGGGGTCAACCCTTGTGCACTTTGAGCTGAAAAGCATCCCATTTGGCTCTCCCTTTACATTCAGATCCTATTGACAAGTGCATGCAGGCAGGCATGCAACAACACACACACACACAAACTCTCTCTCTCTCTCTCTCTCTCTCTCCCTCACACACACACACACACAGAAACCTGCCCTCTTTGAGTCTAAACCTCTATAGCCATATATGTCCATTCCCTAATTGGTGGTTCTTCTTTCAAAGGAGTGATTATGTGTGTATGTGTTTAGAGGCGTCCTCTCTGTGCAAGGCTTGATTCAGTCCATCTCCAATGCCAGAGGGGACAAAAGAGACACCCGTTCCTCCTCTCAGGGCGAGGGGCCGTTGACACCAATAAATCCCCCCCTTCCACTTCCTCCCCGGTGTGTTGGGGTTATGTCAGGAATGTCCTGGGTCCTATTGTCCCCTGGTGCTCTGTTTTTGGTAACCCATCACCAAGCATTCTCTGCTGCTCACAGTGCCTCCTCCCACCCTCTTACACACCAACACACACACACACATACATGAGCACATTCACATACGCACGTCCACACCCCCCTGGGCTGTGTGTCCCCTGGTCCCTCACTCTGAATAGACCACCTCGGCTGAATACGACAGACAGGCAGGCGTCAGGACATCAGGTTCAGCAGCCCAAGTTGTGTATGGCGGCCCAGTGGGGAAAATAAAGCCAGTTATTTTCACCTGTTTGCTTCCCTTGCGCTCTTTGTCTAACGGGAGAAAGAAAATAAAACAATGGGCCAAGTGTCTTAGACTCCACTCTTAAGGCCTACTCTGTCCTTTCAGTGGGATCGGGTACACTGCCCCCTTCACCCCTTTTATGGTAATCAGTGTAAAAGGGAACATTAATTCGATACTCTTACACTGTTATATATTACTAATCTTTCATGTTTATGGAGTTCCAGGTATTTTGTGATGATTTCTATTGCACCCAACATGTCTTAAGAACTTCTGTTATTTGCTTCATGTCCCACAATGCCTTTCAACAGAGATTAGGGCTAAAGTTGTAGATCAGCTGTGAGTGTAGATAGTAGCAGTAGCAGAGCAAGATTCTCTAAGACTGAAGCAAAACATTTAACCACCCTGTGCACAGTTGGAATAATCTGAGAGAATCTCTTCATATAGTGGCTTTAAGGTTGCATCCATTCCTACAACACCTTGTCGATTCCACTGGATTCTGATCTATTGAGTTTACAGTGTAGACCTCTCCCTCTTCTACAATGGGAATTACCCTGTATGGTGATTTTGCTGACCAGAAGCTATACTGGATTGCTCATGGGACAAATGATCAATTAAACGGACTTGCTCTTATTTTTGATTGCAGGGTCCTACTTTTTTGCGCAGAACCAGTCATGAAGAGACTGAGCAGAATTACTGAGGATTGACTCAGACGGTCTTAAATTGAGGCCTTTACATGGCTCAGCTACTGACATGTAATCATGACCCATGACCCTGCAATATATTGCTATCATTTTTTAAGTGTATATGATTATGTTTTTGCGTAGCATATGTTGCAAGGAGTGAAAACCAAGACCAAGATCAGGACAGTGAATATTAAAACGATGAAACACTGCACTTGGCTGATTGCATCATTATACCAATTTCTTCTTTAACTTCTTTAAAATAATAGGCAATAACTTTGCCATGTGGGCATTGATCAGCTGATCGGTTTCCCACATCTCTCTTGCAAGTGTGGTGACGAAGGAGTTTTCTGCCATCAGAAATTCTGCCTGGACTGTTTCATCTACATAATCTGTTTAATCTAAGCACACGTCATCATCTCCCTCTATCTCCTTCTCTTTCGCTCTCTCACACAAACTTGCTCACACATACTGTCCACACATTCACAAATCTTTTCGGTTGCCACATGTCACACACACAACCATTCATTGTGAGCCCTTCGTGCATTCATTCAGCCCCTCATAGCACACATACTCTTCTCCCTGGCCTTATTTTTAGCTTCATCTGATCCATTCACTCCAATCACAGAGGAGGTAACATCACAATCTGATGTTGCTGCTTCCTTGTGTCACCTGGCTGCATTAGAGCTCACGCTACTGCCAAACCCCAAATATCAGAGGTTTGATTTGTTGTTTGGTGGTGGTGATGGTGGTGATGGGGGGGGGGGGGGGGGGGGCAAGTATGTTTTCTGTGTGTGTGTGTGTGAGGGAGTTAGAGGGAGTAGGTGGGTTGTACACATGTTACGAAGCGAGGCGCCATTGCGGCCTAAAAAACTATTAGGCTCTGTAAATACACACTGTGGCGAAAGTAAACATTCTCAGCATGCCATCTAGGCGCACAGAGGGGTACTGGGAGACAGCCGCCGGACAGGCTGTGAGGGGGAGGTGTGTGTGTGTGACTGTGTATGTGTATGTGTATGTGTGTGTGTGTGTGTGTGTGTGTCGGCAGTACAGCAGCAATCAGTGAGCTGAGAGGAGATGGATATGGAAAATATAGATTTTACTTGGGGGAAAACTCAAGTGTGTGTATATAATCGAGCCGGCCTAATCATGATTGAGTTGAGTAGTCAAGTAAACAACTTAAAGATAGTTTACCTGTGTGTGTTGTTATGACGACCGGGGACCAATTATGTATCAGGGGCACTCTGGGAACACCTAGTGTTTGTGTGGGTTGGTGATGAGCTCTGTCAAACACTAATGTCTATCTTGAGATTTTGTGTGTATGTGTGTTACAGAAAAAGGAAATGGTGTGAGTTGTGTATGTTTGTGCAGTGACTTTATTCCTTGTTTTACTCATTTTGGGGTCAATGGGCTTAAAACAGTATCTATTTTGTGTCCCACCTGACAGACAAACCAAGGTTTCTGATTTTAGTTTAATGAGGTAAAGATGGTTAAGTCAGTAGTGGTTAATGGCATATTTGTGTCCATACATTTTTAGACTCAAGCCTCACAGTTTCACAATCCACAGTCTGTGACACTGGCATGTACCAAACATGGTCCACAAACTTTAACACACGTTTCCTGATTGGTGAGGAGACAACATGATAAAAAGTAAAATTAGGCTGTTCTTAAAGGGATAAAAAAATAATAATAATAATTAAAAAAAAAAAAAAACATGGCCATTGATGCAAAGGGACTTTTTTAGGATTTCAAGACCCAGGCTGGCAATGAGAGAAAGCACAAGTAACCATGGAAACAGAGCTCAGAATATGCACTATTCCCAGCCCTGCGAGTGCCACGCCACCCACGGCTCTATTTTTAGGCCTTACTTTGAGCTTACAATATCTGTTACATCTAACAAGAGTTAAACTGAGTAATCAGCAAGCATGACTACAGAAATGTGACTCTGACACTATGCGTCTGATTAAAAGGGTAGCAGCATAAGGGCATATACAGTAAGGCTATGAGGCTCTCACTGCAGGCTTTTTACTGCTGTGTGGCTAATGGGAGCTCCAAGGACACAAACCACATAAAATAAACATCATTTAGCTGATTATTATGTTTCAAATTGCCGTTATAAAGGGATTAAGAGCATAAAATAGACAAGACAAATATGATTAATGAGATAAATTGGGTTCAAGAGGATTACATCAGGCAGCAACAAGAGCAAACACATAAAAACAAATAGTTGTGTGCATGGAGAAATGTTCAAGGATGATTTCAGAGCTGAAGGAAGGAGCCTGGGTGTTGAGGGTATGGTCAACTTTGGCCTTTTCTCTGCACTTAAAGCAGGAAAGCCCTGCTTGGCAAGCAGCTCTTCACACTCATCAGATTAACAGCAAACTGAAGTTACCAGCCAGACTTTTCCATTTGGCAAATAATTCCTAAAACTAACTGGCAGCCGGTGTTGCGAAAGTAAGATTTAAGTAACACAGTCCAATGAATGACAAATGTACTCATGGCTCCCTGTGGCATTGCATGCATTTCCTACCAGTGCGCTTAATTGTCATAAGCGCCGCTCGCTGGCGATGATTGGAGTTTGATTACAATCACCTGTTATTTGACTACAGTCACCTGTTGTTTGCCGACAAAGATGGCCGCTGTGTTGATGTAATGGCATGTTATGAATTCTGCGGCCGCTGCTGCTGATTCCAGGTCAGGTTTGTCAGCTCTTGCAGTGATGGATGGTTGAGATCAGGAGGATTTTGGATATGTCTCAAATAACTGGAGGCGTGCTTGAAGATGTTAAACACTCACACACATAAAATCACAGATATGCATTTCAGCCATAATTAACCAATCGGGGCCTTTTGGTGGTTTAGAGAGTGACCAATCAACTGAAGACCACCAGGAAGACTGAAATGTAAAAACACACACATCCATACTCTCATGCTCTCAGTGCACAGATACATCTACAGCCTCTCTCTCTCTCTCTCACATACACACACACCACAGCCACACTCACTAAGACACATCTCTTCAATATACAATATGAAAAAATGCTTGACGCCCCTACACACACACACACACACACGCCTCCAGACACCACAAGCTAGGGCTGGTGGTCTGACGGAATGCCGGGTATCATCTGTGGTGACTCCATTTGTGTGTTTGTGTGTGTGTGTGTGTGTGTGTGTGTGTGTGTGCGCCCTCCCTCCCCTCTGTGCTCCATCTAATACCCTGTCATCATCAATAACCTCAGCACTGCTGACTCACTGGCTTTTACAACCATGGGGTTTGGGCCTTACTTACAGCCACAGACCCTTGTCTCCATCTCTGTCTGTCTGTCAGCCCACTGCACACATGCCGGAGATGTTGTGTTGTGTGTGTGTGTGTGTGCTTGTGTGTGTGTGTGTGTGTCTGTGTGTGTGTGTGTGTGTACGCATGTGCAATCAGGATATTCTTCAGCCTAGATGTGTCCACACAGGTATGGACGTGTCTTCCACGTGAACGAAAGTCACCACAGACCTTTTACCACCCTCCCACCCACTGATGCACCCCAATCATTCCCAATAGGACCTGCAATCCATCATAATAATTGACTCTCATCAGGAGACAGAGCCTCATCATAGGCTCAAAGCATGTCACCCCTCCCCCCTCCTTTTACCCCATCATCCCTATCCTAATTGTCTCCAGGCCTTTATTTAATTCTCCTCTCAGGCATGTGCTTTATCTCATATTCACATGAGGGTGTAAATGTATATGGATCTTCCAAATATACCAGACAGTATTTATCATTGTGGCCCACTTTGTCAGAGGCCCATGGTGATGAATGTGGAGACAGGCTGTGTCAGACAATAATGATGCTGAGCGTCTGACAGGGTGAAGGCCGCCGCTTGTCTTGACGTTTTTGTGGACAGTGTGTGAATGCAGGCTGCTCTGACGTGTCAACGCTTCACATGTGGCGCTCTGATGGTGTTGATGGGAGATGTTTTCTAATTTTTCCCAGCATAACATGTCAGTCAAGGGTCTGTCTGTGGCCACAGGGACTGTAAACTGCCCTCAAGTCAATTTTATGATGAAGTTTTGTGATTTGTTGAGAAATGAAAGTAAAGATTTTATGAATGGTGCTAAGCAGCGATTTAGTCAACATAGAAGTTTTGCATAAAGTGAAGACAGGACTCTCTGACAGTTGCTCATTTGAGGACTGGCATTTTTCCCTGGGTGTAAGAAAAAAAATAACCACATGGTCTGTATTTAACCTCCAACCGTGTTAGATGCTTCTATATTAACTCTGTATTCAAAAGGTTCCTATTTCTAGGATGGGATTAATTTAGTGGTAGTACAGTGGATTTAAAGATGGGGCTGGATTTTGAACAAATACCCAAGGTTAGAAGAAATGTGAGTTTGTTCAGTCAGACAACACTTTCATGGCAGTGATAGTGAGAGTTATAATTGAACATGTGTCTCCCGATCGCATTTGATGCAAACACAAAAGGACAAACATAAGCTTTTCATTTAATGGGATTTGTGTGCAGAGGCGCCCAACTGAGAGGACTATAGTTGTTTTTTTTAATATCTGGCACTGACAGTGAGGAGCTGGTAATGATTGTGACACATGACTGCTGTGTGTACACATTCAAAATGGGCTTATTTCTACTGAATTAAGCACTTTGCTGACATTTGTCCATTAATCATTTTGCTGAGGACCCCCTGGAGTCCCCTCAAGGGCCACCTGGAGGTCCCCGAACCCCACTTTGAGAAGCACTGATCTGACTGGCTGGCAGGGTCTGTTTCTAAAAGGTGCGCACCTAACTGGCTGGAGCCAGGGCGGCGTATTGCCTTTCACACGCTTCTAAAATACTCTCCGGGCAGAGCCTGAAAGGGTTACTGTTTCCCAAAGTGCCTCATTCTGCGCAGTCGAGAGGGGGCGGCTGAGTGGCGCCGTCGAGTCAGAGACGCAGTTTCTAAAAACCCCGAGACATCATCAAGAAAGAAGCTGACAGTAAGGAAAGCAGCCCCCCCCCCCCCTCCTGCTCCTTCTCCTCTTCCTCCTCCTCCTCCTCCTCCTCCTCCTCCTCTGGCATGCTGCCGTTCTTCTCCTCTGCTTACCAAATCCCCTCAGTGGTTCTGTCACAATAACCGGGCGGCAAGTGTCAAATCCAACTCTTCCCGCAAAAAACACAAATCACTTTAACGCACACAAGACGCGCTCAGTGGAAATACTACACAAGCTGCTTTTAGCTTTCAGACATGTAGTCATAGCTCTGTTTAAGTCGTTGATTGTATTTAAAGAATAATATAAACACCATAAACCCCCCCACCCACCCAAACCCCCCCCCCACCCCCCCGCTACTTACAGAAAGTGACTCTTCGCTTTGATTTCACAGGACCTGATTTCCCTGCGCGTCTCCAGCGCGTTTAATTGGCCATATCTCTTTAACTTGCAGACAGCATACCCCGGCTCTCCAATTAATAGTCTGCTAACGTCAAAAACAGTTGACCATTGTTTTATGGGCTTTGTGTTTTTTTGTTTTTTTTTTCTCTCCGGGGCGGTCAGACTTGAATAGGCGCCGGTCTGCTCCAGTCCACCTCTATACAAATACCTCAGTGGAACTTGTGTGGAGCTTCCAGAGTAAAAAAGCTCAGACCCCAGACGCCCCTGGCTTGCGCGTACACACGCTGGCCATTTCATCATCTGACACTGTTTGAAATGTCTGAATCATATTTTAGCCATTATGTTAACACCTCGGAGCCCTGAAACGAGCGTGTGCACAGACGGGGAGGGAGATGAATGTGCGCGGGTCCGCTCCTCTCCTCTCCTCTCTCCTCTCCTCTGAATGCCAGTGTGTGTTACGCGTTACACAGCGTAGTAAATCAGCCCTTTCTGAAATCACTGTGACGGCGTGGAGCATCAGGCACAGGTCCACACAAGAGCCACTGAAGCTTGGACTTACTGTGCAGTCGGTAACTCCACTCCACACCGGAGCCCGACCGCCTACACTGCAAAAAAAAAGGGGATCAGCCTGACATCGTCTTCAACTTTATTTTCATTAAAACGTGGCTCAATTTCACTCGTTTCCAATTCAAGAAAACACATTCCAAGACCCTCTCAGAAACATTTTTATGACACTTATTTATAGGAAATCCTGTAAATTAAACCCGGTTGGAAACAAGCCATCGTGAGACTTCTTCTCTTGCAGGGAAAGATTTTCAGCTTGGATGAGACAACATGTTCAGATGATATTTTTTACAGTGTACACGCCCCCCTGGATATAGACACTCGTTGTAAGCAACATGGCTTGACACTAACACATGTTGAAAAGATAGGCTTTATTGCTAAAACGTGTAACCATAACATGTACACTGATATGTTTTACTTTTTTATTTATTTTTTTGTCATTTTTAGAAATATTCAAGTAGACATCTCCCATATTTTTTTCTGGTATACTCTGCTATTCTCTTTCCTTATGCTCTATACTCACAATCGTTAAAATAATAAATAAAACGTACAGATTTGTTTATTTCTACAATACTATGTATTCCAAAAAAAGCTGAGTTCACGCCTTTATATATATCTTTAACCTCAACTTTTTTTTTTTTTTACAATTTAATTATTATTGATATTAATATTATACAAAAACTCTAGGCAGCATTGCAGTGAAATAACAGTCAGCATCAATGTTCAGTTGAAAAAAAAAAGTTCACCTCTTGGAGAAGTGTAGCATATGCATCCCATCTTCAATGTCTCATAAAAAATATCAAAAAAAAAAAAAAAGCTCTTCCTTATGAAGTGCTGTGTTCCCCCAAAAACAACGTTTCAGGGCTGAGAATAAAATATGGTCCTGGTTCAATTAGAAAAAATAGCTGCATTTTTCTTAAATATGTACAATGTTGGTATTTCACTTAAAATGCTATATAAAAAAATAGATTTGCTATGGTGCCCACCTCTGTAGAGAGTTAACAGTGCAATAGAAACCGTATTTCCAGTCCACTCCCCCCTCGACCACCGCTACTTCCTTAGAGAAAATCAGCACGAACACTTGCACTCTGAGATGATTGGGTATTGCACCTGTATCCACGTACAGTATTTCTGTCTTAGAAACCCTTGACAATACCACCGGAGGAAAATCTTGTTGATTGACTTGACGGGCTTGCAAGACATCCCCTCAGGGAAGGAGCAAGAGCGCTCAGAGAAACAGTTTCCCTCCTTGATGTACCGTGGCCAGAACCTCACGCCCAAATCCTTCCAGGTGTACACCACTGGGCAGTGCGTATAGGTCCACAGCCACTGCAGAAATTTCCTACGGGCTTTCTTGCCCACTTTTACCCGCTTTCCATAGGGGGTCTCCGTGAGGTCCAGCTTTTTAATCTCGTTAGGCATGGGCCCCTGCAGCTTCACCTGGTTGTCTGGCGCGGAGAGGTTCACCAGCATGGGTGAGCTGATGGACATGAAGTTGGGGTCAAAGTTACTGCCGAGCTTTTTCCTCAGTGTCCTCTCGGCCAAGTCCTGCTCCCGGGGGTCGTACTCCGGGTCGGGGTCCTCCTTCAGGTCGGGCACGGGGAGGTGATCACTGGGCGATGGACGGAGACGAAGGTAATGCTGGGAAACTCCGAGGTGAACGCACACCAGCACGTAAACGAGCAGCGTTTGTGAGAGGCCCATTATTCCTGTCGTTTTACGCACCGGCTCTTCTAAAGAATATTCAGTTCTTTTCCCGGTTGCTGTGTTCTCTGCAATGCCTGGCCCGGGGCTTCATAAATAGTAGAAGTTCAGTCACCAGCAAGGCGATACTTTTAATAGACCACGTCTACGGGTTTGAATGACATGGAGCGGAGTGCTTTGCTTTTTAGGGCTCCCTCAACTTTGCAATTTGCCCGCTGATGCAACTCTGCAGCGCGAAGCTGTGCCACTGCTTTGCAAAAAAAAAAAAAAAAAAAAAGTATTTAGTCTAAACCAAAAAAAAAAAAAAAAAAAAGCACAAAGCAAAATGGGGAAAACTCTATTCACGCTCTCTCCGGCCTCACCCCGCTCCCTTGGATTCACTTTGGGTTTCTTTCGGTTGTCATGGTTACCCCGGGGACTCGAAGCCACGACGAACTGTCTACGCTGGATGACAGCGGCCCAGGCGAGAGCTGCATGGAATGAAGTGTTTTCTAAAAGAGACAGAATAGATCCGGAGCGTCCCGAGAGAGAGAAGGGCGCACAAAAGAGTACCTCACCAAGTTTGAAATGTCACACGCCCGGCAATGAGGGCTGCCTTGGCCAATGTTATTTTTACGCACGGCTTTTATAAACGTGGCTTCTCTTAACGTCGCCGGACGCTCTCAGGTTTGACAAGGTCCCAGGGCGCACAATCCATGGACTGAGGGGTGAGTCTATGCAGTCAGTCCGTTGGGGTATTCCAGCCGTCGATATGTGCACCTTACTGAAAGTGTCCAAAAACTGAGAGGAAACCGCGCCGCAGTGGGGATGCAATCTCAACTTATGAAATAACAGCCATTTGTCTTTCCAGAGGATGTTCCAAATCGCAGAGCAGAGTTTTTGGTTTTTTTGGTTTGTTTTTTTCACACGAAAGTCTCAGGCTGTAATATTCCCACAGAACTCTCGGCTGTGCATGTGATAATGATAATAAGAATAACGCTGAAAAGTGGCTTTACAGCAGATTGCAGTGTCGGTGCAAACCAAATGCAAACTGCAGAAAGCCAGTAAACGTTGTTGGTTCAGCGTCCCTTTCACTGTGGCATCGCTGAATCCTTTCAGAAAAGCTCCAGATCCCTCTGTCGCTGCATGACGAGACAGTCCATAATATGGAGCCTTTTTGCCCGGTTGGTGCAAGCGGTCAATTCCTGAGGGAGCGTTTCTCCTCCTTTGATAACTGGTACAGAAGCTCCTACTGAGTCGCTCCTACTTCAGGAGTCTGAGAGACTTGGCGCTGGAGCGTTTCTTTGCTTAGGCACACTGTGTGTGAGTGTGTCTGTAGCGAGTGGTGCTCAGTCCCAAGTTAAATATCCCCCTCCGACGGTACAAAGTGTCAGAGGGGCCTGCCCACCCCGGCCACTTTCACTATGATTGACAGCCCCTCCACCCCCCACCCCCCGGGCCACCCCCTCCCCTCACAACGTGGAAAATATCAGCCACAATCAGGAGGATCAACTGGGTCCTAAAGCACCAGTTTTATCCCGTGTTATAGAGTAATATTCCACAACATGAACAACTTCATGCATATTACAGAATTGATGAAATCCAACCCGCACTTTAAGCGCCATGACAACAGTGCTCTGCCTGTGCTTTTCATCAGCGATGCACTAATAGCTTCAATACGCTGTCAATATTCAGCTGAGGTGTTTAAGAGTTTCCTTGGCATGAACTTTCCCATGAAATTGATGGGAAACGTTTAGTAGCTTGTCTACGGAAAAGGGGCATCACATTCCACCTTTGTTCGTCAGGATTTGGGTCCACACAGGAATTGGCCCGTTGAACTCAGGGGTCACAAAATAGGCGCGTAATTAAGGGCTATAAATGGCCATGGATAACTAAGCGGTACCTTTCCCATGCTAAGCAGTCATTAGGCCATGCAGGACTTTCTTCTTTTACTTGAACGATGTTTGTCCTCTTTAATGCTACTTAAATGGATTCAGGCAATTTTAATTTATTGACTATCAGGTTAGTGTATTTAAACATTTTGTTAAGCCGGTTCAACTCTAGTCTTTTTTATTTTAATGCATAAGAAATGGTGGTCAAGTTGATCCAGTCTGATCAAACAGCAATCAGTTTTATTAAAGCTAATTTAAAAATGTAAAAAAATATACATACAAAAAGTTTTCCTCATGATACCATAAAAAAAATTAGCCATAAAAGTTGTGTTAATCCTCTGAATTTGATCCTGGTCCCAGATTGTTGTATCTATCCTCCGCACTTTAGATAGGCTGACCACGGTTATTGGGTTTTTGGACCTGTCATTATGTGCTTGTCTTTTGTAGTGGTCACTAGAGGGCGTCGATCCAGCATGGTGCGGACCTGCAGCCAGGGCCTCCCCAGACTCTCTCCCTCACTGTTTGACTACTCATGTTTGAGTGCATGTGGAAGGAATGTGCGCTCATAGTTCTGGTGCAGCTCAAGTGAAATTGCTCACCAGCATTTCGATCAAAGATCTAAAAACCAATGTTGGGGCAATTATGCCAAAATAAAGTAATAAACCTGAATCATGCTCAGTATGAGTATGATATAAAAACAAACTCTCCTGTCGGAGGATGGAAGAACTTTAATCACCAGGAGTCAAGAAGTGCTTCAATTTTAGTGTCTGCTGTGATTAAGAGACTTCATTAACCAAGCTTAAGTGTATTAACCACATGCAAAGAGTTTAGCAGTCAACAGTCTTTTGGATCCTATGGGTAAATTCCCTTCGACCCCTCCAACATGCATGCAGACACACAAAGTCATTATCTGGTTAATGATTAGGGTGCCAGTGCAGACAGAGCTCAGTGGGCAGCGGGGACAGTAAGGCTGAGCTGGCTACTGTAGAACTGGCCCTTTCCATTGTCCTCTGCCATGGGTCTTGGGGTGGTGGGTGGACTGAGAGAGAAAACCCCATGCAGTGAGAGACACTTCCCTTCCTCCTAGTCTCAAGCATTAATACTGTCGAGCAACCCAGCAATAAGTCCACCCCCATCCCCTGGCTAATTACAAGAGATAAAGACAAGAAGAGGAGAGAGGAGGGGACCGGTGAGCACAGTGGGGAGGGATAGTGGTGGTGATGATGTTGAGTAGGTGGGGGTGAAGGCAGAGGAGGTGGTGATGAAGATGGTGGTGGTTTCAGCAAAGAGAGGAGGATGGGGGGGGGGGGTAGCAGCGGTAGTGGTGGTGCCGGATGGCAGTTTGCTGTGGAATGGCTAATTAAATAAAGCCATAAAAGGAGCCCGGCTCGCTTTAACGAAGCCTGTCAACCTCTGACAAGTGGGGCTGGGATGGGGGTGGGATGCACCACGGAGGAGAGAGGTGGGGCTGGTGCTGAAAACTGGGCTTGTATAACAAGGGGACTTAGCTCTTTGGTTTTGCAGTGATTGTTTACGCTCCCTTAGGTCTGAATAGGGCGCATGGTGAGGGTGCGTTGGGGGGCAGCCCTTAGGCACAGATAGGACCCCCTTCTCCATCTCTGCTGTGAATGCTATACACTCATACACATCCACACGTAACACATACACAAACACATACACACACTAACACCCCCATGGCTCTATACAAAGGCCTGTGCCCAAGGTCCAGGTAGGAGCTTATCCAGCACAGGGCCACAGCAAGGGGCAGGCCTGGCCAGACTGGCTGACTGTGCCCACTGGGGACTGGTAGAATGGCACAGGGGGGTGGATGGAGCCGGACAGCTTGGAGAGGAGAGAGGGGAGTAAACAGGATATATTCAGAGTCAAAAAACATCACCAAGTAAAGTTGAAGCAACAAAATCAACATTGTTTTTTGCATCTCATATCATTTTCTTGCACCATTAAATGAGCTAATGTCAGAAGATAAGGAAAGTTAAGGAATTTGGCAAGGTGCTGTGGCCATTTGGAAACAGTCTGGAGTGGCGGAGATAATGCAACTCTGAAAT
The DNA here is from genome assembly GCF_046630095.1 of Trachinotus anak. Classification (NCBI taxonomy): domain Eukaryota; kingdom Metazoa; phylum Chordata; class Actinopteri; order Carangiformes; family Carangidae; genus Trachinotus; species Trachinotus anak. Next base: position 12,531,833 of record NW_027273876.1, on the reverse strand, counting down.
CCCCAAGCCTTCCTCCCTTCAAATCAACAGATACGCCTGGAGCACGTCTCCTAATTAGTTTTGTGTTGTGGAGTCTCCAGCAGAACATTCACTGTTGGGTCTTTGGCAGGACGGAAGATTTCAGAACCAACCAGAGCCTTGATGGTTTTTTTTTAGAGTAGTCAAAACTACATAAATAATTTGAAGAGTTTTTAACTAAACATGTCCAAGAACTCCAAGACTGGAACCACAGCATGTTTGTTTCTGCTGTAAAATCCAGTATGTACTTAAATATTTTTGTTGTAAAAGTTGTATGAACAAGACCAACTTGTTATATCTTTGGGCTGGCAAGATAGATATCTCTTGCCTTGAATACATATACACCTCATGCCACAACAATTCAAAACAAAAAAGTTTGCAAAGCAAATAAATAGCTTTCCACTGTTGCCTGTCAATATTACATTCCCTCTATTCCCCGCTGCCCTCGCCATCTTCTCCAGTCTTACTCCCCTCTTCTCTCTCCCCCATATTCGACTCTGTCTCCGAGCCTTAACCCAAAGCAGATGGCTCGGGAAGCATGTCAAAAATCTGTCTCCCGTTAACACTACTTTTGAAGCCCCCTCTACATTTTTTTCTCTCCCCTAAAATTCATCATAAAGTTATTTTTGCAAATACCCAGTAAACAGCATCAAAGTGATATTTTCCCCCTCTCTCCTGATGACAAGGAGAAGAAAAGAAAACGGCACTAAGTGTATAGCTTGTCCTTGTTATTGAAAGAATGCCACACCACGCTGATGTGCAATCTGAAGTCAATCTGAGTAAGGCCCTGCATCCTTTGTTTCTACTACGGCATTCCAGCCGTGATGGAGAAAATGCTGCTCGATGCTTGATCACAAGCTGTGATTAATGGTGATCATATCGTAGACGGCTCAGTGGCTTTGTGATGTGATGGCAGGCCCCACTTTGAACTCAAAGGCTGATGAATTCAAGCGAAGCCAGAAAAACATCACTATGGCACACACACACTCAGTGAACATAAATGTTTTACTTTAGATTTTGTACGCGTTCAGTCAGTCATTACTGAAGTTGTACAATACTTGAATTTTGCCTCTTAAGAAAATCCTGTATAGTCAAGCACATGCAAAGAACAGAGGTCGAAAGATTCTAAAAATACTCTGCTGAGGTATTATCACTTGACTCAAAGGGTAGTTTGGGCGTATTACAACATAGCTCTTATTTCTGTAGTTTTGACAGCTATTCCTATAGATAATAATAATAAAACTGTTCTCATTAAGTGCTGAGATTTGGAAGTGCAGTGACATTGCTAAAAAGAAATCAGACAGGGCCAGAAAAACTGGCAGTCAGGCCGCCATGTTGGTTTTAAGCCAACATCCAGGTTAGCTAAACTTATTTTGAAGCTAATCAAAGGCCAGTTTTTCCTCAAATTGTTCACAGTTGTCTTCCTAGTTCAATATTGGTGTGGCATAGTTGCTGTGGTTATGCGCAATGTTTGTCTTCACAACGAGGGATTACGAGTTTACCTGCTAACAAAGAGGTTTTTGGAATCTGGCTAAACCGCTAGTTTGTTTTTTGATCCGCTGGACTTCACTGTGGCAGTTTCCCCACATCCCAGCATTTGGGGAGTAAAATAACTAATGGAAACGGTGGCCAAAACAATAAGAAGACTGACAGTCGGCAACCATGCTAGCAGCACCGTGACACTGCACTTGCTTTATACTAACATCAACATGCTAACATGCTTAGAATGACGATGCTAACATGCTGATGTTAAGCAGGTATGATGTTTACTATGTTCACCATTATTTTTCAGCTTGTTAGCATGCTAACATTTGCTAATTAGCACTAAACACAAAGTGTCCATTTAAAGGTATTAGAAACATAAAAATTTCAACCTGTTGGCATTAGATGATTACATTTCATCCTGAGGGGTGCATCAAATAACAGAGCAATCTGCACAATGGTTGAAGAAATATTTCACTCAAGTGAACCTAATGTTGGCACCAGAGGGGCAGTCAGGTATTCACCAAAGTGATTAGGGTAAATCATCTGGGAAGCATGCATAATGGTAGATGTTTCACAGGATAAATGAATGTGGACCCAGTGGTGCTGTTCGAAAAAATCAGGGGATCACTGAAGTCATTCTCTGGGGACTTTAAATGTCTATGTAAAATTTCATAATCAACCCCTAACCCTAACCCTAACCTTCAGTAGTTGAGATGTTTCAGTCTGGACTAAAGTAGTGGACTGAGCAAACAGTCAACTGACAGACCTGGCATAAAAAATGTTCTAATAACAGCAATTATCCTTTAAGTATTATCAAGTAAAAGTTACAGTAGTTTGCAAAGTGGTCTACCTCAGTAGAAGTACAAAAGTACCTCTGAAACATGACAGCACTGTATATTTGGTCAGTGAGAAAAGAGTGAACATCTGCATTTACTAGTCCCGTGGGGTTATTTGGAGTTAGGGACTGTTAGTTTTCCGTAAGCCATTCCCCTTCTTTCTTCTGTAATGATGCCCGGCAACTTTTAATTGGGGAGGTTGGTGTGACCTCATGGCATACCAGTGTGATTACCCTTTTCACATCTTACACAGTTAAAATAAAAAAAGGATCTCGACAGCTCAGACATGCTCTTCCTCTTCTCCTCTCCTTTCGTTTTATTTATTGCACCCCATTTTAGTAGAGTGAGAAAGTGCCCCATCCTTATCCTATTCTCTGCATCTCCTCCTCCTCTTGCCCTTCCTCCCCCTTCCCTCGTTCACCCCCTCCCACCCCAACTCCCCAACCCCTCAACCCCCGCAGCAGGGAGTGATGAGGGTGGAATTAAATTGATCACCGCCTTCCGGAAAACAACAGGAAAAAATAGTGCATTCCGAACGCCAGGAGGGCGTTCCCCCTGGTCTTCCCTATGGCAGGATGACATCATTGGCCCGCTGCCCAATTCCCACCGTTCACAATAGGGTCACTGTTGCCTTCTCCACGGTGGCACATCAGCCAAGAGAAGCAGAGAGCACAAGACACAGGGAGAGATAGAGAAAGAAAACGGAAAATAAAAAGGATGCCAGCAATGTTACGACCTAAAGGCCTCTGCTTTACACACTAAAACACAAACACACAAATGTCTTCAGACAGCCACGCGGACCAGCGCTCCACATTCCTCTGGACAGTCTTGGCCGGTTTAAGACGTCAAGCAGTGTTTGAATGGATGCCACAGCTGAGATATGAGAGCTGTGATAGTGGAGCATACAGTTTATCACAGTTTATTTGGACAGTTAAGTCATGTGTTTTCACTACTCACGAATCCTCAAGATTCAGTCTGTCATTTTAATCTACATTCTCATCAGTGAAATCATCCTTGGCATGTTCTATCAATCACACTCTGCATGCTTGTTGTTATAAAATAACTTTCTGCGCTCTTGGTGCACTAAAGATGACAAATGGAAAAGTCACTACAGTGGAATAAAGGCTTCAGACGAAAAATAATTTGAAATGAATAGGTTACTTCAAACTCCACAGTTCCACTTGAAAAGATAAAATTTTGAAGCACAGCTGTGTCAAGACAATGTTATTAGCCCTTTTTTTTTTTGTATCACTAACTAAAGAGTAATTTGATGTAAAACGTGACCACATGTCTTTCAGAAGCTCTGTCCAACCTAGGTAAACCCTGACCACAAGTACTGGCAATTCGGTCATTCTCCCAACCACTAAGCCATTGTGTTGCCACAGGCCATCTTGTTGAAATGAAACCGTTTGCCCACAGCCACTGACCACAACAGATGTTCCCTTGCCTGACACTCTCCTCAGCATGTGTGTTCTGTTGAGTCTAGAGCCAAGATACTTTCATAGACTGGCACTGCGTAACAAAAACAAAGGGAGGGAAATTCTACGACGGTGTCTTCATTGGTCTGTGACAGGATTCAGATTGAGGTTGCCCTGTTTAAACCTGGCAGCCTTTAAAACCGCATTAAAAACTCCTGTGTCCTGGATGGAATGCAGTCATATAATCACCGCAGGTTGCGCAGACACGACGGGCCGCATCAGTGTCGCGACCTGAACGAGTCCTGCCGCCCCCAACCCCAATCAAGCATGTCGACAAACGGGCAGCGCTGGCCCCTGCTGCCCTCTGGCCCTCTGGTATGTTTGTGGAACACGCAGGAGGGTAAGAAGGTGACAGCCTGTTGAGATGCCAGGAGGACTGGGAAGGCTTTGGGAAATGTCTCGCCAATGTGCAAGCGTGCACTGCCGCCCAGGGGGTGCCTGCCTGCTTGGGAAACGGAACGAAAAGGGACAGGGGTCTGACAACAGGGTGAGTGTGCGCTGAGGGAGATAGTTTGTCAAAGGGATGTACCAGATGTTGACTCACACTGGTTTGCTAATCGGGAGCCACAAGCCCCTGGAGCCATGAGTAAACAGGAGCGTCTGCCTTTCTCTGTCACCACAGGGAAATGGAACCAGGCTTGGGGGTGTCCTGGGGTACATATGAAAACTGAGTAATGAAGTGACAAAGTCATGAGAAATTGAAGTGGTGCTGTGGTTAAAGAACAGCAGAACAATAAAGCTCCCTTATGTCTCAATCAAGGATTAAGGTGGTTTTTTAACTGGGAACTCAGTGGGAACAGGGAACACCCATTCCCACCCACCTGTCATTGTAAATAAGAATCGCTTCTTAATTGACCGCCTGCTGAAATAAATGTTAGCTTGGGAGCAGCTACAGACACCACAGTTAAAATGACTACAGGCAAAAGTACAGCACAGTGAACCCTAAAAAAACATGTCAAATTTAGGCCCAAAAATTCTCTCTCTGTAATGATCATAATGCTACAACTGTGAGTGGTACAAAAATGGGTCAAAAAATTGGTAAAAAAAAAAAAAACAGCAAGGCATCCAGGCATCCCGAACTCCTCTCACAAGTCTTTATTCAGTTAGAGAGATTCAATTAGAATAATTTAACTACTCGGTTTCCACAAGTCTGTTCTGACTGAATCCGAAACCTTGAGCTACTGGCGCTGATGACTATGAAGCAGGAAGCAGACAACAGATAGCACTCTCCATACGCGGAGCAACAGACAGAGGCTGTTAAACGCATTTACACTCCAATAACTTTCACAAGTTAGAGGGCCCATGGAGGGAGAGAGAGAGAGAGAGAGAGGAAGAGAGAGACGGCAAACTGCCTGGCCAAGTAGATCAACAAGGAGCTATTGATACCAGAGATCTGTGCTGGTGTCAGTGTGAGAGCCAGACAGGATCACAATTGTGGTTTGTGCCAATAACCTTGTTGACCTTATTTAACCTTGGATTTGGCCAGTTGAGAGCTCAGACTACAAGTGTCCATTCACAAAGAAAATTGGGAAATCCATGTTTGTGTGAGAGCACACTGAATCCTATTATTGACTATTATATTCAACATCCATAATTTATTTCCAATAACCGTTTTCCTAATCTTAAACATCATAGTGGCCATGTGCTGCCCTTGAAATAAGCAGTTGTTTTTAAAACATTGGCATAAAATAACAGTTTCATTGAACCTAACCTGGGGTTTTTGCAGATTTGGCTGTTCCAAAATGTTGTGTTAAGACATTATATCAGAATATTAATGTCCGTGGTTTTGAAATGAAATGTTCAGTGATCGCATATATTTGTAATTTTCACCTCTGCACATACTTTTGGCCATTTTATATATCATTTATATATCTCAAGTGCAACTGATGTATCACAGGTCTCGGTTTTAGGTCACCTCTCTGCCCAGACTGCTTGCTGGTTCTGAGGCTGCAGGTGTGTGACTGAGGACGTCATGGTGGATATAAAACTGGAACGAGATAGACAGAAAGAGACAGAATTCAGGAGCTGGGCACCTTTCTTAGTCTGTCTGGTAACAGTGCATGCATGAATGTGTGTGTGTGTGTGTGTGTGTGTGTGTGTGTGTGTGTGGTGTAATTACAGCCAGGTCCCCGGCGTGGAGCCCAGTAGAAGTATCGTCAGTCTGTCTGTGGCATGCGGTGGTGCTGACCTTCCCTCTCTCCTCTCCTCTCCTCAGGCCTGGTGACTCTCTGACTGGCCCTGGCTCCTCCAAGCACCCCACCCCACCCCAGCCCACCCCACAGCACCGCTCACACACAGGTGCTAACAGGACAGCTGGTTACTCGCTTTGTGCGCAACATGTCCGGTGAAGTTTTCCCTACGCGTACATCATTATTCATATTGAACTGTGTGTAAACTGATACATTTTTATTTTTATTAGATGTTTATGCATCTGGCTAAAGTTAGCGGTGGAGTAGCTGCTTCCTGCAATGTTTGGGAAGGTGGGGTGTTACTTTGCTTTTCCAGAGCAATATGAACATTATGTGTCTGTGTGTGTGTGTGAAAGAGACAGAGAAACCTGTGATTCAGGACGATTTGGTTGGCGTTTACATGTGTTTGTCTAATATTTGGTCAGTTCTTAAATCTTTGTGCTGGGCTATAGGTGTACACACACACACACACGCACACAGCATTATAATGAGTGAGTCTGGCATTAATCTGTAAGGGTTTTGGTCCTCAGCAGGGCAGGGCTCAGGGCCTTGATGATGAAGCCGTGATGGGTATGTGTGATATCACACCAGAGAGGAAGAATGGAGGAGGATGATTGGCAGGTTCATCGAACAATCTGGTCAGTGTGAGTCACGAAGACCCTCTGAGGAAGTGCCCTTCAGTCAAATTCACATTCTGCAGAGCACTGTTCTCAAAGTATTTGAGTGAGTGTGTGTCAAAGAGTGTGTATTCAGCGTGTGCATTTAAGCATGTGTGCAATCAGCTGGTCTGGAATGTCTCAAGACACCGTGAATCCTGATGATCAACATCATGATCCTGTGTTACATGTGCTGTACACTCAGGGCGCGGTCACCCACAGCGACCTGGACCACCTCTGTAGATGAAAGTATTGCACTACAATAATTAGTAGATTAATTGATGAATCAATCAACAGAAAATTAATCAGCCACTATTTTGATAATAAAGTGGTTTAAGCTTCTGAAATGTGAGAACTTGATGCATTTGATGACAGTAAACTGAATATCTTTGGGTTTGGGACTGTTGGTCAGACATTGCAACTAATTTTGGACTTTAAACACACCAAACAATTAATTGATTGATTGAGAAAATAATCGGATAATTGGCAGTTGCAGACCTGCACTGAATGAAGTTGAAGTGGCAGTTGAAGCAGAGGCTAGATGGACCTCTAAACTCCACAATTTAACACATACATCGCAGCACAAAGCACAAATCGCAACATGACAACACATACAAACCAGAACAGGATGCAAACAGTGCTGAGCTGCGGCACTGAAAGAAGTTGAAGTGTGTCTGTTTCAGACTCGTGCCTGAAGATCTGTCCATCCATTTAAAGTGTGAACATGAGATAGCTCAGGTAAACATGTTCAGTGTGTGTGTGTGTGTGTGTGTGTGTGTGTGCCCTCATGTGTGCCTGCAAACCCTCCCACCTACCCATCCACCCTCTACCCCCCCCTCACTGCATCCAGGGGGATTTATTTGACCCCTTATTGCCAGCGGTGAGCCTGTGGTGGAGATGAAAGCATGCCTTCCCAGTGTGGCCCCAGTTTCTATAGCTATGGACACAGACTCACACTGGTCGGGGACAATAGAGGGGCCCTGCCACTCGCCCCTGCCAGAGCCCTCTCCTCTCCCCACCCCATCCGTCACCGCAATCATATTTTCAAAACAATAACACAGCCGGGGGGGGGGGGGGGGGGGGGCGGGGGCATGATTGAAGTGTGTGCATGTTTGATCTGTTGGTATGCTAGTGTGTGTGTATGTGTGTGTGTGTGTGTCCTCTGTGTGTGCATGCATGTGTGTCGTTATTTTTAGGCACGCGTTTGTTTCATCGGAGTGTGAACATGCTCGTTTGACTTGAGTGAGGGTCTGTACATGCAGTCGGGAAGCAACTGCGCGCATGCATACTTTTGTGTGTGCAGATGCAAGTGTGTGTGTGTGTGTGTGTGTGCTATGAGCCGGGGCCTTTGATGGTGTGGCCGGAGCGTGCCTAATGTGACTGCTTGCTGTGGTGGGGTGGGATGGAGTTTGGGGGTGGGGGGGTGGGGGGTGGGCAGTGGCAGTGTTGAGCCTCCTGCCCTCGAACTGTCTACCCTGCCATGGCCCAAGGCTCCTCCTGCAAACTTGAAAGGACCAAAGGAATCCCCCCCTAAACCCCCCGACGCCGCCCCCCACATGTTTTCAGAAGGCATGACATCATCCTTTGCACAAAGGGGGCTGGAGCTGGGGTTAATATGGATGTATGTGTGAATGTGTGTGTGTGTGTGTGTGTGTGTAGGGTACAACCTCGTCAGTCACAGCATTCGACTGAAATGCAAGATTTCTCCTTTTTCTCAGTTCCTTGCATTTTCTTGATTTGCCCTCTGACTTGACTCAGTTTTGCATTTCCAAACTTTTTATTCTGAGGCACCTGAATCCTTCAAGTCCCCTCTCTCTCACACACACACACACACACACATGCACATGTAGCCAAGCTTGTGTTTTTCTCTTCCGTCTTTCCTTTCTTTTTGAGACCCTTTTATGTGTATGACTAACATGGATTTGATCCTAAATGTCTGGGGAAAGAAAATAAATTGCTTTCAGGTTGTTTGCCAGGTGCAGGGTACTGAAAGTGAACACAGAATACCCTCGGCTGGTCCTTTGCTGCCCCGTCTTTCTCTCATCTTCGCTTCTTAGAGTTTTTTGTTTTTTTTTTGTCATCAGCATTGGCTCTCTGGGGACCAACCCTCTGGCTCCTCTGCATGTTTTTCCCCAGCATTCAAACGCAGGGTGTGCAAGCGAAGTTTGGAACTCTATCAAACAAATCAGTGAGGTTCATAACTGTGCAGATGATGACAAATGGCTGACACTGGAAGCACCGGGGGGCTGCAGTTAGACTCCACAAGGATGCTGTCGAAAGAACTGCTTTTTCTTTGACCTCCAACAGGAGAAGTTCAATGTCAAGATTTTGTTTTAAAGTTCCTATATAAAGCTGGAGAGCCATTTCTATTTAGTTGATTAGTTAATGATCAGAGGTGTTTTTGTGTAAATGCGGTTACTTAATAGAAACTGCAGGAATGGACACCTCATGGATTCATGATCAATTATCTCCTCAGTTTTCAGGAGCTTTTTTAGCCAGATGTAATTAAACCACATTTAATGACAAAGACAGCTGGAATTAATCTATAAACAAGTGATTTAATCAAATCCTCCAATTTACTGCATTTTACTCAAGCAAGTAATCAAACCAGATTACCAAATGAGGGCCAGATGACTGAGGGCGTTTGAGAAAAAGAAGATGTTTTCCTGTCAGCGCCTCGATTAGAAGGTGAGAATACACACCTCTGTGACAATGAGGGTTTGTGGAGGGCAAAGGCACAGTCAAAGCCACCAGCATGGCTAATGTCATGGTCACTGAGTTGTAACTGCCACTCCCAATACACACACACACACACACACACACACACACGTTTGAGGTGTTAAACAGCACTCAGGTTTTGTATTTCACTGTTACATTCACACATATATTGTAGACACACACACACATAATGTCTATATTTCTTGATCACTTTTATCTCTCTCTCTCTCTCTCTCTCTCTCTCTCTCTCTCCCTCTGTGTCACACACTCTCTCTCTGCTCTTACAAGTGTTGCTCAGAGGTGAGGGCTCGTCGCCCTCGCCTGTTTAATGGGCCGTCCGTTTGCCAACTGTTCCTTTGAGGGGGCCGGTGCGTCGGGCGTCGGAGCCGGGATTTGGGAAGGAGGGCCGGTGCCGCTGGATCAGACAGATGGAGGGGGGTCCGGCTCCATTCATTTAGCTCTATGAGAATAACAGAGCCCCACTTCAAACAACAAGGACACAACCTGCTGGCCCCAGTCGTCTGCGAACGCATGCACAGGCATACGCAGACACACACATGCTGCAGCACATGCATGCTTGGGTCCAAACGCACATGTGCTTTTATTCTTTCTTATCACATATTTGATCTGATGTGTCTGAGATCGAAAATCTTCCACTGGGATGTAAATTCAACACCCAAAGATAAGGTTGTCACTGTTGCATCTGCAGTTCATCTACACACACGCACGCACATATGCACCACACACTACACACATATGCACAGGGGGGCATAAAAACACTGGCTCCACAGTGCCCACCCCCATTCCCAGCCCTTCCTTTCCTGGGACTCCCTCTTCTGCTACCACCCAGCCCCCCCCCCCCCCTCCTGAATTCACTGGCACTTCCAGAAAGCTCCGAGGCGCCAGCGGAGCGGGGCTCATCTCTTGGGAACAATAAAGCCAGATCTTCATAAAAACTTCAAAAAGGCCTCGCCAAGTGTTTTATAGGTGCTTTAAAGGTTTATGGGCCCTGGGGAGGGAGGGAGGGAGAGAGAGAGAGAGAGACAGAGAGAGAGAGAGAGAGAGAGAGAGAGAGAGAGAAATGAGTGATGCAGTAGTGGCAGGCTTCACTTTTCCCACCCACTGCACACACGCATACAGAGACACACACATGCCAGCATACACATACATATATGCTGCAGCTAATCCGCCAGTAAGTGCCAGGCTGAAATCGGCTTGTGGTAGGCAGGGTGGGGCAGGGGGTGGCGGTAGATGTGAGGGGCCGCAGGAGGAGGGGGGGGCTGAACAGGTGATCTGTCCCCGCAGGAGGAGAATAGAAGAAGAGGGACAAGGGATGTCACTGTGGCGTCAGTAGAAAGCTGCCACAGCAGCTCACAGTTATCTAGCTAACTTGTATTAAATTGTTGTGTTGTGTAAAATTTTGTGTGTGTTTTGTGTGTGTGTTGAGCCTGTTTGGTTGAAAAGCACGTGCCCTTTTCCCAGAATACATGTCTGCATCCAGAGTCACATTTAGGCATCAAGACAAGAAAGCTTCACATGTCGGGTAAGTGTTTCCGATTCATGTAAAGTGAGCTTGAAGGTTGTGTATCTGTGTGTGTGTGTGTGTGTGTGTGTGTAAGGTTATCTGGCCAAGGTGCGGACCAACCCACTGGCCCCTAATCCTCAACGACCTCAGGGAGGGTCAAGTCGAAGAGCGCGGAGGTGGGGCGCTCTGAGACGCAGCAGCCCAGGGCCTGAAGCCTGCTCACTTTCAAGCTGCACTGGCTGCTGTTTCGCAGGCATATCAGTTTAGCTGCACACACACACACACACACACACACGCGTGCGCACACACAGGCTCACATGCAATCAACAGTTTGGACTCTTCCGTCTCCAGCACGGAAGCTGAATCCTACCTCTCTGCCAGTGGAAGTGCTGACGAAATCACCTATCAGATGATTCACCCAGATACACGGCTTCACTTTGTCGCTGCTTGGCTGCAGATATTCTGATGAGTCACGAGTTGCTGCGCCCGAGCTTAGCCCTCTCCACTTTGAATCTCTTTTATGAGCATGAATGGCCACTATTCAGGGCGTTTTTGGAATGTTTTCTTTGTAGGTATTCAGATATATGCCAGGGGTTATATTTAGCTCGGGTCCTCCTGGAGTCAGAAGGTTTAAAATTAGGAGGTGTCAGAATTCCAGTACAATTCTTAAGTTACTGTCAATAAACGGTAAAGGGCTGCTCTTAAAGGCGTAGTGTGTTGGCAAGGATGCGTTATGGCCATGATTTGTGTGTGATAAGCTGCTCGGGAAAGTGTGTGTGGATCTGTCTTCAAATAGTACAAAAGTGTAAATCTTCTACATGGTACACATGTGCATTTACACATCCATATATCAAGATTCTTGGGTGTGTGCCGCTTGTGTGCACCAATGTGTGTTTGTGCGTGTGCTTTGTGTGTCCTTCTGCACATTAGTGTTTGTAGGATCTGTTGACAGGGAAGCATGCAGCATTTTATTTGCTCAAGGGCTGAAAAAAACACATGGCGCTAGCGAGGGAGCGCTGTGATCTGAGCCTGCTGAAAGCAACCTGGCCAGCCAGAATTCAACACTTGGATCATGATTCAACATTTTAACACACTGTGTAATAACAGAGTCGTGCAACATTAAGTACCATCTATGCATACACAAAGATGCACACTCTGTTTTGTTTTTTTTTACACTTCTTTGCACTGCCGAGTTTGGATATCTATATTTTAAAACATCCTGATTTGTTTTTGTTTTTATCCAGAGTTAGTGCAACTCTTCATATGTGCATGTATCATCTTTATGCTACTGCACTGAGGGTGTAACACTGACGTAGTGCACATCACCCTGAAACTAGTGGAGGGGACGCCATTATGTCAAGTATTTTCCTAATGCTGAAACCTTTAGCAAAAAAAAAACCAAAAATGGTAAAAACACCCCCTCAACACAGGCAATAGTAGCATCATTGTTCATCCCTGGTGAGTGCACGCTGCAGACTTCACGTGGCCATGCCCACAACTTATACGGTGAGATTCTGTCTGCAGCTGCCCTCCATTCAGTTTTCATCAACCGGGTGGCAAACGCTGATGAGGTCATTGCAAAATAGCATCTGTAGGAACAAGTGCCCTCTATTTGTCCTTTCCTCTCATTCGTATCAGATGAATGAACAGCTTTTGGGAGTGTATCATACATGTGGATGAAACTCCAAACTAAAAGAATAAGCCCCAAAGAGAATCTGATCTGCACACACTTGACATATAATCTTGTTATGCTCCTTATGGCTGATGAGGTGTGCCAAAATATATCACGGCTCCTGGTGGAGTTTTTCAGCTCTTGAACTGAGACAGCGTCATGCAGTTAGTACTACAGGCGGTTTATCTGTCAAACAGGAAGCTTAAAAAAGTTCAATATTACATAAAAGGTGTTGTTATTGCTCAGTGGGACACAGATGAAGGTCAGAAACTTCCTGCACTCATGTGCAGCAATCTGAGAGAAGAGAGAAGAAAACCCACATAAACAACCAAGGCTTTTATTTTGTAATATTCATTTATTGTTCAATAAAAATAGATTTTAAAAAAGTGACGTGATGTCTCCTTCATGACTTGGCCTGATGGATCTGCCAACAGCTCCTTGTAAACATGGGGCTTTACTTTATTTCTTTGACTGGAAAGGGAATTTAAACCCCCTTCTTTCCCCTCTGCACAATCTAGTGTCCCGTCTATAACTTCACTGACCTTTGACCTCTGCAGTGATGACAGCCCCTTATTCACCTACTTTCACATTTAGGGCAGATACAGTACATTCATCCCCTGGTCTTGTTTGTCTATGTACATCCTTCAGTTTCTGGTTGTGTGATTTGTTTTTGCATTTGGCCCTCGTAAAAACCGCTTTTAACAATGTGAATAAAGAAGACATCTAAGCTCTAACACAAGTTCAAGCCATCAGTAAAACCAATTACAACTTAGAACATCAGTTTGTCTTAAGACATCTTTATACAGTAGTTACACGTAAACACATCTTTGAAGGTGTAAGGAAACTAAATTCTGTAAACACTTTGAGAGACACCACTGTTAACCCCACCCCACCCCCCAACCCCACATCGCAGCTTCAACATCATCCTGTAAACCTGGAATGCTACAGTAACTGAGGCCAGGCCCACCGGCGTCACTCATCACACTCCTCTTTTGGACCTTTCTGGTGCTACATTTGGAAATGCTGCAGGTTATTAATAACGGCATGATGCTGCTGAGTTTGGTTGACATTTTAGAGCTGGAAAAAGTGGTGATCATATTAAAAACCAAGCTTGATAGAAAAAAAAATAAATAAATAAACAACACAACAGCCTGGAGTTTCTGCTAGCGTGAGATGTGGAAATTAATGCGAACAATGCACAGACTGTACTGGCTCACAGACTGAATCCTACTGCAGTGTGAAAAGAGAAACCAAAACTTGGCACAGGTTCCCAAACATGAGCTAAAAAGGATGGTTTCCATTGTTAAGAGGCCTGGTTTATTGTGTAGTTAGAATTAGTGTGGTTCATCTGAAAAGTACAGTGCCTGCATCAGTGTTTTATTATTACAGACAGAAAGAGTCCCACCTCTGCAGACTGCTACATTAGGCAAAATGTAGCAGTTTGTCAGGAGTCCTCCATGTGTCACTGGGACTAAAATATTTCCTTATGGTGCTTTCATATATAACTTATACTGACGCAGATTTGGAGACAGTTCAGAACATGTAGTGTGTGGTTTTGCCTCTTAACAACTTGAGTCATCCCTTTAACAGCAGAATACCTTTGGGAGACCCTGCACTAGACTGACAGGCACCATTTTCTGGTGCATCTGGGAATATCACTGAACCAAACACAACAAAACACTAAACTGGTTAACTTTTAGCACAGCATGACTACAGTACTTCAGATGTACTCAGCACAATTCTGGAAGGTTTACATGCGTTTTCCATCAATTAGACAAAACAGAAGACTCAAGTATTGCTTGTGTTTTTTTTTCGTTGTTTGAAAATCCAAATGAGCTGGTTTTTATTTTGTGTTACTTCACAAGATGAGATGATGATATTAGTTAGCTACACTACGACTGAGTCTACTATACAGAGGATTTGTTGCTGCAAAAGGGAGAAAAAGGGCACCAGAGAGCCGGTGCCAGGTTCCCTCCTCCTCGCCCTCTCTCTCTCTCTCTCTCTTTTATTCTCTGTTAATCTCTCTCTCCCTTGTTTGGCTGCTTCGCTACCAGACAGTACAGTGGCCAAGAGCAGTTGAGTGACAGGCTGACGGGCCAAATCGCTGGGCCGATTGCGTCCCCAAGCGGAGACGCCAGCCCCCCTCTGTACTTCTCCCTTCCTTCCTGCCCTCTGGGCCAGGTCCAGAGCCCACATCCTGGGAACATGGGGCCGGGCGGCTGCAGCCGACAGCTCTCTGGGAATGACACAATGAGAGAGTTCATAGGAAAAGCCGTGTCCGTGTGTGGCTGGGGAGGCAAAGATGCTGCCCACGTCAATTTGGCAACGTGCATGGCCCGATGTGCCGGCGTCAATCATGCCAGAAGTCAAAGCGACGCTCCATTAATTTTGCTCAGCATCACAGTCTTTTCCCCAATGATTTCTGACAGCACGAAAAACTGTTTTCTCTTTGTTCCATTTTGTTATTGTTCATTTGGTGTCCATATGAGGGTCTCTGATGTTCATAAAAAAAGGTCTTATGTATGGGAGAACACATTTCATGGAAACAGATTCTCAGAATAGCTTTTCACAGAACAAGAACACAGCAGAAAATATGACATGTTATAGCTGCAGTTGTGGACGATAACACTGCTGAGAGAGAAAACTGTGTCAAATGTCTGCGGACAGTTTGTACATATATAATAGTTCCTTAATTTCAATATGCATTGAAAGAGAATCTGCACGTAGCATGAAAATTTTCTCTCTCTGTCACACCGTGGTGGCCCGGCTGTGTTTCAGTGCTAGTGGTGAATACTCCTTAATGCGAACGCACAGTTTGCCCCTCAGCCAAGGGTTCTGGAGCTCCAGGGGACAGAAGTCGTCCTGAAGCCACTTTTCTCTGTTGTCCACAACCAGCACGAGGCCAAAGTGCTTCAACTGTTCAGGGCTGTAGTACACACACCCCTCCTGTTCGCCGCTCCCTCCACTGCCACCGAGCATGCGCCGAGACACAGTGTTCATCTCCTGCACCACCAGCTGGACCATCTCCTGTGCTGACGTGCCTGGCGTCACACAAAGCTGAAGCACAGGAGGGGAAGAAACCGTTCACATTCACAGCTGCATCTTACAAATGCAACAACAGAACTACTTTGTCATGTCAGAACACATCACTACCTTGACGCTGGTCTCCTTCGGCAGCCCTGTGCGATACTGTGGGTACACTCTGAGCGTGGCGTGACAGCCTTTCCTGAGGGCAGCAGGTGATGGCGAGGAGAGTCTCTGGGTGCCGCTGTCCTCAGATAACGTACGTGCTGGTGGAAGGTGTGGTAAGCAGCGCTCAGCAGAGCAACAGCGGTCCACTGATGAGGGCCTGTGCCACCTTCGCTGCGGTGAGGTGGAGGGTGAGGGGCAGGTGGCGTGGTAGGAGTAAGGCTGGTGGTGGGCTGAGGTGGTGGAGGGAAACTCCAGGCTGCTAGTTCTCACACAGAAGGCCTGTCTCTTCTCTGTGATGTGCAACAGCTCGATCTGCCTGCTGGGCAGGATGAAGTCACTGTCAAACAGCTCTGGGGCCCCTCTCCGCCTTTCTCCTCCACACCGGACTCCTCCCCCTACTCCGCACCGCTCGCCATCCCTCCCGTGCTGTGGCTCTGAGGCCTGGAGGACGTCTGGCGTGGAATCCCTTAGCGCCCCCCCTCCACGTCCACCACCGCTGAGACACGTCCCTCCTCCTGAGCTGCTTCCATCACTGCGCAGGAAGCCACGGGGCTCCAGGGGTGCGGAGGATGAGAGGGGTGAGGGGGGCAGCAGGTCCAGCTCACGGGGGCTCTGGGCACGACTGGAGTCATAGTCACTGTCGGTGGTGAGGAATACCTCAGAGGAGCCTTCCTCGTCTGATAGTCCAGCAAAATCTGCAGGATGCGAAAAAAACTAATTTGATAAATCAATTATATTAATTATATTAGAACATCAGAATCTTATAATTCAATGTCATGTTTGTAAGTTTGCTACGAAATCCTAAATCTACACCAGTATCATGTTACTGCAGAATCGAACATGTTTGTGTTGAGTAGGCTGAGTCTGGTCTGACCTGAGTGCTTGCGGCAGGGTTCGGGTGAAGGTATGGGGGAGGGCATGAAGTCTGGCTGAGAGGAGGTGGAGGGAGGCTTGTCAGGCATCACTTCCTTGGAGAAGTCAATGATCCAGCTTATGGAGATGCCTCCTGTTGGCTGCTTGTAGCGGGCGTACTGCAAGGCGTCCATAATCCACCTCGCATCCCGCCACACCTCCTCCATTTGCTGTTGTACAGTCAATGAGATCATATCTGTTCAGCTCAAACCCAGAGCACAAATACTAGTCCTCCACTAAATAATTCCTACACAGGAGAACATTGTGTTACCTTTACAGGCTGACTGGTCCTACCTGCATGTGTTCTTGGACCTGCTGGTGTTTCTTCTTAGCAGCAAGGAGCTCGGCCTCAGAGAAGGCCTCTCTTAGTGCCTGCTGGGACATGAGTGACTCCAGCTCCAGCAAAGCCGACACTCTGCAGTACTGTCCGATGAAACTGGGGCAATAGGTATTGAAGTGGACTGTGGCAGAAAGAGAATCCATTAATAATAATGAAAAAAGAAAAGTAAAAACACCATTCCAGTACATACATATTTATATAATTCCTCTCCCTCATTTCCTCTTAAAATTTTGTATACTAACCAAGCTCAAAGATCTGCAGCGGCAGCGTGAGGAAGCCGGAGCGGGGGGAGTACGGGTTGTTCTGACCCGGGGCTGTGCACACTTCATCTGAAGGTGGCAGGAGCAGCAAGAAGGACACTTTCTCCCCAAACTCCACAACTTCCTGGCTGTAAATACGGAAGTCCTGTGCCTGGACACAGAAACAGGTGATCTCAGTGGGCCTGTGTAAGTTTAACCTTACAGCAGAGGCAAAATACTGACATCGTGTCCATTGCGATCTTCATCTATAGCTTGATAGGTCATTTACATTCATTAATGTTACATTTTTATGCCCCCTCTGCCTTTATTTGATAGACTGTAGTAAAGACTAAGTCCCTGCTTGAACTCAAACTGCAGATGTCACAGCATATGGATCATAGACTTCTAGGCCACCATGAAGTCAGTTTTCACTCATTGAAGTATCTTGAAAGTAGAACCAGACGCTCAAACTCCAATAGTGGAATGAGAAGTAAGGAATATGGCAACTGCATGGTTTGCTATAATTAGAGGTTATTGCATATCAGTAATACACTGTTGGGCTCTATTGTGGAACAAGTCAAGGGTAAAAGTATCTTAGTGCTAAAGCAATATTTGTTGTTTTTAAGGTTTTTTTTAAACATCCATCCCATCTGGAAACAACATATTTCAGGTTTCAGTTCTACATTCTGAAAATAGTCTTATCAGCCAATGCATATATAAATATACTGCATATATCTATGTTTATATCCATGTCACTTTTCATAGTACATAGTAGCAGTGTCCCATGGGTGGAGCAGTGGGTGGTAAAGGATTTAAGCCAAATGGACAATGATTGCTGTTGTGCTGGAATTCAAACCGTGTTCTTTTATAGAAATCATGTAGAATTAGTGGTCTAACCAGAACTGGCTGAATATCCTTTGGAATCAGTTTCATTGCTTTGAGCTCTTGCTACTGCCTGCCTCTGGAACTTGGCTTCTCTCTACTGGTTCCATGATATCAGTCAAAATGATTCTACACAAAGTACAAAAGCTTGTATTCTAACCATAAAACCATCTTTCGCTTACTGATGAAGTCACACAGTTTGACTCTTTTTTCAGTCTGACTCCTGACCTGATTGCCAGGGACATTGATGTGGGCCATCAGGTCCTTGATGGCGCTGCGCAGGTCCTGTAGGAGGCGATGTGGAGCGCTCTGTACATCATGGTCCATTTCCATCGACTCCTCAAGAGAGCTGAGGGCCTGCAGCCACTGCCACTCCTCTCTAGAACCAACACATGTGTAAAACTCCTGACTCTCAAAATGCAAAGAATAATTTTTTTTCTCCAAATACAAACAGTCAGTTTCAACCAACTGCACCACATGATCATCGCAAGTACACTGAACCACGTGAACTGGGCATTGTTCCCCACCTGGACACGTTGCTGTTGTCCCGAATTTTTGTGTGACACAGGACGTTGGGGAGTTTCTGAGGCACCAGTGCTCTGATCTGCTCCACTGATGTACACAGCTTCAGGTAGCCCAGATATAAGCCTGGAGACAACAGCTTCCTGCTCCGTCTGTGATAGGCCAGCTTCTCCTGGGAACAGCAGGTGGATAGAAACTAGGTAAGGAGACAGTCCAGCAGTGCTGGCTGGGGCTGATTGTGTGGCGATACTGACTCTAATTTTGTGTCTATGAGCATCCTCACATTCATTTCAGTGGTGTTGTTGTCATGCTTTTCGTGTTGTTAGTCCATGAGAGACTTTAGTCTAAAACTGTTTAAAGTGGAAGTCAGCACTGCAAAATCTGCACATCAGCACATTTTTATGCATTTCATCATACAATTTGTTCATAACTGGCCACAAAACAAATATTTCAGTCAACTGCGGTTTCGCCAAAGGGAGTCTCCACTATTGTTTTGGAACCACAAGGACAAACCAACTTACACTGGAGACAAAACAGCATTGCAACAATGGTATCAAGTTTACCGGGCTATATAGACACAATCAACTTGTGGTTTGGTTCCAGTTTGTGGCCACTGTGAACAAAACAGCCACACAGTGTTGGTTGCAAAACACAAAATAACAACAATTAGCTAGATTATGATCATTGTGTCTGCTGCACTGAAATTCAAATCAACACAGCAGTGCCTCTGTGAACAGCTTTGAAGTGACTTTGAGAAGATGAACATCCCCGTTAGGTTGGCTGAGGTTCAAGATCTGACCTGAAATCTGCTGATTTTAATTAATATGATGGCAAGTCAGTTCAATATGTGTCCTTACAAAGGAGGTGACAAATGGAAGCGGAGAGTCATGATGATTAATGTTTGTCTAAATAAAGAGTGTCTGCACAAGCAGCACTCGTAATTGGAAGCACATTTCAATTTACTGTCCTATTGTTTCAGCCACGGAGCCTCATGTTTACTGGTTTTCTGTGAATGGGAGTTTAAAAACATTACAGCAATTTCAATAAATAAATGTTTTCCAGTGATTTTGGAGCATTTTGTTGTTGACAAAGTGCCGTACACTACACCGTTTCATCTTGCTAAATCTCTGGCCAACAAAAAATGTGAAGAATGAGCCTGATAAAAACCATAACCACTGCTGACAAACCCTCCTACCAGTCCTAAATGCTGTGGAAACTGCCTGTCTCCATAACAAAAGCAAAATTAACCAATTTTCCAAAACTGAGCTTCTCTTGCAGTGGGACTCACATGGAGTGTGATGAGGAGCATGTCTAAGGCGGTGGGCTCTTCAGGGGACGAGATGGACTTGCGCTGGAGCTGGAGTTTACAAAGCTGCGTCCAGCGTACCCCATCCAGGTTGGGACAGGCATTCATATCCTTGAGGAGCACCAGCAGGGCGTTACCGTGCTTGTCTTTGATTGGCTCAAGATACACCTGACCAAGGTCCTGGGTTCCCAGCATTCCCTGAAAAAAGTAGAGGGACAGAAGGAGGGTATATATATTACAGATCAGACTTTGAGATCATGAGGCCATAGTTACAACAACTGCCACGATTTCACAATTTCCATTACACATCGTTTGCAACTCTGAGGGCAGGTCTGCCGAGTGTTGTACTACCTGTAGATGGGAGACAGCCTGCAGCATCTTGAGGCGCGTCTGCAGAGTACAGGAGCAGGACGACTGGGAGGGACTGAGACACTGCTGCAGCCAGGGAATCTCCTCCCACAGGTAGGACACCTGGTGCAGGGACACACAAACAAAATCACACAATTAGTACACATTAATTAGCATAATCTCATGGAACAATTCATTCATGTTTATTTTTTCATTAACAAGACACTTATTTCCATAGTTTTTATCAGTTATGTGATGTTTGTATTAATGGTTTACAATGGGTTTGAGAAATCTGTCATTTTGTTGTTTCTTTTTATATATTTTTCTCCCTCTCTTCCTTTGAGTCTGTCTGTCTACCTTGGTGAACCAGAGGAAGTCCTGCATGAGTGAGCTGGAGTAGGAATCTTCAACCTCCACAATAGGAATCTGGTCCTCTGGCGTCACCAACACGTTATCATCTCTGTAGAATATGGATGTCAGATAGAGACCTCTGGAAAGTAACAAAGGAAAAGTACATGTGTTAGTAGAAGCAGTGCAGATACGTTCATTATGGCACCAAATGGGGTAAATAAAATAAACACACATCATTAAAAATGTGATAATTGGTCCCAAAAGTTAGCTGCTGGCTGACATTCATTATTGATATTCAATAATGAATGTCATGTGTTTTCTACAAAATGAGTCCTCAATGAAAACACAAATTGACACACATATACAAGTAGTTATGATTCCATTCATATTAAGGCAGCTAAAGATGATAAACCTTTTCAAGCTTTTAACAAATTTGCTGGTGGGTTGGAAGAGGTGGCGCAGGCTTTTGGATACCGAGTGCTTCCTGCCTTGTGGTGGAGCTTTGCACTGTTCTGCGTGGACGAGACAGAGAGGAGAGAGAAGTTAGTTACTCCCGTAGCGTCAGAATAACTGAGTCAGATGACTTCTTTTGAGTGAGCACACTGAGACTCTTGATGCTGAAAATCAGGGCTCTTCTGACCGACACCAGCGAATACCTCTGTCCTGACAAACTCTACACACATCTCCTCCACTGACAGGCCGTTACTTAATTGACAACAGACTTGACACGTCCAACAACACGGTTAGAGGGGAATGTTTTTCGACATTTCATGCGCTCCAGTGGCGCGGCACCATTTGACAGTCATGCTGGCTGCCAGCAGCAGACTATGGGCCTTGAGGGAACCACTCGCTCTCAAGTCCCAGAGGAACACTAACTGTGTGTATATGTGTGTGTGTGTGTGTGTTTACCTGCACATACTATAGCTGCTGGAGCATGGCATGTCTTGAGCTACAGCCATATGAGTGGAGCCAAGGAGCTGTAGTAATTTGTGTGTGTGTGTCTGTATGTGTCTTAACCCTTTGCCACTCACTGACAGGGAGGTCAGTTAAGTCTGCGGGGACATGTTTATTTTTAGAGGGCCTGGAGGGGGTTGGAGGCGAGAGAGGGAGGTGTGTGTATATATGTATGTGTGTGTTTGTGTGAGATAACGCACCTCCCAACTCATTAGAAACCTCGAGTCCCAAAACCTTCACAGATTCCCTCCCCTCTCCTCCCCTCCCAGGTGATCTTACTCCAGCCCCAGGCCACTTAAAGTCAATAAATCCCCCCATTCAGGACCCGAAAAGAACTAATTTTCTCTTCAGGTGGAAGAGTCGAGGTGGAGTAACAAGAAAAAACAGCGCCCCTCGACCCCTCTCACCTCCCCAAATTTCTCTCCACTTGCGGGTCTGTTCAGCTCCAGTCCTCCTGGCCTCAGTCCCTGTTTGACACTGAGTAAGACAGACAAGTAGGGCCGACTGCCTGTGTTAGTCAAGGCCTCTTTCAAAGTTTAATTAATAGTGTTTGGACAAGAGGGAGAAGGTGGCATGGGCTGTGAGCCGGGCTGTGATGGGGGTGCGTACATGGTCATGTGGGAGAGGGGACAGAGTTGAGAGCGAGCATGAGCGTGAATATTTGTGTCTGTTCGTGTACATGTGTATCTATGTGTCTGCCTGTCTATCTTTCTGTGTGTATATGTATGGACAGTAGACAGGACGACTGGCGGGCAGCGGGGGGTGGAGGGGTTGGGGGGAGGCAGCAGTAGTCAGTGTTAATTTATGCCTTGTCCTGACTCCAGCCCAAGACTTTTCTCTTACAGAAATAACAAACATGACCCCGGGACACGCCACCTTGGCTACCGTGCCTGAACTCTCAAGCTCAATCAGTCGCCGTCTGAAGAAGCAAGAGCCACTCAATACTGACTATTATACTGCGTCTTGCTCTACGGCAAATATGGTCTGGCCACAGTGGACAATAGTAAGTGGGTGAGTGTGTTCGGGCATGTGGGTGTGAGAGAAAAAGAGAGACAGCGTGCTCAATGCTAAATGCAGTTTGCTGTCACGTAAAAAAAAAAAAAAATCAGCGTGGACAGGTTTTGACACTTATGGGACCAACTTACAGCCAGCAGTGTTTGGAGATATAAACAGCTTGAGTGTGAGAGAGGCTGATCTGCATTTTGTCAGAGAGAGAGAGAGAGAGAGAGAGAAGTTTTCAACAGAGGAAGGGCTGAGTCATGGAAAGACGCATAAGGGGGTGGAGGGGTTGTTGAGACGGGGTGGGGTGGGGGGTGGGGTATTATTTTTGAGGTGGCATGCTGTCTTAGGGTGTATGGCCCCCGAAGTACTTGTCGTGCCTGAGATTGTGAAGTGTCTGTCAAGGTGAGATGAAACACAGCAATTGGGGAGACGGGTTACACCTGCAAGCCGGAGCATTGCTCATGTTCGTGTTTGTTTACACCGAGAATATTTCTGAAACGTGAACTAGACGGTGGCTAAAAATTCAGATGTGTTTGTTTAAAATGTGACAGGCGTAGTGAAAACGACAGCAGCTCAGGTTAATGCCAGAAGCTCATACCAAAGCTCAGGGTCCATTTCACTTCAACTTCAACTTTACTTCAACTGATACCAGCACTGATCTTAAGGTTAGGGTCAAGGGTATATGTAGTCGTGTAGTCTCAAGTTGTTATTCTACTTCATGTAATTCCATGGTTAAAGCCAATAGTTTTAGACATATAGTATGGTAGATATAACATGTGCTCATATTTAGTTCAGTACATCAAGTCACTATCAGTATCAGGTTTCAGGGTTTGGGTTTCACCAGGGGTCAACAAACCGTCACGGAAACCGCTAAAGCTCTCATATTACTGTTCAGTCTTCAGCTCAGTAAACATGCTCATCAAATCGATCAAAAAGTTGTTGATACCATGGCAGACACAGTGGCGGTGAGCCTCCTTTATCTGGCCGAGGAGCTGGTCTAGTGCCTCCTTCTGGCCTCTTTGCCGTGGGGCACGGCCGTCGATGTCCCTCCAGCCTGCAGGGGAGAAAGAAAATATCAGAGAAGTGACCATGTCATGTTCTGTGTTTTTCACAGTGCAGATATAAATGCACTGTGTCTGTCCTGTTATGCCCTATTTGCAAGAGCAATTTTTAGCCATTCAAGTGGCATCAGCCCTCCACTGAAATATCTCAGTAACTACAAACTGTACAGACATCTGTGGTCCCCAGAGCATGACGCCTACTGACTTTGATGATCTGACTTTTCTTGTTGCGCCTCCACAAGGCTGGCATTCTGACATTTTGCCCTGACAACTATCTGATGGGTTGTCATGATATTTCATGTTCCCCTTGTTGACTTGTAATTACATTATTTAATACCATTGCTTTTCATGTAGCACAATCCTCAGGTCAAACTTTTAACTTCTCTAAAACTTGGTTCTTTGTAAAATGGAAGAGATTCTCACCAGCCTCAGCTTTGATTTATGTGTAGTGCTAATTCGCAAATGTTAGAATAATAACATGCTAAACTAATATGATTATATCTGCTTTACCAGCACTTTAGCATTTTTGTGAGCATGTTAGCATGCATTTAGCTCAGTGCTGTGTCTAAAGACCTAAGTCTCATTCAGCTTCACTCAGTTTACTGCCTGTTGTACAGTTGATCATGCAGACTAGGTATTTAGGTGTAGCTGGTATTAAGTAGTCATATCAATATTTATCATGAAACTTCTAATCACTTATACTGGAACTGGAAGAAAGACACATGTCCTTCTTTGTTCCATATAGTCTCCTCGGTGGAATCAGACCGACAGTCTTTATTTAAGTGTAGATCAGCCCATGTTGACGACTGCCAGTCCTTTCCTTGTTTTTCAGCGTGCAAGGTTTTGAAGTTTTGTATTACAGACAGGTTGCTACTGGGGGGAGCGTACAGTTTTTTTTTTGGCTAGTATTGCACTCACAGTGGAATGTTTGAATACATCACCATCATTTGGTTTATTTGAAATTGCTGAACCTGGATCTATGGACCATGGAGCAATAACTTTGCTGAGATGAAAATAAACTTGACTTCTTGTTTGAACTTAAATGGAAAACTTGTTCGTTTGAAGCGTGTGTCAGAATCACACGACTCAGCAACAAGCTCCCAGAGACTGAAATACTCAAAATACATGTTAATATATTTTCTTTCTTTTAGTGGTTTTCATTGTAGTAAAAATAGCAGTCATCTGGATTATACTTGGCTGATTTGACACTTTCACAATTGTATGGCTATACTCTGTAGACACATACATTAGTGGGACTCCAAGTGAGGTCAGTCAGGGGATTGTGAGGGGGTTAATCAAATTCTGCTTAGGACCCCAAAAATCCTTGGGCTGGCCCTGTTCCTGAGGCCTCCAATAGTAGGAGTGTGAGGTGTGTGAGACGGACCGCTTCTCAAACAGGTCCAGTGTGTGTACTATAGGAAACAGCACCCACCCCAGTGTGAGAAAGCTGTGGTTGGCTGACAGACAGACCCACTGAGCACCAGTGCAACTGGCTGCCCCGCACATATTTGGGTTGAGATGTCAGTGCACACACACACACACGTGTACACACATGTAGTCTGACACACAAACACAGTGAAGCTGGCCCAGTGACAGAGAGTAAGGAAAGTAACACACCACACATCGTGCTACCGGCTCCGAGAGCAAACGACTCTGAATGTACAGTTACTGCAACGCAACCTCTGTCTCTGACTCCTTGTTTTCCTCTTTGTGTTCTCTCTGTGTTGTGTGTTCCTCTTTCCCACTCATACAGACACACTAACACTCCTCATCATAAAAACACTCAGACACACACACCACACTTTCTCTTCCCCTCTCACACATGACCAGCTCTGCCTTCTGCATTAGTTAGGCAGCATCCTTGCTTGCTCACTGGAGGATGTGTCAGCGATAACCCCCCTCCCCCTACCACCATCACCCGCCACCCCCCCCCCCCATCACCCCCAACCCAACTCCCTCTCCTGGAGCCCCCCGGAGGGTGCGTGGGGCTGAAACACGGTGAGCTCTATTCCCGGAAAGGTGCCTGTCCCGACAGGACAAGCGGGCCCTTTAATGGGCGTCCATGGGCCGGTATAAGGCCCCCACTGTTGGGGCCGCGCCGCACGCTACAGCACAGACATGCAAATATTTCCAGTGGTAGGCCCAAATGGAAAACACAAACACGCAACATCGAAATTAGCTCTGTGAGAGGGAGGGAGGTGGGAGGGAGGGAGGTGGACAGTAGAAAAAAAAGAGAGGGAAAGCCCAGTTTCTTAAAATGAAGACACACACACACAGACACACACACTCGCTGAAAAACATGGTGTGCTGATGAGGACAAACATGTCCATGTGTTCCCCAGATGTGCAATGAGTGTGCCAACACACCCACAATCATAGCACCTATGTTCACTCTCTTATAGTGTGTACCAACTGTACAGACTTTACAAGCTGCACACAAACAAACAGCGATCAGGAGAAACATTTCATAAATCATAAATACACTGACTTTCTAGGTCACATAATTTCACATAAATGATTTCATTTACTCCCAAACCAACAAATACAGATATACAAAAGAAAACATTTCAAAGTCTCCAGACCCTCAAAAATTGAAAGATAGATAGATAGATAGATAGATAGATAGATAGATAGATAGATAGATAGATAGATAGATAGATAGATAGATAGATAGATGGGAGAATGAGGGTCAGAGCTGCTGTGGTGAGTCAACACCTCAGCTGTTGTTGCACATGACTTCACGGTTAACTTCTTGGCTGAACCCGGGCAGCTTCTTCTGCCAGCCAGCCCCAAACACCATCCTGAGGCTATGGTTACACTCACTGACGTCCGCAGTGGGGGTCCCAAAACCCACCCAGCCTGCTGGCAAAGGAGGGCCCAGCTGTCACCCCCCCCAACACCACCAACTCCCCCCCTAATATTGTCACAGCAACTTTGGAATGACGTTGGAATAACCAAATCAATTAGGCGGATGTGAAATGATGCAGTGTCCAAGTCCCTTTATGTGTGGGAAAGCTGTGAGAGATTGTATCATTCATGCAGGACACACACAGACACAGACACACACACACACACATTTTTCAGCTACGTCCTGTGTGAAAACTATTTTTTTGGTGGTGTTAATTTAGTGAGGCCAGCCAAAACCCTTCAGGGGCACTTGTTTGGAGCTGCTGTTAACTGGAAGTTTTATGTTTTGTTTTATGTAAAATTTAGGCACAAACATGTACGTACACATATGCGAACACAAAGAAGAGACTTACTGGAAGGCGCAGCGCAGGCAGGGGTGGAAACTAGTGGAGGCCCCCAGCCCTTCATGTTGTAGGCTGACACCTGGACATAGTAATAGGTCCCCTGGAAAGGACAGGACACATGACAGTTAAGGCACAATGTGGTTGCAAGCAGCTACGACTGTAAAGGAAAGGGCATCTGTAAAGGTGTGAAGGCATATATGTATGTCTGTATTTATGTCTTGATATATCCCTGTCTTCGTATTAGAGTGTCTGTGTGTGTGTGTGTGTGTGTGTGTGTGTGTGTGTGTGTGTATGGGCGAAGGGTGAAGGGTCTATCAAGAAGCTCATTCTGTCTCTGTGCCCAGTGTGCAGACAGCAGGCCTGTGTCTCTCCTTTCTCAGCCAGATCAATCAAACCAGCCGCCGACACTTCCTGACCTCGCCTTGACCCCTGTCATGTGACAGGAGTGAGCTTTGGCTGGCAGCAGGGGTCTTAAAGCAGGGGGAAGGGGTTTCTCCCACACAATAACAAACAACCAGTGGAGTGTCCATTTGTCTACATGCCCACTTAAAAATGCCAAACATAAATCAGGTGGCAGGCAACCAAGCTGCTCTTTTTATCATTTTGGAGGCTGTTTTGCAACTGTTGCTTATGAATGGAGCCAAGACTTTAAAAAAAAAAACAAAACAAATCAGCCATGTTTTCCATTTGTGTTCTGAGCAGCGCCATGAGTCTTTCACCCCCATCGTTTGGGATTGATGGTGCCTACAACTTGTGTGTCGGGTTTGATGTATGTAATAAAGAGGAGTCACTGGGGAAATGCCTTCAAATGTCGCCTTAGCAAACACCTCAGGCTCACATGTAAATAATATCAGGGGCCTTAATGTGGGAGAATAGCTTCCAAATTTTTTATCGGTCAGCGCCAACAGCTGGAGAAGCTAGAGTTTAGAGGCTCTTTGTGTTGCTTTGTCACTCACAAACTACCTTATAAATCATGATTGTTGCCTTTTTATCTGGTTGTTTTTAGAGACTGAGGTAGCAACAGAGGAAATAAGTTGGCTGGACCAGCTTCATGAGAAGATGGTTTTATGTGCGGGGGTGTAGGGGAGGATAAATACACATGGGTAGATGTTCTATCCAGGAAACCTTCAAAATCAGTCAAATTTATTTTCAGTTTAGCAGCTCCTGGTGTTTTCTCTTGACAGCATCACATTTAGGAGATTTATATAAATGCGAGACAAAATAAAGAATCTGAAACAAAAGACTCTTCCTGATTTATACTGACTGATTGGATCATAGTGAAGTACTGACTCAGCATTTCAGACCATCAGTAACATGGTGGAAACAGAAATGCCGGCAGAACCTACAGAAGTGAGTCCAGTGATGTTGCACTGTAGCAGAGTGGCGTCAGCCACCACCATCTCCCCCAGCAGAGGACTGAAGGATGGAGCACTGCTCCAGCTCACTGCAAATACACACAAACACAAGCACAGCCACAACAAAAACACTTTTTAACATGTCTTATATGTGCTTTAAGAATAAGAAATATATGACATTATTTTTTAAACACTTTAAAAGGTTTTGGCATCTCATTTAGCTCCAGAGCTTTACACACTGTGATAGTGGATGGTGTGAAGTAAATAAAGCAGTGGCATGGACGCAGTGGCTGACCTTTGTACTTGGTAACCACAGCAGAGTTGACGCAGAGGGGTTCCTGGAAGTCCACCCTTAGACTGATGTTGCTGCTGACAGACAGGCGGACAACACTGGGAGCGTCTGGAGGGTCTGAGGAGGCAGACAGGCAGAAAGATGGCTGAGTAAATAAGTAAGATTAAAAAAAAAAAAAAATACTTTATTAATCCCGAGGGAAATTCAAATTGTCCAGGTGCTTGTTCATGTATTTAGTTCAGATTTGAGTCTGTGTCACGAGCCGCTGCCTGGTGTTGAACAGTCTGATGGCAGTGGAAACAAAGGATTTCCTGAATTAAGACGTCAAAATGACAAAAACACACTACTACTTTGCAAAAAAGTATGAGCTTGAGAGGACTTGCCACCGCTCTGCTAGTACGATTCGAAAAGTAATAAAAAAAATTAGCAAGTAGAGAGACAGACAGGTAAACAAAAGCAGACTAGGATACTATAATACTACATATTATTACCATTATAATTTCACATTCAATTTCAGAAGTATAAAAAGTTTGAAAAGTATCAAGTTGTGGATGCTTGTGAAATTGAAGCAATTACAGCCAGTAATGGATAGAAATGACAATAACGTCACATCTGTAATCCGCCATCTTCACAAATTAATGTCAACTGAATCACTACTGAGAGCAGGCGATGGTGTCATCGACTATGATTGTGAATATCCGCTCCATAAACATCATTCTGAAATGCGGTATATAATTTCCATCCATTTTCACACAACATACCTCTCACATTACATGAGTATGTGGAATTATAAAGTAGGGAAAGATCTTTTTTGCATCAAAGTGCAGATTGGTTGGTGGAGGGGGGGTGGGGGTGTGTGAGTGCGTCTGCTTTCACGCGGTGGCTGTCTACCCTGCCGCTAAGCGTGTCATGAAATGCCTATAAAAAATTAAAGCAGGAATACAGGCGCGTTATGTTTGCACACACACACAGTTGTCTGCTAGGCATCCCAGTGTGGAAGCATTTAACTCGGTCCAGACAGAATGCCAGCAGAGAAAAAGGGTGCAAAAAAAAAAAAACATGAAAACCAAAGACGACTGCAACGATCTGAGCGGCATGTTCTACATGTGAAAAAATCTCTGCAACATCAAAGTTCCCCCGAAAGCCTTACTAGCGTGCTCGAAGCCCGTCTGCATGCGTCTGAAGAGCCGGAGCCTCCACTCCCAGGCTTTTAGCTGCCTCTCCCGGTCAGATCCCTCCCGCTCACAGGGACCCTCGCTCCGCACCTGGGCCTGCAGCTCTGACACCCGCTGCTCGGCCTCCTGCACCAAGGTGGCCAAATGGACAGCTCGGCCCTCCAGACTCACAACTAAGAAACCCATGGGAGAGGCAGCGAGAGAGACAGAGGGAGAGAGAGAGAGAGAGAGAGAGAGAGAGAGGTCAATTCCTGCACACTGTATCAAAAGAAAAGTTTCATTGGCCTCAGGCACATGTTAAAGCGACTCCATTATTTTAAAATGACTCTGACATCCAGAAAATACTTTTATATTCACACATAAAAACAGTTGGTAAATAGACGTCAAAGCTGAGCAATGCTGGACTATAAATCTGAGTGGGCTGTTTTTCCAACCAAGATTCAAAGAGTGAATGCAAAATACTGTGAATGTGAAACGATGATAGTGAAAGTTCCTAATTAAAAGAAAATTCTCCTGTACAAGCTTTTTTTTTTTTTTGATTTGAACTATTAAATCCAGTAGAACAAAAACTGTGCTCATTACAATATAATTTATGAGCTTCATCAGTGAAGTCAATATTGTGCTGGCTTTACTTTGATCAAGTGCTTCAACGATGCACGTGGCCGCACTGATATTGCAAGGAATTGCCTGCAATGTTGCAAATTGCTTTTGCAGGCCACTCTTTTTAATGTCTTTGTTTGCCAAAATGCTGCGGCAGATTCCTCAATAAACTTCATTTAATGTAACTAAGCAGTCCCTTTTTAGAGATGACATCACCTAGAAAATGACACAGAAAATGGGCAATGAAAGTCAGAGGAGTGAGAGAGGGAGGAGTATTCTTCATATGCGGTTATATGGGAGCACAAAATGGTGGGAACATGCATAGACATCGTTTTAAACAGCCATTGTAAAAGTATTTTTCTGCAAAACTTGTGGAAAAATGTGTATAACTCATCTATTTATATCATATACCACAGGCTCATGCTGCCTCCATCGGAGGAATGTTTTTCTCAAAGGGGGTAAGGGGTTACTAAAACAATGTGAACAATGATGTTTACTTACACAAAAAAACACATCACTATAGTCATGATCAGATGTAACGCCCACTGAAAATATTCTAATCATGGCTGAGCGGTTAGCGATGGCGGCTGCTGGTGGCGCAACAAAGATCAAAGGGTTCGCAGATCACTCCAAATAAAACTATACAACAGGTAATGTAAAGCTGTTAAGGTCACAAAGGACAGTAGCATACTGTACTTCTTCTTTGGTGGCTGGTCATTCTTGGAGTGTTTGGGACTGGTGTGTGTCTGTGTTTAGTCTGTGTGGTCTGTGTTTGTTCATTGTAGATTCCACTGTTGAGCGTTAGATTCCACTGTTGACAGTAAGTTTAAAGCTCCGTGTCAAAATGTCCATCTGGGTGTTTAATTCTGCGGCTCTCTCGGTGTCTCCTCAGTGGCTGTGAGCTTCTCTTTGAATCGCAGCGTCCTTTCTGGGTGTCAGTTGTGTTGTTCGCTTCAGCCACTTGTGTGAAGACCTGAAGGCCGTCTTTTAGAAGAGGTAAAGCGAGTGTTGGAATTGAGTTTTAAGGTTCGGGTTTAAGTTGGGATTATTACTGAGGATCCTTGGATGGGTGAACTGCTGAAGGTCCGTGATGATTTATATTTCCAACCCTTCTAGGCCTAGAAACGGGTCCAGATGCTGTCACCAGTGTGTACGTGTGTCTTGATTTGTCCTTATTTCACATCAAGGCCGGGATCCTCAACAGAACATTAAAGTGGCTCAGTCCCACTGAGAGCCGTCAAGGGATTTATAATGTGAATATGAAGTTGCTTTAGAGATTTGTTTGATTGTCTTTGTCTGCCCTTGTCTCTGTGGTAACCACACACTGAAGTCAAGCACGGCAAATATCAATAAGCATCAAAATCAATTGCTTTCAGGGCTTAAGGAAAAGTCTGCAGCGCCTCTGATGTCAATTCTCCTCAGATGGAGTTTGATTAGTACATGCTTACAAAAACAGAAGGCAAGCCTTTACTTTCCTTATGTGCTGTTCTCTCCTTTTCTCTCCCTTTCTCTCTCTCTCTCTCTGTCTCTCTCTTTCACACACATGCACACACACACGACTTGCGCGCTCTCATGAGTTATTTGGGTTCTAGAGAGAGAGCACAATCAAAGAGCGAACTTCAGTAAACACCACTTTCCATTCAAGTGTTTTCAATTTAATGATACCTTTATAAGACGTCTGGCTCAGCTCTGGAGAAATGTGTGTGTGTGTGTGTGTGTGTGTGTGTGTGTGTGTGTGTGTGTGTGTGCACAAGTACAAACACAAACAGCCTAGGAGCCTTACTGGCGAGTTCTAATCATTAACAGAAGAAGGGAGCGGAGGCTCAGCAGATCACAGACAGTGAAAAGTGCTTACGAAGATGACTAATATTGCATCATGATTACCACCCCTTCATCGCCTTTAATACGTTTTTGCTGCCAACAGAAAACAGAAAGAAATGTGTGAGTTTGTCAGTAGCGTGTAAATGCATGCATTACTGCGGTGCATGGCAGGAGATTGTGTTATTGGTTATGTGTGCATTGTTGCTTTGGGCAACACCTGCAGCAGCTTTGGTTTCAGCTGATGTTGTGACAGCAGCTTTGGCGGTTGCAGGTTCCCACAGATGAAGCCCAAACAAACTCTTTGTGATATCACTTCTGAGCTATGCCAAACACTGAAATCTACACAGGGGAAAAAATAATTAGAGATCAGTCAGTAAGTGACAGATGTGGTTTTACTCCTATCATTAACTTGTAAAGGGTACAAGTTGTGATTGGCAGGAGACAACTAACTTTTTCCACACATGATTCGATTGGCTTAAGGATCAGACTACTCAACAAGCTTCCTTGTGAAAGCCAAGGTAACATTTTCTATGGTGTGACTCACCTGTAGGCGAGCCAAAGTTATATTAGCAAAATAAAAGCTTGTCAAAATTTACAAGGAAAAATACATGAAGACACGAGAGAAGCATTGCTCTTATTAGAGAGATTATGTGGTGGTGACCCCAGGGGGGATTTTGGATATTTTTTACAGAACAAAAGATGAATAGAGCAACTACACTCAATTTTATATAATGACTATCTCTGTACAATTGTATGGACTGTAATAATAGGCTTCATATGAGCTTTGGGAACCTTGTGTGACCTCCCTTGTAAATATGTTTCAGGTTTTATTCCATTGTGTTCAATCCCAGAAAAAGAACACACTCCAGCTAGTAGGTGTTTGTGCTATGATATAATGACAAAAAGAAAATGAAAAAAAAACAAACAACAGAAAAAAATAAACAAACCCAAAAAACAAACCAGATGTGACTTTCATGTAGAAACTGTAAAAGCGACACTCACAGTGGGGGCTCTCCTTGGCACCGGCTCGCAGTAGCAGCTTGGCCATGGGCACGTTGTTGGTCATGATGGCGATGTCGAGGGGCAGGAGACCCTCGCTGTTTGGAGTGTTGAGGTCCAGCTCTTCCAGACTGTACTGGGACAGAAGCAGCTGAACCAAGTCCAGCTCCTGGTGCTCCACTGCCTCAAACAGAGCTTCATTACTCTGGAACTGTGACACAAACACAGTTCACATGGAGTTGAGTTGGAAAGCTCATCTTATGATACTTTGACACATTTTAGCTTTTAACAGTGAATGTTGAGCTTTGTAATCATGTGCAACCTGCTCACCCTACACACACCCACAATGCCTCACTCTATATACTTTCTGTCTTGCTCTACAATAGATGAATGGGTGGGTGTATGATCTTACTACCTGAGGTTCTCTCACTATCCAAGCCTTTATGTTTTCCCTGACTATTTTTAGACTACAATGTTCCCGGGCTTGTTATTTTTTCCTTCTCTCTCTCTCTGACTTACTATGGTGGTTTTGCGCAGCCTCTCCTTGTCTCCTCCCCGTCCTGACACCACACTGTCCTCCAGGGCAGGGGGGTTGGTGCCCACACGGAACTTTCCAGACAAGTTGCGGTATAGGCGGCGAGCCGCGCTTGGCGAGGACAGGCTGGCTGACTTGCGGGCTGGGGCCGGCTGGTGGGCCTGGTCCCCCCTCATGGGCTGCGTCATCTTGGCAGAGTCAGCCCTGGAGGAGAGACAGGTGGGTGAGAGACAGGAGGGAAGACAGAAGAGTGGAATATGACATTTTATACAACACATGGACCATGTGATCTCTTCTCGCCCATTAAGACCACATGAGACTTCACATCTTTAGAAAAGATCAAGAGTGCCAAGTGCAACAGACTGAGAACAGGAGAAGGCTGAGCACACTTAGGTTCAGAAAAGTATTATTAAAAAAACAAACTTTCAGCCTCTAGACCTTCATTGTGACCTGATGCCCCAGCGATGATCTGGTGACTGGAAATTTGGCGTGCCTAAGTAGTAGTTTCTTGGTGACAGGCTACTCAGCAACCAAGTTTAGATTTGGGCTCTGGAAAACAGCACCAGAAATTCATAGAGCTGAATGTGGCAATATTGTTTTATGTGCCAGGGCATCAGGGTCTTACATGACTCACATTGTACTATATAACAGCTCCACATATCAATTGTTGAAACAAATTGAATGCCTAGTGTTGATGTAACAGTATGTATGGCAGTGCCTGTCAGGATTTGTGGATTGTAACCTCTTGATGCAAAGTAATGTCCACTCATGACCCCTATCACACACTGCATGAAGGATGGTGAGCAGCGAATCTAAGGTTTATTTTGCCATTTTAATTATCTGGGAAAAAAAAACAAAACATTAATCCAAAAAATGGTTAACACATTTGCATAGTCAAAACTTGTTTTTTAAATCCCATTAATACCACAATCCCCAAAAATGATCTCCGCCCCCCTGGGAGGCAGGACCAAACACCTGGCTGAGAACCACTGATCTATGGCATGGTGATAAATGACAATGATCTGCCAGATGGACACCATGTTGGCATATGACTCATCCTGCACTGGCAATGTCGGCTGCGGAGCCAGTTTGCCAGTGCTGTTCTGTAACAGCATCTCTTGCCACTGGCGTCTTGGCATCACTGGTATGATGACTATGCTGCCGCTCTCCATTCTGCCATGGGAACTATGTAGATGATGGTGAGTTTCTAGGGCGAGTCTGGTACATAGTGTTCACACACACTCAGCTGCTGAAGGAAATGTCAGCGGGACTCTACGGTAGATGGTGATAGACTCCATGACAGGTCCCACCGAACAGAGGCAGAGAGATAAATGAATTCCTAAAGGGTGCTCTTTCAACACCTTTCTCTCCCTCTGTTCCGCGCTCCCCTCCTAACTTCTTAAAAACTCCCTTTTTATCATCTCCTCCCCTCTCTGTTTTTCTTCTCCTTTCCTGTCCCTTGCTCCTGGCCTTTCACTCTTTCCCTCTATCTCCTTATTGCCTTCCTCTTTCTCTTCTTGCCTTGATTCAAGACTTGATCTTTGTTTTATTGTGATATGATGATAAACAATAAAGATATAAACAATAAAGAATCTCTCTGAAATAGATAGTTGTGTTATTGTCGCTTTACTTTGATACCATTTCTTGAAAGGTAAAAAGGTTTCATAAGTCACCTTAATAAGTAGGTTATATCTAATTTTTGAGATATTTATCTTCCAAAAATAATAAAATCCCTAAATCCCTGCAGCCATCAACGTGTTTGTCTCTTGCCATGTGTCCTGTTCAAGTCCTTGAGAAATGCTTGCTTATTATCGGTCACTCTGGAAAACAGCATCAGTTAAATACCACAAATGTAAATGTTGCTCTTAAAAAGCAATGGTTTGAACAGGAGCAGGGACAGCTTGAGGAAAGTAAATAAAGGTTGAGTTAGTTTGGGCCATCACGCCATATGCCAAGAAGTATCACACAGGCCAAGAACAGATTTGTCAAGGTGAGAACATCTGTAGGAAAAATGTTATTTATACTCCCGCTCCGCTATGGACGTGTGAACCCACACGATCATGCATACACACACACACACACACACACACAAACCCTCCCCCAACACATGCAGTTCGTACAACAGCTGACAGCGGCCCACATTGTAGACTTTAAAGCAGCTCCGAGCCCCCGCAACAAGCCCTTTTTCACAGGGCCGATACACCTAAAATACCCCCGATCCCTGTCCCTTCCCGCTCCGTCCCATCCATCTCCACTCCATCCCGTAATAGAGGCCTTATTTTAGACATCCTCGTGTTCCCGGCTGGGCCTAACCTATTCCAGGGTTCCAGATAAAGCGCGACAGGTATTTGGAATAATTTTTCCATGGGCCTGGCCCGGAAGATAAAACAAGAGATATATTTGTAATGCATGTGCCGGTATCCCATTTCAAAGAGAAAGCCCATTGGAATCCAGCCCCAGGCTTATTGTTATTTGCCTGAGATGGAACAGACGACTTTTTTCTGTCGGCAGGACGGTGCCCCATCACTCTCTGACGACATTAGGGAGTGTGTAATATTGTGTGTGTGTATGTGTGTGTATGTGCATGCGCTTTCAAAGAGCATCCTACACGTGAGATTGGGATGTCATTCCCCAATGACATGCCCCCTACCCTACAGAAAGATAAAGGACGGTACATGACAAACAGAGATGTTTAAAAAAAGCTATACAACCCTAACAAGCAAGTGTCTGTGAAAGAGAATGTACGATGATAAGAAGTGAATGCGAGGATTTCAACGCAGCGTTTTCAGCCACCAGTTTATTCATACTGTTAACGGACGACCATCGTGATGACCACATGCTTTTGTTACCTCATCCAGCCATTGGCCTCAGTGGCTCTCCTAAAAAGACAAACTTTATTTCACTAACGCAATGGCTCAAACATTAAAATAGAGGGAAAACAGACAGCTGAAGTTAAAATCAGTATATCCACACACCAGATATTCCTTTTATCTCAGCATCTTCACCACCCTGAGGCCACTGCTTTTAGACTGAGACTGCTGCTGCTCCAAAAAAACGAAAAACAGAGATACAAAAGCTCATGACACTACAAATAACCACACCTGAACTCACTTGAACTCACACAGACACAGACAGAGTGAGTCTATGTCACACAGTTTCCTACAGTTTTACCAGTTTTGGGAGGCAGGAAGCAGTTGTTCTGGGAAACCAAAGTCTCTACCAAAAGCCAGGCTCCATGTTTGGCCCCTGATCAATCCCACATCAAATACAGCCAGCCTGCTGCAGTGAGACTGGATCAGCCCCTTAAACAATCAGCACCCCCAAGTTGCAAACATGCATTCACACAGCATTGGCTTTATTAGTTATTGCAGCCCTGTTTACGCAAACAGCTTATTCCTCCAGACAGTGAGTCACATGTAAACAAGGACTACATGTTACGCAGAGAAAGTCTAGACATTCATTTACTGCCTGACTAAAAGTCAAGATGGGAAAGACCCGAGATTTAAGAAAATGATAAATAATTGTTGGTTCCAGTATTGCAGAAAATGCAAAGTTTCCGGGGGTTTTGTGTGAGGGAAAAGGTGGTAGCCTATATATAACGGTTCATAACAATGGTGGGCAGAGGAAGATCTCAGAGACACTTCAAAGCAAATCTGCAAACTGGCAGCAGAGTGGAAAATGTTGCTTGGTCTGACAAATCAGTTTATGTTGCAATATATACAGTAAATGACAAGGTCAGAACCATATGAGAGAATGAATGCATCCAACCCATGTCCAGGAGTAACCACACACACACACACACCCCCACACACACACACACCCCCACACACACACACACACACACACACACACACACACACAGACATCTTTGAGCAATTTGAGCATTTTGATGGGCTGGCAATAAAATCATCAACAGGTATCTGGCACCTGTTGTGGTTCTTGGTCAGAATTGAGATTAGATACATTTTTTCCCACTTTCTCATCAACACCGCCAACAGTAGGGTTTCTTTGAATTCTCTTTTTTCTTTCTCTCTCTCTCTCTCTCTCTCTCTCTCTCTCTCTCACTCTCTCACACACACACACACACAGTTTGTTTTTGTGTCTGCCTCCTCTGCCTGTCACTGGCGCAACACATTCATGACATTTGTTAATGCAGCTCAGGGGAGAATTGGGAGCAATGGATCTCCTTGCTAATGCAAATACAGCAGAAATGTTGTCAGGAAAGAATGAGGTTGCATAGCTGGAATCTCTATTTTAAGACAATTATTTGTTCATCCCCACTGGGTGACGTAGAAATGGGTAAGACGAATGGGAACTTGAATGTAAGCAGAAAAAATGTTCTTGGCCAACACTTCTGCTTCTATAAATATAGATAACGTTAATCTAAACTATAAACAATGGAAAAATTTTTGCACAGCACACACACACATGCATTGTGGGGTATCTACAGGCATGTTTATGTGTGTGTATGGTGTGCATATGTGCATGAGCATGTTGGCGCCGAACTGTGTAGAGGAGCATGAAAAAAGATTTTATTAAGCAACAACACAATTATGTTGAAGTGAGGACACGGAAACACACACACATACAACTATATATGGACAGCCACAAGAGCATATTTATCCCAAAGGGCTTCAAGGCACATAGAGCTGAGGAGATTATTTCTTAAAAGAAACATTTTACAACAAAGCACTGCTGCAGCCAAAATCACTTTCATTCTGTCTGTTTTCTTTTCCCTCCGTCTGGTTCTTTCCCCTCATCTTCCTTCCTTGTGCCCTTGCCTTTGCTAGACTTCATGCTGCCCCCCAAACTCCATCCTATTCCAGCCCATCACAGAGTGACACACTGTGAGCTGTGTGCTGACAGGAACCCCCCTCCCCAACACACACACACACACACACACACACACACACACACACACACACACACACACACACACAACTTCCAAACTCCTCACAGGACCAGTCTACCGCCACGAGAACACATAAATCTCTGCTGCATGTTAGTGTGTGTCTAATCGTGTTTATTACACATGGGCACAAATGACCATTCATATTAGTTGACATGCATTGCTTCGGTTGCCTGCACAGGTCAAGTCCCACAAACTAAACAAAGAACTGGAGGGAGGTAGATGGATAAAGAGAGTGAGAGAGAGAGAGAGAGAGAGAGAGAGAGAGAGACAGAAAAGGCAAAGAGCGGCACCAGAAGGACAGTGCTCACTGAAAACACAGTGGTGGGGGTCAGAGAGGCAGACAGTGAGAGGAGAAAGTTGCACAAACTCACTCACTCACACATTCACACAAACACACACACACACACACACACACACACACACACTCTCACACACACATACACAGAGTACACTGGCTGCTCTAAATGTGGCTTGTAGAAGGAAATTCTGAAATCTGAGTCTTGGCACCAGACAGGCTGGAAGCAGGCAGGCTGCTGGACGCACAGAGGGAGAGAGAGAGAGAGACAGAGAGAGAGAGTGGATGGAGGGGCGGGGGGGGGGGGCAGTATTACTAGAATTTATATAGCCGCTGTACCCTCTGTTTGGCTCTTATCAGCTTATAGGCAACATGAGGCCACGCCAGCACTCTGACCTGCAGCCTCTCGCTCGCACTAGTTGGCATGGCAACACAACAAATGCAGACATACTCGCTTCTGCTCACATACTAAAGAATATACATACACATGCACATGTGCAGCAGTGTGTTGAGATTTCATATGGCTTTATAGCCAACATGACAATCAGAGGGAGTCTTCAGGGTCATATTTTATAGAGGATATTTCAGTGAGGGATGTATCAGCTGTGCGCATGAGCGTGCTATTGTTTCAGTGGTACACATTTGCTAAAAACATCCCCCTTCCCTTTATTCCCAAGGAGCCTACATAGTGGGATGCAGATGGATTATCCTACCAGATGTGCATTTGAAAAGTGGTAGACTGGCCTCTAAGCAATAATCAGTGAGATTATTAACATGGCCTCTCATAATCAGATCACTGTATATTCTTCTGATAACAAGCATCACCTAGACAATATTTTGCCACTGTTGAGTCATCCCGTTTTGCTAATCCACTGCCCACTGTAGCGTCAACTTCCTGTTTCTGATTAGCTGGGAGTGCTGAGATGTTGTGGACCTTTGTTCTGAAGAGATGCAACAGTAACATGCAGATATGATTCTCTCCTGACGTCTCTCACCTGTGTGTGTGGCATTGCACCACAATCCCAGGAGCTGTGTTGACTGTGATATGTATAAGATCACTGGTGCCCAAGTTGGTTTGAAAACATCTGTTAGAAGTCACAGCTAGTCAGAAAGTAACTGAACTGTAAACCCGCTGTAGGCACTCTGCTTTTACTTATGCTTCTAACTCATACATGAGTCACTTTGAAGTGGGAGCTGTGTGCATAACTGGGGAGTCGGGCAAACTGTGGACACCAGGTATATGCCATACCATACTGCATGCTCCCACATGAACACACTCACACTGCCCTTTATCCCCCACCTCCCTATTTACACAGTCTTTTTCTCTGTCTCTCCTTTTATCTTGTCCTCTTCTTCTCACTTTCGCTCTCTCTCCCTTGGGAGAGCGGCAGAGAAAGAGTGGGCGGTCCGCTGTATGTTTAACCTTTGAAGTGGGCCTGCTGTGCCGAGCAAGGCCTGCCACCTGTTGGCTCAGTGTGTGTCCATGTGTTGTGTGTGCACGCAGAGGTAAATCTCTCTAATTTTGATGAGGGGGGATGTGGTGGCGGGCAGCGTCCGACGTTCTCAGGAGGGGGGTGGTGGTGGTGGTGGTGCTTCCAAGGTAGGATCACACACACAAACATACATACAACCCCTCCTCTGTCAGAGGCTTGGTGACACCATGTCTCCCACGGCGATCGTGGGCCCAGCCTGGGTGGCTCCAGGCCTTCTGTGTGTCTCCCAGTGTGTGTGTGTGTGTGTGTCACACCAAAGGGGTCCCTGTCTAGGCCGCCATATGCCACCCACCCAGCCAGTGAGAAGAAAGAGGCGGGGGCGACCCCTGGCCACTGAAGCCACCAGTTGGCCCATTCTCTCAGTCACACGCCGGCCGGGCGCCATGTTTATCTGGGATAGGGATGGATGGAGTTGGTTGGGGGGTGAGGTGGGGTGGGGTTGGGGTGGGGTGGGGGGTGGGGGGGGTTTACTCTTGACTGCAATAGATAATTTGTAAAAATGATAGAATAAAAATGATAACATGCTGACTGGATGTTAGACAGAGTGGAAAGGTAGCACAAACTCATTTAAAGTGTGTGTGTGTGTGTGTGTGTGTGTGTTTAAAGGCTTTAAAGGATGGCACATGTGGGACTCAGCAGCTTGTCATGCCATGAGCCATAAAGGACCATTCACAGATGGAGTCGAGACAATTGTAGCTGTGAACATGTGAAGGAAGATGAAGATCTGGATGGAGGATATTAGGACGGACTCACTTCAGGTCCAGCTCTGGACAGCACTTACACTGGGTGAAGTAAATGGGGTAACTGCTGTCAGTCAGCTAATTGGGTTAGAGGTTAGGGAGGGAAAACATAAGAGTGCAGAGAATTCCTCTGAACTGACAACAGTAAGTAAAACTTTTTGCTGGCTATCACAGCACCTCTGTTCCTTTCCAGTGTACACTGACGTGGGCGTGGACGCCTGCACTACCTGGGCTTCCTATCTCAATCTGCAAACCATTTTCCAAGACTAGTTTCAAACCACAAGCCTCTTGGGTCCCCAGTTGATTTTCTTTCTGCCTCTGACCCTGAATCCATCCCTCAAACACTCACAGAGAGTAGGCAGAGGGGTATAGGTCCCCCAGTCTCGGTTGTCTTTTATCAGCTTATAAGCAACACATGGAGCCACGCTAACCCTCTGACCTGCTAGCTGCCTGTCTCTGCACACACACACGCACAAACAGAAACAAACACACACTGACACACCACATTAACTGCACAGCTCTTTTCTCCCATACTCTTTATTTCGTAACTTCTCCCTCTGCTCCCTCTTTCCAAAATTGCAGTTGAGTTTTCAGAGCTTGTCGCCACTCTCTCTCTCTCTATCTCCCTCTCTCTCTCAGTCTCTCTCATTATATTTTCAATCTGTCTTTTCATCTACTTCAGTCTCAATCATTTTCTCCTGATCTACCCCTCCTCTTCTTACCTATTTCAGTCCTCTCTGACCCCCCCCCCACTTCTCTCTTTCAGTCTACTTCCCTCCTGCTGCCCTCCAACCCCCCACCCCCTGTCTCTCTGTGTCTGTGTGCTGAGTTGAGGTTTGGAGTGGAAACCAGAGTATCAAATCGGAGACACACAGGACAAGAGGGAGCCAGCCTCATAAATCTCCCTTAGTGCAGCCCACAGCATCCAGAGTCAAGAACACAGTGTGTGTGAGCATGTGTACATACACACATATTTCAGTGCATGTGTTTGTGTTATTGTGGGTGCATGCATCCCTAAGGCTTTTTCAATGCATGTGTTTTCTATGTATGCGGCGGTATTTGCAGTTTATTAATCTGTGTGAATACACGGATGTGTGTGTGCTTGTGTGTGCTTGTGTGTGTGTGTGTGTGTGTGTGTGTGTGTGTGTGTCTAAGACAGAATAGCCCAGGGCCTGTCCAAAAACAGAGGTAAGCAGAAATTTTGCTCCCTCATGTGGACTGGAATCTATAGCCTCTCATCTCGCCAACAGCTCGGCCTCAACAAATGATTATTGCAGGCCAAGAGGCAGCTGAAGTACAAACTAAACACCACACCTGAAACTGTGAATAAACAGTCTTGTTCGGAGGAAAATGTTTCCTGTATCCTCAAGAGTTTTTCAATAAAAACTAAACTCCGGTCAACTCTGTCATCAAAGAGCACGAACCTTTTTAAAATTTTTTTTTTTATCTGGTTTAAAAAAAAAAAAAAAGCAGAGAAAACAATCTCACCAGAAGGTCCATTTAGTAGTGCAGCTGTTCCAGAGCTAATATTAAAATCAGCAATGGCAACCCAGCAAGTCATGTTAGATAATAATGCGGCAACAACAAGAAGGTTATATATTTTCAGTGAAACATTAAAAAGAAGGGAGAAAATACAATAATTCTTTTCTAGCTCTGTATTGCATTGAGTGTGCATATTATCTTGAGCTATAATTTGTTCTTATAGCAATTTACACCATTAGTTTTAGTGTTTTAGTGTTCAAGTTTTTTTTTTTTTTTTTTTAAGAATAATGTCTCTTTTAACGTAGCCACAAAACAGAAATAAAGTGTCAGACATCACCGGCAGGAATCAGTCCCAGTTTGTAGTGAACTTTAACAGTACGTTCTGATCAGAATTTCTAAAGAGAAAAATTACAGGCATCTATAACCTCCTCATTTGTCCAACTCGTTTGAACTGACAGCTCTCAGCCACAGAAGAAAGGAGAAAAATCTAAAGAGGGAATGAAAAAGAAAAGAGTGGGGAATATTAAATCAAATTAGAACCAAATGAGGCGAGTGGCACACTGTCCAAAACCACTTTACACCCGGGCCCTTTGAGCATTGCCCTTCTTTTTCCACTAAGACTTTGGTGATTTCTCTGTGTTCTTTTTTTATTCCCTTTGTGCACAGTTCATACGGATTAGCACTTGGTAACCCCCATTCCCCCCTTACACACCCAACTCCACACAGTGCTAACTATTCCAATGTGTGTTTGCTCATGTATGTGTGTGAGCATGAATATCAAGGAGAAAATCCGACATGCAGATATGAGTTTCTGCCACTCGGTGTGTGTTTGGGTGTGTGTTAATATATTGGCTTTGAGAAGGAGAGGCTGGTTTCTTTCCTGACACTGAAGTTAAGACGTCATCCTAAGAGCGCTGTCAGCTTCGAGTTATCCTTGAAGACAGGGTGGCACCAGACGGAGCACAGGGGCCCTCGGGGGATGGAGAGGATTTAAACCTTGCAGTGTAGACAGAAGAGCCACACACATCACAATCAAACACATACTGATGCTGCACCAACTGCACTCGTTCATATTTCAGCCTTT
The DNA here is from genome assembly GCF_046630095.1 of Trachinotus anak. NCBI lineage: Eukaryota > Metazoa > Chordata > Actinopteri > Carangiformes > Carangidae > Trachinotus > Trachinotus anak. The sequence continues at coordinate 12,488,114 of NW_027273876.1, read as the reverse complement.
ATTTATCAAGTGGATATGGTTTGAGTGCATGTTACACGTTGATGTTTAAGTACTTAAGGAACTGTTATGTGAAATAAAAACTGCTTGGCCGACATACACGGCTGCCTCTCCATTGTACTCAAGGGTTTTGGCAAAGGGCTGGCACTGCCTCTCTGTCACCATGAGAGGATATAGAAATAAAGACTTATTTACAGGCTGTGTGCTGGAACAGAACCAGTGTCCCTTTATAGCCCCATTATTGACTCCCAGACTCTCTGGATGTCTCCTGTGTCCACGTTATGCACAGGAAACAAGGCAGCAAATATACGTGCCAGTGAGAAACAGATCTATGTAAGGCCGGGTGTATTAGTTCAGATATTGAACTCACATTTTCTCATAATCCTGAGAATTCCCTTCGTGACACACTGCATGTTGTCAGGAGACTAAGCTAAAATGAAATAGGTTTTAAAATGGATTTAGAGAGCTAGAAGTGAAAATTGATTTTTACTCAGAATCTCACAAGGCCACCACGTTTACCCGAGGAAGTCACTGATGTACATTTTAATCATTAATACTGAAGTTTTCCTGGAATATTTTTTCAGCAATCTTAACTAGCGTAGCAAATACCCTTTTATTTCCCCTTGAACGCTCCCTCAAACCCTCTCTCTCCCCCTCCTTCTACTCTTTTCTCCACTCCTACCCCTAGAGCCCATTTACTATGATTACCAATAACAATAACACTGCCATTATCTTTTATTATCGCATTTTCCCAAGGCCCTGCCAGCTCTTACAGACTTTGATAAAGCTACAAAACAGCTCCTGTTTCAGGCTTGTATATGGGGCTGCCTTGGCTCAGAATTCCCTTAATAGTCACAGTTTGTTTGGGTATCTGATTTGAATCGACATAAACGGCAATGGTCCACTAAATAGATAGTAAAGTGTTAAGCCACCTGAGACTGCTTTACTGCGGAGGGCTGCTGCTAGGTTTCCAGCTTGGCATTTTAAATAATCCCTGTCTCACTTTACTCTTTAAAGTTTCGATTTAAAGACCGGAAGGAGGGGGCAGGCAAAATTCTAACTTAATTCTAAAGCATATATTGATATATAACTCTACAGTTCACTTTCATTACAGGCAAATACATTCCAGTGCTTTCTTTAACTGTTCTACAGCCTCTGTTAAGAAAATTCTGTCTGATCTGTACTGTAATTTCTCAGTATTCACTATGTACAGTAAACCATGACTCACAGTTATGGAAAATGACTCAAGAAACAAATAAAACTGGAAATCACCACATGCAATTGTCAACTCATATTTAATATGAAAGGAGAGATTTTAAATTCTGACCATTTTTTTTTGTTTACCCACATACAAAGCCAGGCCTAATGGGACTTAAAAACAACATTCTCACACGATGTATTTGACAAGTATACTACAAAGAAAAACAAAGCTCAATTACTATGGAAAAAAGTCTCATAAATAGTGAGAAAAAACAATAAGAAGTGAAAAATGTCGAGCAATTCCAAAAATGCGACTGACTCATGGGATGGTTTCAAGAGATGCTACTGGCACATGTGTTTTCCCTCTGAGCGCGTTGATGTCTGTGCATTCCAGAGGAGCTGTGCTGGTCTCGTCAGGAGCTGGACTGACCTTGTTTCACCTCCCAGTAGCATGACTCAGCCCTCAACCTTGAATCTCTCCTCCTGGGGTCCCTTGTTTATTATGTCACAAAAGGCCAGTCACACTCCTGTAACGGTGGCTCACCCTGGAGAAAGTCAGAATCCAGCTGTAGCTACCACCCCGACCCCCTACCACTGAATCCCTCTTGTAAATGAACATGTCCAATCTACCCACTGTGTTTCATTAAAACCAGACCACATCAATCAGGGCCTGAACTTTAAAGGCCAGGTCCCCTCTCCAGCAACATAGGAGAAAAACATGAAGCTGTTAAAGTAAAGGACCTCACACTGCACGTACACTCCAACACTCATACAATTAACACCACATTTCTGCTGGCGGACCACACATTGCAGCGTCAGTCCGAGACCACACAGTAGGTCTCGTAAGACCGACAAAAGACCTTGTAAGACCTCACAGCGGGCCCTAGCATGATTCGATAGGACCTCAGAGGATCCCACACCTGTAACTCCATAAACCACAAAGTAACTCCACTGAATAGCTACCGTAGTCCCCGCGCTGCAATCAGAAACCTGGAAACTGTTTAGACCCGTGACTGTTTGGACATTTTTTGTACTTGACAAAATTAAGTGCAAAGGAAGTGTAAGATCCGCTTTAACCCGGGGCTATTTTCCCAATGGTGAGAGAAGTATAAAGGAAGAGCCAAGAATACATAGCAGGAAGCTCAGGGGGGATGCCAGATGAACAGACGGCAGGATGGATGGGTAGATAAACGAGTGGAGGCCAGGCAACAAGAGGGGAGACTGGGAAGGATTCCCATGGGTGGGGACGGGAAGGCAGCCTCGTGATGGAAAGCTTTCAAACTCCTTTCATCGGCTGCCTGAGGACTGGAGCTTTACAAGAGCAAGATGAGCCGGCGCCACTGGAGCTGCTTGGCGCTCTTCAACGAAACCCAGACGCAGAGACAGAGCAGGACCCTATCGGCACTCCACCCACTCTCTGCCCCCGCCCCAAACACCAGCCCCCATTCCTCATCGACCTCAGCCTTGACTTCGTACACAGACACATCACAGCAAGGCTCAACTGCAGTTGTGTCTCTCTTGTTAGGTGTAACTGTTTGGATTTAAAGTGTGATGAGTGAAAAAATTCTCCTGATCCAAAGTTATGAAGTTTTATTTCACCTCATAATCTTCATAGTCCAAGAACCAAAGAGCCGTGTAGACGAGTTAGAGTTCTAGTAGTGAAGACCAAGTACGCTGTCATAACGTTAGATTTTTAGGGATCATGAAAGAATGGGATAAAGTAGATTAAGAGAAAGTTGGTCTTACCAGTCCACGCTCAGAGATCGTCGCCTGTAGGATGGAGGTCTGTCTGACGAAGTCTTCTCTGTTTTGGCGGGACGGTCTTTGAGGGATAGACGGTGTGTAAATTTGGAGATTCCTGACTCTAACCTGTGGGACAGAACAAGAATAAACAGATCAGAATAAGAGCTTAGCCCATTGCTTAGCTCGTTTTTGCCAAGCAGTTACGGAGAAGTTAACATCCAGTTAGTATCCACTGGGTGTCTTGGCAGCTTCTCAGTTCTCAGTATATATAATTGTTAATAAGAAAACATACAGAGGGACTGGCACACATTAGGTTTATCGTGTACAATTCTTGACACTATAAAGTATAAATGTTCATCCAAGCTTACTATTATGCTGCAAAACATATTAATCCCAGTAAAACAGATTCTCTTACACCTAAAACTAAACTCAGTTTCACAGAAATCACAATACTCGGTGGAAATGTAGCCCATGAAGTTGATAAAGAGTGTAACAATGCTGCAGTTCCCAGAGGAAACATTAGGTTTCAGGGAAAGCCGCATACTTCCTGTCTAATTTTCTCCAAATCTTTTTCATAGAAAAAAAAAAAAAAGTGAAGTCACACACATTTTAATCTCCTCTACTGGGCTGCCAATGTCCCAGTTCAACTTTTCTCTCAAAATTAAAAACAGGAAATGTAATATTTCTTCCATTCCAGCCCGGGACACATTTGATGAGACTCAGCATTGCAATATTGCTGTGGTAACAGTGGGGACTAATCAAAATGTAATAATATTCTCTATCAAAGAGCCAGACTCACAGAGGAGCATTGCTGAAGCACAGAAGTGTAAGTAATGTAAAAATGCACAAGACTTATTAAGCCAATGGTTATATAATTGTAGCCAAACTGGTTGGTGGATTAAAAAAAATGTATAGTAGAGGGAATTTCTTACTTTTTTTTAATTACAGAGGATTAAAATGATGCCCAGGTAATGTGCGGCATTCTTTGCTCAACTAATCTCAAGCACTTGCAGTTTCAGTTTCATAATGAAATGATAAAATATCCCTAATACTGACTCATACATAATCACACACATACACAGATCTCCTCTCAACCTCAGCCAAAAAGCATTTTAGTCTCCATGGTGAGCTCAGCTGGAGACAAACTCCAGGGATGAGGAGAGCACAGACCACTGGGGTGCACCCTGCCGCACAAACGCGAAGCTTGTATCTGCCGACACTGCCGTCAGTTCATGTGAGATGCTGCGGGAATAGCAGTTCACATAAGGCTTTGATAAAAATGGATTGATGAGATTCTACACAATAGTTCAAGCCATTACTTTGATTTCTGAACAGTGACATGGATGAATGACAGTGTGATGATGTGGCCAGTTGCGCCTAATTGAATTGCCAAACTGGCATCATGTCACATCGTGTCAGGACGCTGTATGAGTAATTCATCCATTCTTGTCACGGAGACTGCTCGAAGACAGAAGGTCTGAGAGTGTCCTGTCAAATCCAATGCTTCAGTGAGATGGCGATCAGATCTGAGAGAATGATTACTCCAAAAGATGAAATTGGATCAAGACGTTTATTGCATCATGGAGTTGTAAATGTTCCAATTGGGGTGAATAAAAGACTGCTATGACCTTGGAAATTAAAGTACAACCCTTTTAAAAATTACAGATCCATGCCAACTGGGCATTCTGCTACCTGGAACTGGAACTTCCTCCATTCTTTTTCAAACTAATAAATAAACAAAATGAGATTGATTTATTGCCAAAATGTTATTTCATCACTCCCTCAAAACCAGTAGAATCCACATCATAAATTAACATCCTCTAAACACCAACTTAAAAAACTAAGACAAGCAAAAGTGACAATTGAGGAGCATACTTCAGTATTACATTAAAGCTTTCACAGAATATCACATGAAATCAATGCATCTACATCAAAGACTAAAAATAAACCTACACTATATGATCATACTATACCCAAACTATATCTAAGAAAATTGTTCAACATTTTCCTTTGATTTAAATGAGCCCATGAAAACATTCTCTCCTGCTCTACAAAAAGATTCCTCTTAACACCAGCTGTTTCACTGTGAAGACGTTTTCAAAAGTGAAGATGAAAATACACAAGTTCTCATTCAAAATGACCTCATGCTATGGCTTATCTAGTACAACAACCCCCAACCCTACTGCCTTCGTTCCCACTCCTACATCCTCAGCTACTGTTTCCTGACCCTGAGCCAGCTTCTCCAAAGAGTTGGTTGACCTCGAAGACAAAGAGGCATATTTTCCTGTATGAATCACACACATGGGGTGTGGGATTTTAGTCAGATGGCAGAGTAACCCCTAATTGATGGTATTAAGCTAGGCTGGGCTTCTTCTTCTTCAAGGGCTTTTAATTAAATTAGTACCACTGCCCTGTGCACGCCAGCCACTGCCAACCATTGATGCTGATGTCCTTTTACATAAACTGAAGCCTTTGCTGGTCTGAGAAATTCCAGTTCATAAATAGCCTAAATGGGTGATTGTTCATCACTGGTTGTTAATAATTGCTTTTGTTTTTATAGATCTAATATGTTTGGCCTGTGACCAATACTTACTTTAAGAGTTCCCTGTAAAACTTCAAACAAACTTTTGGATCAAATACGTGACACGACATGACCATAGGATAATGACTTCAATGCCATGAAAACACACAGGATCACGACTTCAAAGACAAGGGGGCCAGTGGACATAGAAGAGGACTCAGGGAATCCCTTTGAGGGGTTTAGAGGAAAACTGGACATGCGAAGCAGGTGGGTCTCTGTGGAGGGGATCTGCTGGCAACTGGCTGCCTCTTGGCTCAACCCTGGCTCCACCCCATGCAGCTGTCCCTGATAACATCATCACAGCAGGCACACTGTGGTGACGCAGTCCCCTTGGAGGACCACTCAGGATATCCCAGTCGATTATCTTCTCATTAGAATCATATTTTCTCTTTCATTTTCCTGGTGTTGATTACAGTTTAAGAAATCAGACATTTGATTGATTTGATTGTTTTTCCTTTGAGAATTGAGCTTGGAGGAGGGTACATCCAGTCAAATATGACCTTGAAGCCTTGTGATCCTTTAGACACATCCAGTGAAGCTTTTAACCTATGACATCACCAGGCGAGTACATACAAATGAGCACACTGGTGCTCAAGCTCCTTTTCAGCTGCCCTGCGCTCTCAGAAGAAAAAATCTACAGGCCAGTGTGGGCATACCTGCATGTGCCAGTCTCTTGTCAGTTTCCATCTCAAACCTCAGCCGCTTTGCCCTGCTTTCAATGCACACAGACAAAGGCTATTAAGTCATTTCAGACCACATGCAGAACGGACGCTTGCGGAGCAAAGCTGCACAGCATGTGTGCACAATGGACAGCTGCCCTGCCATGGGAGCGTTCCTTTCCATCTCTTTTCTATTTGCCTCTGATGTATAAAGCTGAAATATGATGTAGAAAAATGTACAGACTTTACCATGTCACCTCTGCCTGAGAGCTTATCCTCATGCCTAATTTTACCTGAGATGCCTTTTTATTGATTGTGACCAAATTAATAATCCTGTCCCAATGGTTCTTTAGTTTAGTGCTAATTAGCAAATGTTACCGAGCTAACATACTTCTAAGATGGTATATATGGTAAACATTACCTGTCAACATTAGTATGTTGTCATTGTGAGCATGTTAGCATGCTGACACTACAATTAAGCTTGAAGCACTGCTATGCCCAAGGACAGCCTCAGAGCACTGCTAGCACTGCTGGCTTCAGACTCTTCAAATAAGGCCTGCAAACAGAGATAATTATTTTTATTATGATGTTATCCACTCGGACAGAAACAAATAGTGTAGTGCATAGTGTATTTTTTACATTGGTTAATTAGACCTAAAAGTCTCCACGTTTTTCATATTTTATGTTTTGTTTTCATCATCATAAAATCCCTTGTCCTCCCTTTTATAGTGACTACAAGATATGCTAACTGTCCCTAATATATCTGTCCAGTGGGAAAGCCCACCACTGCCTCGCTGCAATGTGACTTAGATTATGATCTGTGTGGTGATATGGAGAAAATGTTGACCTACGCTCACGTACACATTTGAAGCCCTCACACACACGTTCACACTGTCACTGCGAGGGATCGCTTTCTTGCAAACCACTCACCTAATGTCCCTTTCCCTCAGTTCTGTTGCCATGGCGGCAATTAACTGTTCAGAGGTATTAATATGCAGAAGCTCTACTAAAGAACGTATTGTTCTCGCTGGCAGTACACAACCCTATCAACTGTGGACTTTGACCCCGCTCACAGGCTCAGTAACCCACTGCCACTACAGAGCAGAGTTAAGACTGCATGGAATTCTGGCAAAACTGCTGCAGCTCAAAGACGTTTAACTGTGAAATACAGGGAGAAGCTTATTTACAGTGTGGGCAATATTCATCTGTTTTATTTCTAAATTATAACTGTTATAAATTATGAATTCTGAAAACAAGCTCCATTCCCCAAGGTGCTAATTATTCAAGTTATTAATATGGCAAAGTACTTCCAAAAGTTGTTAAAGTAATTTCTATGTAAAATGACTAATTCAAATATAGTTTTAGCATTACATCATTAGCATTTTATATTACCATAATTTGGGTCATGAATTAATGATAAACCTTGTTAGTTGGAGCTTTATTTACATTTTCTTGTCATGAATGCACAATTATTATTGTTTAATAGTAAGTTTTCAATATGTTTATATTTCGATTAATGGGAATGACAAGTGTGCTCTTCATAGCCTCTCATCTCACACAAAGGGATTTGTATGAAACATAGTTATAAAAGAGATCCCACTGCAGCAAGCAGAATGCTATGCATTACACAATCTATGTGGTCTGTCTGAGGTTGGGCTGCCCTTAACCACAGATCTTATTTCAGATTACTAAGGCACAGACACTATAGTAAATCATAAGCAGGACAGACAAATACCTGACCTTGTTTCAGCAATTATGGGCAATGGCTGTCTACCTAAAACAACTATTTTGAAAAGGAGAGAAAACAAAGTGCTAGGATTTCTTTCATCTCTGTCTCCTGCTATGGCTTCCTGTCCCTGCCAGTGGAACTCTTAATACGCCAAAAAGAATGTGGGCACCCACCCATTAACAGATACATGCAAATACAATGGATGCAAGCACACATGCTTGCAAGCATGTGCGCACACACATACACAAACAGTTTAATTCGGGAACATACCCCTCAATGTGTTTCATTAGGCAAACAAAAAGGCTTTCAGTGGTCCAATCATAAAAGAACGCAGCCAAGCTATGAACATTGCTAATTAAAATCTGCTCAAAGAAAGCCTTGTTTTCCACTCACCATCTCCATCCAAACCCATGTCTGTGTGTACGTCTCTGTACATGGTGGAGGCCGCTTTTATTTCACTTGGACTGAGGTCTCACTAATAAAACATACTGATATTTCTTCAAACTAACAAGCTTTTCCTTCACTTTTGATACGATTACATTATCTGATTTGCTCAAAGTGTAATGCTTAATCATTGGGAGCAGTGGGGGTCAATAAATGAGAAGCAATATCACAGCAGTCTGTTGCACAACACCTCATGTACTCTGGAGTCGAATGAATTTGGCTCATTTCTGATTACTATAAAATTGTCTACAATAATGCATCAAAACTATACAGTGCATGACTAAAAGCAAGTCAACACAGAACAAATATGTTGATGAGAGAGATAATTCTTCTAGCGCCTACATGAGTCCAATGAAGAGGGGAGGCATTTAACAGCCAGCTCATTGCCTTGACAAATAAATCCTAACAATAACTTCAAATGCTAATGATCTCATCATACTGCTACGTGCCAAAGGAAAGGACTCTGTTATCACCCTACACACATCTTTTCATATGCTGCCTATCCACCCACTACGGTAAACAGAGATATTTCCTTCTCTGCTCTTCTCCCTCCGTCCCTTCGTTTGCACGTCTCTGAGTCACACTCATCGTTTCATCGTCTTTTTTTTTTTTTTTTTTTCAAATGTCTCCCTTTTATTACTTTGCTCTCTCTCACTCCTGTTTTCCACGGACTCGGCACATACAGAGTTTGTCAGGGAGACAAAAATGAGGGAGGAATTTGATGCCTTTTTTTCACTTTGGTCAGCTCCCTGTGGTGTTGGGTTTGATGCCATTCCCTCTGTGTCCCCCTCCGCTTTTGATGTGTGGCATAAGGCTGACTCAACACAGTGAGATATACTGATGATGGATCTGAAGTCAAATTAATCTTGAATTGAGCTGACAAACGCATGGAAGCCAGCGAACTATTAGAGCACCATACCACTAAGAGAGGAGGGGCAAGGCAAAGTGGTACCACAGACAGTTTTCTCTTTCCACTCGCTCTCAGTTAGGTGGCATGAGATAATAGGGAGAATGTGATTTGGGAGAAACTGATCCAGGGTAATTTATCACATTGGGGAGATGTGGTAACACCCAACTGCACATAGAAGAGTGTGTGCAATACAGTGCCAGCACACACACACACACACACACACACACACACTATAATGTTATTTACTTCCCAAATCCAAGATGAGCACTGACTGACTCAGTGAATCCAGGAAAGACATACAGTGACCGTGTAATGTTCAGGTGTCTGGGCTGCTGAAAACCTTATCTCTGCTGTCATCAGTCACCACATCACATGACATTGTAACCCACTAATAATTCTGCACAGAATCTCATAATTCACCGTAAAACTCCACTTAAGACTCCAACTGGCTTCCTCTAGGACACAGAAAAGCTGATAAAACCTTGTGGAGCCTGGATCTTAACGCCCTGTATTAGTATACTCTGTATTGCAGCACTAGTGCTGGCAGTAAGGGTTCATGCCTCACTGTTTGATTGGATAAATGGTTGAATGGAAGGCAAAGGAGTGAATGTGAGAGTATGCATGTGAGCCAGTCTGAGTACATCTCTTTGTAATTTGCAGTAAATATTCATCATTATCATTTAAGTGAATGAGCCTGAATCGCTCATGTGAGTCCATGGCTGTGAATCTGTGTGCCAACGTTCGTTAAACTAAATGGAGGTTTTTAGAGGCCTGGCCTGACGGAGGTGGACATCCCTCTTGTATTATGTTTATGGCCTTGAAACAGCTTTAAACATACACACACGCTCAGGGCTCCCCACTTTCCCCCATCAACCCACAATTGAGCACGGCGTCGAGATTCCAATCAGTGTTGAGCCAGCAGACTGAGGGGATTATTTATGCTGGAAAGGAGACGGGAACCTCGAGGAGGGAGAGAGATGTGTGCGTGTTACTCGCATTTCTATACTTATGAGATCCAAAGGTCTAACTTAAGGATAGGAAGTTGAGGAAAATCCCCCAAATTAAACACTTTTCCAGTCACCATTTAAACAGCTGATTTACAGTTAAAGCTTGGGCTGATGGTTTAACTCATTAGGTTTCAGTTCGGGAAAAGCAATGAGGTGAAGTAGATGGTGCTGGGCATAGAAGCTGGGAAACACACATTCACATCCACATCCATACAAACAAATACCCCTTTCACACAGCAAAAATGAAGTGGGTTGATTGGCGGTCGATCTGAGTGCATCATCCAACCAGTCCTCTCCACTTAGGGCCTTTTCTACAAAAGTGATTTCAAAGCTCTGTTTATACACAGATCAAAAATTGTGCCAGTGTCCTGTTTTTTTTCCCATAAAAAAGTCACTTGCAATCTGCAGATGAATTTACAAGGCCTGCAGTCTTTTTGCAAACATGGGTCATAGGTGTGATGTTTCTTTTGATTGGCTAAACGAGTCAAAACTAAGTTGTTGAGTTGAACTCAGGTTGGACATTATTCACTTTGGTGACCACGCGTTTATATTCTGAACGGGAATTCAATTTAATATCATTGAGGAGGTTTTAATATCATTTATGGGAGTACTAAAAAAAAAAGCTGTAATGCCATAAACAGAGGCATTTCTGACTTGTCAAGTTTACAAGGACTTTGTTATGTTCTTGCTGAGGTTAAGGGCAGGAAATAACTTTAATGTCATGTTGAATCCTTTGCAGAATGTCTCATCTGGGGGAGAGGTGGGGGTCCATCCTACTTGCATCCATCCATCTTGCAAAGGAAGGGCCGCTGTAATGGGAATTTCGAACCGCAGGATATGCAGAATGTTAAGCTGGCCACCATCGTGGATCCTACTGAGCACTCCCAGTAACATATTTTAGGTTAAGCGGAGGACAATGCTGTGGAATCACTTGGTGAGAAAAACAAACAGGGAATTTCAATCCAAAACGTCAATCTGTGACCCTGGATTGGTGATGGCAGTTGAAATGCTGAGTTGGCTTGTTTGTACCAAAATCATTTAATCCTGAAATCATATTTGTACTATTGTGAGCCAAAAAACGCCAAAGTGTTGAGATGTTTTTGGGAAAACTGATCAAATTTTGATGTGTGGTTTCAAACTGGAGGGAGAGGTTTGGTAAAGAATTCAATTTGTTGTGCAACATAATAGAAAGATGTTTTCCCTGAGAGCTCCCTCAGCTCGTGTGGTTGTGAAGATGGAGGGTTTGTATGCTATGTTGTTACATGTATCTGTGTGTGAGTGTGTGTGCATGTTATTGCATTTTTGAAGCCAGAATGGAAAAGGCTATGCATCACAGAATAGAAGTGTTCAAGTCCTCCAAATTAAGCTCTCTGTCTTTTTTGCATCTCTCTCTCTCTCTCTCTCTCTCTCTCCCTCTCTCTCAAACACACACACACACGATTATGGCCAGGATGCCTTACCAAAACAATGGCTGTCTCTGCCTGCTCAGTTCTTTGGCCTGGCAGCCGGCTCTTGGGAAGTTCTCAAACAACCCAACATCTCTGCAGCCAAGCCACATCAAATGAGCACACACACACACACACACACACACACACACACACACACACACACATACGAATAGAGGGATAAATGCTGCTAACATTCACACAAGTATACCCTCTTCATCTAGTGAAACACACAGACACACAGCATGAGAACAAACACACACTTCGCTGTTGTGAACATGCGTGCACACATACACACTAGATCAACTGTACAAATAGTCGCACACTCAGATAGTGAGCCAGCGGCAGTCTCCTCCGGCCCGCTGAGTTAGCTCCCTCTCCTACCACCATTACCACTATTGTAAATACTCCTCAATATGTATTTACACTGGGATTTCAGACCCCTGGAAAAAAATGAGGTGAAAAGAAAAAAGGCTGGAAAAACAAAGGAATGTGTTTCACGTCGGTCAGACAGCAGGAACCCTCAGTCTTATTATCTTTCTGCTAGAATTTGTCTTGGATTGTACCTCTGGGGGATGAGATAGAGTCATGCGGTGGGTCTTCTCTCTGTCACTGTCTTTTTTTTTCCTGCTTATTTCCAACTGATGCAAAAACCAGGGACAGAAAGACACAAGAGAGAGGATTACGACTATTTCTTATTCTCTTCTTTTACAAAATTACTTTTGATGACATCACACCCACATTTCAAAGAGTTCACATTAGTTTGCAGAGGACAACTGTTATATGTTAATGTCAGCACGTGTGCATCTTTGCAGCTCATTAGCCTATATTAGCTCTAAATATTCATAATATAAATGACTGATTCCTTCTTTCCCTCTGATCTGAGACATACGCTGCTGTGTCTGATCGGCTCCATTCAGGACTGTGTGTACTGTACACTGAATGAAATTAATAAAACCCGAGGTGTCATCAACACTGGGCCATGAATTAACTGCTGCAGGGCTTTGGCTCCTGTGTCAGCTGTAACCACGGCAACAAGCAGCTACTGCTGGGAGGAAAAGTCCTTCGACTGTGGGGAGCGTGGCAGTAAAACAACCGCAGGGTTTGAGGCGCAGCGTCTTTGGAGGGAAAAGAGGGAGAGGAATTAGAGAGACGAAGGTGAGAGTCTGAGGTTTGAACACAGGGGTCATGAAAAACAAAGACGCCTTCAGCTACATAAATGTCAAATCTAATATTAGACCATAAAAGAGCAGTTGGTTGAGAAATTAACTTTACTGTGATTGTTAGCTTGTCCATTATCCTAAAAAGTTGTTTTTCAAGTTGTGTGTGTGTCTATATATATATTAAAGGAAAGAATTTATATATATATATATATATATATATATATATGTATATAAACATTATGGATAATATAGTATATAATGTATATAACATTTTCCATATGCCAGGCTTTGTAATGTAAAGTAACTGAGAAATTACACAATATGGTTTTATTATCTAAACAAAACTTTAGGTCAGACACATGGTTGGTGAACAAATATCCCCCATTGCTCACCTGAAGGTATTCCATCTCACATACACACAGACAGACAGACAGACAGACAGACAGACAGACACACACACACACACACACAGACACACACACACACCTACGTCAACCCCATATGAGAACAATTACATGCCCTGCTCCCGTGAATAAATTAGTCCAATCAAGTTCTCTCTTCCCTGACATCCGTACCTAAATCCCTCGCTCCATGAAAAAAGCAAAGCATCCCCTCGCTTCCAAAGACACCCCCAGTGCCCCATCCTCCCATTATTCCCTCCTTCCTGTACTGTCTGCACCCAGGGAAGTAAGAAAGACAAGGTCAGAAAGATGAGAGAGAGTTAAGAGAGTAAAGTTTTTTATTTCAGGACAAGCTTTCAAACTGCAAAAATGAGATATAAAACAAGTGCAAAAACCGCAGACATAATTACGTAACTATCCAAAGGCAAGTCCAGCTCATGGGTTTTGAGCTGCTTTTTAAAAGGTGTTCCCAGTGTCCACAAAGACAGAGAGAGAGAGAGAGAGAGAGAGAGAGAGAGAGAGTCTCAGATCCACAACTTCAAAAGTGCAGTCAGCTTTGGATTTAAAGTTGTTTAAAAAGTAGAGCAGGAAGTTGAGGTTAATTTAAATGTTAATTACAACAGTGAAAACTGTGATGAAGTTCATCAACAACAACAACAGCATGAGAGATAAAAAGACAAATAAAAGTAAAAGCTCTGTAAAATCTCTTGATGAAAATGCATTTAGACATGCACAATAAAAAATAAGCCAAAGTAATGACCACTGATTGACCAGTAAATGTTTTTGACAGTTAATGTTCATCCATTCATCCTCATTTTAAACAGGTTTTTCTCCCTCTGTGCCCCTGAGCTTGGTAGGCAAAGTAGAGTTAACAAACTAATGTGAGGCATTTCAGTAGCCTGGTAATAAGCCTTGCAGAGCCATTGTAAATCACTTGTGATCGCTTGCTAAGGTGCGTAAGTAGAAAGTTGCAGTGGTCCAAGTGGGACAAAATGGAACAGCTCAGCAATTTTCCTTCATTAATAAGAAGTGGAGCAAATCAAATCCTTGACAGCAATAAATGAAATAGCCTGACAGGGGCACAAATGAGCACTGTCTGTATTCCATCTGCTTCTGGGTTCAGGAAATGACTGAGTCTTTTATGGACTTTAAGTAATTGTATAAAATCATTCTGTTGACATGTTGAGGCTAAGTATGACTAAATGTGTTTGACATAAAAAAAGATATACCTTCAAAACTACCGATCTTCCTGAGGGGAAGCAGAACAGAAGGCAGAGTAGGAGCCAGAGCAGAGAGTGATTGTTAATATAGAGAGGGATGAGATAATACAGATGGGATATTACAGAACATGCACTAATACTCAGTCAGACGGGCAAACATGTGTAGACACACACACTGATGTATTAAAGATGAAATGCCTGTATGTTGTTGTTTATCCCTCAGGTTAATGATAATTTTGAGATGGAAAACATGTAGATATGTGTGTGTGTGTGTGTGTGTGTGTGTGTGTCTGCATCCTCCACAAATCAATGTGTGTAAATGTGATCATACTGAAAACTCTTCTCTTTCCCTCATTCTACAGCCGACTCTCGTTTCTTGACATCCCATGGTGGCTCTACTGGTTCCTCAATACAGCTGCTTGTCTCCTGGCAACCAATGTTTCCCATTATGGCACATCGAGTACTCACTGTGCCAGCACCCATAACAGACACATCAGAGATATGATTTAAAAAAAAAGTATAGATTACATCTATGATGCAGCACATGTACCTCTGTTAGTGACTTCTGGACCAAAGGGAGTTCAGCCTTAAAAACACAGCCCACCATGTGATTTTCACTTTCAGGCAACATGTGAAGCCGTCTTTGATTCAGACTGATTATGTTACCTTTGTTAAAGATCCAAGTAAAATACAGCTGGGTGTTTTTAGGACAACACACACACAAATCTCACACATATAATACACACTCATATAATCTCCATGTTTCACTGGGAAAGGCCTGTTGCTATGAAACCATGTGAGCACAGACAGTTCAAATGCACAAGTGAAAGCTGTATTTTAGTCATGGCAACATATGATCACATCTGAGACAAAGTTAAACAATCAATAGTTTCGAGAGCACCTGGCTGTCTGAGACGGCGTAGATGTACTCAAGGGGGAAAAAAACAAGATTACACTTAATGAAGCTTCAATTCAAAGCAATGGTGAAGCTTTCAGGGGAAGACAGCTAATAGAAAATCTTCTAATTGTTTAATTGGCTAATTGATCCAAAGAGAGGCATCCTGAAATGTCCTCCACTGGGGTAAAGAGAAAAAACTGGAAAACTATCTTAGGTGCACAGACCATGCTGACTGCTCTGCTGATAGGGAGACACACACAGGAGATAGATATGCTGTTAAGATAAGTACGGGTGTCCATGGCTTTGGTTGCTGGGTAACTAAAATATACAGCTATCTTTGTTTGATTTAAGTTCCTGCCCCACATGTCTTTCAGCATGTGCCCATTGTGACTTCGCAGTGATATGCAGTGCACGTCAAATGTTGGGTTAGTTTAACACAGTGATCTCCGACATGCAAAAAAGGCAGATTTTCCAATAAAAGGCTCAGTGTTTATTTGGTCCTATTATTGGCCCCAAGATAATGCAGTAGGAGATGTTACGGGCAAGCATAATGATGTAATTAGTCAAGCCAGAAGTTACTGAGATGCTCATATAGAGTCTTTGTTGAGTTCACATTAAGAGCCAATAGAAGCAATTTAAAGGCAACAGATCAGACAAGAACTGAGGAACTGAGGAAATAAAAGTATCTCAAACCAAGACTCCTTGCTGTTATGTTGATTTAGCAATCTTCATCTGGCAGTGTATTTTGTTGATATATGCATACGTTATCTCACAGCAAGAAGGTCCTAGGTGTGACTCACAAATCCACAGCAAGTGTCATGGTCAAGGGATCACATTGCAGAAGCACTCAGTTACACAAAACACACGCCCCTCATCTTTACTTCCACAGAGAAACTACATTTCTCTCATGATTTCACAGAACTCATTTCAGCAGAACAAAATCTGGGAGTGCTTTTGTTCCATGTGGCAAATGAAAGCAGATTCCTAGTCTGGTCAATGCAAACAGTGCCATGCTGAAACACTGGAATGACTGAGAAGTATTACTGTTATGGAATGGATTATGGATCAGGCTTAGACAGACTTAACTTGCTTTTCAAACATGCATACTCACATCGGAATTCACTGGCGTCTAAACGCAGATGAATCACGTCAAATACTTCAGGAACTTGTGTTACCTTGAAACACTCCTGAAAACTGAGCTGCCTCATGTTCCTCTTTATCCACAATCCTACACTGGATATAATCAGTTATGCTAATGAGGCCAGTAATGGTTCCTTTTTTCATGACAAAATACTGTATTTGTCTTACATAAGTCAAGATTAGAGAAAGGAAACTTGCAATATGTTGTTACAACAAGACAGAATGACAACCAGCGTAAACATAAAGCAACAAGGAGATTAGTTGCTGTTGCCACAGCAAGAGAACATGGCAGCAACATCCATGTCTGGCATTACATGAAGTCTCTGAGAGCCATTGATTTTCAATCATGTCCACATCCTTTGGCCTCATTTCCTAATCTAAAATTAGGAGGGGAAATAAAATGCAGGCAAAACAGAGGAAAGAAAGGATGGATGGAAGGATGTAAAGACATATGAACAGATGGGACTTACTTCTTGTGCTGATTCTCTTTCCGGTCGGCAGAGCCAAGACTCTGTGAAATAGAGCAGAAAAGCAGACATTACAATCTCAGATAGTCAATTCATGGTTTTCCATCCGTAAATACTCACTTACACTTCCCTACACTTCTTTTACTTTTTCACATTTATATAGGCTCAGATGGCTTTATCCAGCAAATGTCCACCAATAACACTAGCAAGCACTGTATATTTGGCAATCAACCAAGATTTCAATTAAGGAAAAAAGTCTAATAAAAGTGTATTGCAGGTAGAAAATTATGTGTAAGCCTCTGACATAAAAAAACAAACATGTAGTCAAGGTTCTGCACAAAACTTACTGGCCTCAGTCAAAGCATCAACAAGTTACTTAACCTGAAAAACAGTCCAGTTACACAAACACTAAGACAGAGATATCCTGCTTTCTCCCTTAATTGAGTTAGGTTTATTACAGTCTAGGTGACCTGCAGTTAATGTATGTCTCTACCCGCCCACTAATCCGAACATTTACCTTCAAGGCAGCACCAATCAAATGATCAATGTCTCCTTGTAAGAGCCAATTACATGGGTAATGACCTTCTCTCTAGTGAAAATAATTAGCTCCCTCACCACAATTACAAACACTTACCCAGTAGATTTACTTTATTCACATGCATTTATCAAAATGTACAGGAAGGAAAAAGTGTGAGTGAGAGAAATGCGTTTAAAAGCCATTTCCCCAAAGGTGAAGTCAGCTGAGTTCAGACACTCAGGTGCAAAAATAATACTTCCTGCCAGCTCTGCTC
The DNA here is from genome assembly GCF_046630095.1 of Trachinotus anak. Classification (NCBI taxonomy): domain Eukaryota; kingdom Metazoa; phylum Chordata; class Actinopteri; order Carangiformes; family Carangidae; genus Trachinotus; species Trachinotus anak. Next base: position 12,470,319 of record NW_027273876.1, on the reverse strand, counting down.
AACAGGTGATGCTTGAATGCATCCCTCCAGCACAGGCACACATGCACAGCACACACACTGACACAAAAACATACCTATACACACAGGAGCAGTCACACACACACACATAGTATCCCCCTGCTGCCCACATCTTCTGGAGGTGTATAGCTCTCAGAGGCGACACATGCTGAGACTGACAGAGGTGTGCACATAAGACACACAGACACTCAACACATACACACCAAAGATAAATACAAGCGCACACCCATAACTGGCCTGAGGCTGGAGACATTTTTGGAGTGAAGTTCTGTTGCTGTTTTGCATTTTCATCTTTGCCAAGGAGGCTAATTCAGGCTCCTTGAATGGGGGCGGGCTAAACCGTTGCCTCCCACTACAAAGCTTCATCACCAATAGCACCTTGGTACTCAAAGAAACATCTGATCCTCTTTGTGAGTGGGCCAAGCCAATGCTGTCAGTCATTTGACAACATTATCTACTTACCATTAAATGCAATAAACTAGGATGAGTACTTGTGCAGAGGTGGTGACTGGTTGGCTCATTTGCCCTAAGAATGTAATCTTTAAAAATAGGGGATGTTCAAAGTAAACTAACACTGGCAAGTAATATATAAGAGATGCAAATTGTCTTTAATCCCTGAGATCCATCTTAAACTAATGCTGAATTGAAGTAAACGCAAAATCACATGGATCTTCTCCTGAGTATATTCGGACACCAAAATCCTTTATTTTCCTGTCCCAGAATGCATTGGTTCACTGTAGACTGGGGGGCTGGGTGCAGGCAGCATGCAGCTAACCATAACTTCACATTGTGAATTATCATATATAGTTTTGTGAGGACACTGAAGCCGCTGTCTGTCAAAGTGTTTCAGTGGTGCAGTGCGAGTGCAAGTGTGAGCTTAAAAAGAAGAGAGGGAAGGCATTCCTCCGCTTTGAATCTCATATTGAACATCAGAGAGAACTGTTGTTTTGAGTGTGAGTGTGTGCATGCCTGCGTGTGTGTGTGTGTTTTATATGAGCGGTACAGTGACATTTTCACCAGCAGGTAACCCCTCTACTCTGGCGTTTTGAGTGTGTGTATGTGTGTATGTGTGTGCTTTTATGTGTGCAGTGCAGTGACATTTTGACCAGCGATTGACTTCACTGCGTGTATATGTCTGCATACCAGTTTCATCCTCCTGGTGGGGACAGGATGTGCCATACAGAGTGACTGACCTTTCACCTCCCAGCTCCCCCATGGTGCCCTCAGGTAGCGCCACTCTACTGAGAGGTAGGTGTCCTTCATTTGAGGGACAGGTCTGTGGAGGGGATGCTGGTACCGTGTATTACTCCTATTTTAGAGCCACCTATCATGACTGCATCAGAACATGAATCATGCTGAAAGTCAACTGAAAATGTGCTGACAGCTAAAGTCACAACAGTATTATATTTTCGGAAACAGTCATAACTTTCTCTTTGTACAGTTCTCTTTATCATTACATACAGAACATGTGTGAACAACATATTTTTGAATTTTTTAAGTTTGTGTTGTCCCCCCTTTTCAAGAAAACAGTCCCATTCTACTGAAATTGAATAACCTTATTTGATATTATCATGACTGATTTTTGAGCAATTACAGCCTGTTTCCATGTGAATCACTTCGTCAATCAGTTCGCCTGGATCTGATCATTAACTGATGACATTTTGCCTTTATGAGCAACAGCCTCTCACAAACTTGGTTCACGGTGTTCATGCAACTTGTCATCTGCACTTTCTCTCCTCTCTCCACCTCTAACCGCAGACAGCAGCACTAACAGTAACTAGAATAGGAGGAAAATTCAAATCAGGACTAAACAGCTCATGTGTAATCTCCGCTGCTCATGCAAAACCTGTCCCTCCTCACAAACCAACAAAACAAAAGATAATGGTAGCAGGAAACATCACACCTGACAACTAGCAGAGCTTTTCTTAACACCTTATGCAATTATCTTAATAATAGTGGGGAACACAGGGGAGATAATTAGCTGGCTTTGAGTGTAGGACATATCTCTGTCAGCTGCACAGTGGATGACAACAGTTTAAAATTTGCTGTTGTAGGTATTCATATTTAAGGGTGTGTGGTGCAAATGATGCACAAACAAAATTCAAAAATGGAAGGGATTATGTGGGTCTAATAATATTAAATACGCAAAAATCTGTCATCTAGCTAGTCCTCAAATCATTCATGAGATTTCAGTTTTAGTAACAGGCATCTTTCTTAGTGTGAGTATGGAAGCACTTTTACAGCAGGTACCAAAAAAAAAAAACAAAAAAAACTTGGCATTCCCTCACAGCTGTGAAATTGCAGTGACAATATATATATTGTATTCTTGCTAAATCCCTAAAAATCACAATCCGCTTAACATGTTTCTTCAAATACTGACTCACAAACAAGCAAAATTACACAAGCAGCGAAACACATAAAAACACCATCAAATGTGTTAAATACCGTCACTTTGCGTCCATTGATTCCAGCACACACATACCTGTGGAGGGCTACCCAGTGAACCCAGTCGGAGGACGTTACTCCACTCTCCCTGTCTTCTTTTTCTCTCTTGTTTCCAAAGCCCAAAGTCCTCACTGTGGCGTTTCAGCGGCAGCTCTAATTGCTGTTCACCTGTCCAACTCCTAATCTAACCCTCTCGGTTTTCCTCTCGTTCTGTCTAAAGCTGTTGGTCACATGAAGGTTTGCGAAGGTTTGGTGGCTGCTACCGCCACTGACTTGTTGTACTTTAATTGTGGTTGCTAGGCGATAAGCTTCTCCAATTCTGCACACAGTGAGAAGGGGAGGACAAGAGAGGAGGGGGTGAGGGGGTGGTGGGGGAGTGAGAGAATAGGTGGCGGGGTGTGTGTGTGTGTGTGTGGGGTGGGGTGGGGGGGGGTGGTAGGAGGAAATGCTCATTATAGAAGCAGGAGCCTGAAGAGAATGATCGGCAGGGAGGGAGAAGGTTTACAGGAAGGGAAGAACTTGTGCAGATGAGAGATGTGGACGGATGGAGTGGGAACCTTACACAGCAGGTTCACTTCCTTGTTGTTACTCTAAGACCACGTTATCCAACTTACAGCAATTAGGGTGGAGCAACAGCAAACCTGGAGGATCTGACATTAATAGTTAAAACAGAAAAGCATTTAGAAAAATATTCTTTCTTCTTTTCCTCAATATGCCTGAAGATTGTTTGTTTGGGGTTGGTCTTGACTTTATGCTCATTAAACGTAGAAGAATTGACACTACAGCTTTGTTTTTCCAATTATCTTTGGAACGACAATCAATCGTATCAGAATCAGAATCAGAATCAGAATCAGAATCAGTTTTATTGCCAAGTATGTTTTCACATACAAGGAATTTTTCCTGGTGATTGGTGCAATTGATCAGCAACAGTGGGGCTCTCTAGCCTTGTTGATGAGGCTAATAGCAGATGGGAAGAAGCTATTTTTGTGGCGAGAGGTTTTGGTCCTGAAGGACCGCAGCCTCCTGCCAGAGGAGGAAATAAGCGAGAACAAAACGTGACACAATGTAAGATTTCTATAGGCAAGAATAGCAGTTAGTCATCAGCAAACAGTGGTATGGTATTTTAACAAGATTCCAATATGGCAGTGCTTTAATAGATAGTGATGCATGTCTAAAAGATTCCCTCTAAACTGTACTGCTGAGACACCATGAGAGTGGATGAGCTCACTTCAACATATAAACACTCTGTTAAACTTGTCTTTTCCACAGCAAAGACGACTGCCTCAGAGTAGAGAATCTGACAGCCCTTTTTTACGAGTACCTTATACACACCCTGTGCTGGTGCTTGTCACATGAAGCTGAACCACGTGGGACCTGTTGACATATTCTTGAGTCAAGCCCTTTACATCACTGTGGACTGATCTGAAGGTGCACTGTCTATGCTGGCTGCTGATGAGTTCTTCACCCACAGGCATCAATTCAAAAGGAGTATGAGACACACAAACCAGTATCCAGATGTGGGGAGCATTGGTTAGGACCAGTAAGCAAATCATGCTTCGTCTCACACTAACAGCCCGCATGCTCAAACTTAAGCTCAATCAATATCAATCAATTTAGTAATGAAATCTACATTGTTCTTAGTGGCTGGTGACCTTCAGCATGACTGTGGGTAACTGCTGTGGGTGCGTTTCTGTGAACATGTGTATGTATGAGAGACAAAATGTGTGTGTTTGGTGTTAGCATGGTGTATAATGACTCACTGTGTGTTTTCTGTGTCTGGCTGTGGGCACACACAAATCTCTGCCACCTCATTGTCCAGTGAGTACTGTGCAGCCTGGGCACAGACCGGTATAGGGAACATTAGTCATAGCTGGTGGAAATGTCAAACATGCTGGCATTGCTCTTAAAGCATACACAAGAAATACTGTCATGCTTTCTTTTTTTACCCCCCCCCCCCCATTCCTACTTATGTCCATCCATCCATCCCTCCACCCACCCTTGCTTCCCTTAACAATAAAATCCACCTGCCAATTTCTGGAGCTGAGACTACAGGAGATGCAAGCACCCAGCATGCACCACTGAGGGGCCACAGCAGGTCGTCCCAACACCTGTCAGTCAGGAGAAGCCTTTCTAATTATATCTCACACACATAATTATACACACAGTACGGTACAACCAATACATGTAGATGCACACCCACACACACCTCTCATTCTTATGCACACACACCTCCACACACATATTTAGCAACTTCCTTGAAGGGCTCTCAATGGGATCCTAGTGGCCTTTCAGTGTATCCTTCCTATACAGGCTCCTGGGAAAACAGTGTGACAGCTGGCTCCAGGATGCACACTCTGCACCAGCAGAAAGCACAGCTTTGGCTCTTTTAACTTTTCGCAAAGCCACTGTGAGAGATACAAGTCTTCCAACTCTGAATCCAGCAGGCAATTACTGGCCAGAACATTAGCCAAACTGTGACTTTTATGCCATTTACACCTTTCTACTGTCCCTTCTGGTAGCTGTTACATGATCAGGGACAGTGCATTTTTACTGTTTAATCGATTCCCAGATTTGTTTGGACTGATGGCGGCAATCTGCTTGCTACAGTATGATAACAAAGCAAAACCCATTCAACTGGGGGCCTACGCAGCTTGGTTGGCAAAGAGTAAAAAGAAGGGTTAGAAGGTGAAAAAGAGGGGGAGGCAAAAAGAAAAAGGAAACCATTCAAAATGAAATGAGCTGGAGTCAAATGGCAGAAAGAAGGGAAAGGTGGTAAAAGGAAGCCAAGTAGTTTGAAATTATGTATGCATGCACAGCACAGTAGTTCTTGGTATAAAATACTCACTGTCGGGCAAACTTTCCGAAAATCACCAAAAAGGTGTTTCTGTGTTTATACCAATGGTTCATAAGCCAAAGAGTTCAAATAATTTCCTGTGTAAAAAGAACACACATGGTAAAAGTAGAACAAAAAACAAATGCAAGGATGATGTGGAGATTAGAAAGGATGTGAACAGTGTGATCTTTCTTTCTTGCTTTCTTTCTTGTGTTGATCCATTTTCCACTGTGGCGTTAGACAGAATTAATAGGGCTCTTAAAAACTCAGACACTTCTGAGACACAGAAAAAAGAGGGAATGAAAACAGAGGGGGGTGGGAGGGTGACAGACAGATAACGTTACATCAACAGTAGGATAAATGAAGACTGGATGGTTACCAGGAAGACATGTGCAAAGGGAGACAGCTAGCTGGCTAGGTATACATGCACAGGTGTACACAAAGAGAGAAAACTACTTGCTGACTGAAAAAGAAAGTTTTAGTTGGCATCACACATGCATGTGCCGTGCTTCCTGATTTCACTGACCAATCAAAACATGTCAACAGCTCTGAGTGACGAGAGAGTGACAGGGCGGGTCTTCTATCCCTCTGTCTAAATGCCTCCAGTTTTACAATGTCATTATTTGTACAGGATTCCCCCTCCCAAGTCTTGTGGTCTGGGGACCAAAGGGACCAAAACATGGCTCCTAAATCAACGCAGCAGAGAGAGACTATGGATATTTACCCATAAATCACTGCGGCGGAGCCACCTACAATCAGACTAATGGGGCTGGAAGACGTGCTGTCATCTAAGCCATGATGTCACCAAGCCTGAGCCTGTGGGTGTTGATGTTGGTGGTGGGTCTCTGATTCTGTCTGTGTGTGTGTGCGTATGTGTGTGTGTGGCTGGTGGTGGTGGTGGTGGGTGGGAGGCTGCATATGTGGCTGTATGTCTCTTGCTGTGTGTGTGTGTGTGTGTGTGTGTGTGTGTGTAGGGGGGTGTCTGGGTATGTGGTGGTAGGTCTACGGCTGTGCTTGTGTAAGTGTCTGTGGTAAGTGTGTGTGTGCGGTGTATGTGGGAGGTGAGATGTCTGTTTATGTGGGTTTGTGTGTACTGGGGTGGCCAATGTGTGTGTGCGCCTGTGTGTTGTCTCTCAGTCTATACTTTTTATCACCTCTGCATCTATGTACATGTTACTTTGGTCTATACACACTCACACATACACACTCACACATACACACACACACACACATACATATACACACACACACACACACACACACACACTGGTGTTGAACATCCTTGACTGGACTTAACACACGTATAAAACACACACATTGACATACAGATGCATGCAAACACACACATTGGTCTTGTGGTTAGTGCTGGCTTACAATGGGTGTGGGATTCCATAGAGAAAATCTAAACAAGTCGAGCGGTTAGCACGGGGCTGCCACGTTTCCACACAATGGCGCTCATTGACATAAATAACTGGGGACTTTGTGAAATGGGACACCCATTAACTTCTCCTCCACAGATAATTGCCCATTAGATCTTGGAAGAGCACTGGATTGAGAAATAACTCAACTCTGACGCTAAATGCAACTTGTAATAATAAAAAAGTCACATTGTGAAAGGGGCCTGGAATCCGTTAAGATGGGTTGGCTTTTTCTACTATCATCCAGCCAAGCACTTGGATTATCAACAAAGCAAACTATGGCTTGTTGTAGGAGCTCTGCAGTCTCTGCCTTTGCTTGAGCTTTGCTTTGAACATGGAAAAGATGATGACAACAAGGGAAAAAGAAGACAAAGAATAGGAGAACTGCAAATTAGAAAATAAGACGAGGGGCAAGAATAAATTATTGTAGAAGAAACTGAAAGATGTTGTAAAAGGAACAGAAGCAGAATAGTGAAAAATGGTAGATTGGGAAGGAAACTGAAGGAAAGTAAGAATAGCATCTTCTTTCATGAGTTTGAGCTCCATTATTAAGAAGTAAATGTAGGCAATTATGATGACTAATATACGCCTGCAATGCATCCAGTATTGATGTCACACATGACGTACACAATTTACTTATAGACACCAGCACCAACCACGTTTTATGAAACAGAACACATGTTTCTGTTGTCGGGCTCCACAAATCGATGTGCCCGTGTCACCACCTTCACCTCCACTGGCTGTCCCCCGCCTCACTCTGTGCGCATGTTGCTATCGATGTGTGTCACAACAGCATGATGAAAGGACAGATCATCCAGGCGAACATGACTCATTCATAAAAAAAAATCAAAAGCCTCCTGCCTCCGTACTGTACCACACACAGCACTATAAACAGTCGCTCACAGCCACATGGGGGTGAGTCTATTTTGATGTAAAATATGACGATGGTAATTATCAGCATATGACTCTACAGATCAAGCCTGGGATTTAGAATAGATGTACAGGCAGTGACACATCAGTGAGGAGGCAGATCGCTCCTGTCCACTGTACTTTATGTCACACAAATTCACATAACTCACAATGTTACCACACTGTATGCACTCAGCACACTGCACTATTACCATTAACTTGCACACACGTGTTGTTTGTTGCTGAACGGCGGTCAGACACAGATGGAAACACACACACACACACACACACACACACACACACACACACACACACTATATGCACACACACACACACACACACACAACACACACACACACACACACACACACACACATATTCTCTCCACCTACACATGCCAATGGCCATGGCTCTATTTATTTTCCCTCATTAGTTTTAAATGGCCCATCCAGACGTTACTGTGGCCCCTGCTTTTAATCATTGAAGAGAGCTCAGCTCAGCGCAGGCTTGGTCCTCTTTGATGTCCTTTGTCAGTTGGCCAGCCAACCAGCAAGCCAATGTCTCTCCTCCCTTCTCTTTCGGCTACTGCAAACAGCAGCCCACTCTGCTGCACTTTGCAAAGCTCTTTTCAAATTGAGTCATACATCTATCAAAATACCATAATAAGTATTTTGATCTCTTTTTAATTACTGGCAGTTGAGTATATTGATGAGAGGGACAGCAGTCTTCATATCAAATGTGGTTCAGTACATACTGTACTGACTCTTCAGAAAGAAAAGAGCTGCAGTACCTGTGACTGAAATGCACACAAAATCAAATGCTTCACTAATGTGAAGGTTTCATAGACAATTTGTAAAATCCTAACCTACTTTAAGATGCCAAAAGTATAAATTATGACAGTGTTACTCAGGCTGAAGTGCTTTTTTTCTATACTGCCTTTTATAATTAAGAGTGACAGCCCAATAGCAAGGACATACTGTATGGGTGTAATAAGAGAAAGCTGCCATCAGCTTCTCGTTTACCAACCTCATTTGAGATGGCTGGTTTATCGGTTGCTAGATTAGTTGCCACTCAGCAGTCTTATTTTTAGGACTTCCGCTGTGCAATAATATCATTAAACTACAAGCATAGAGACTGAGACTCAGTATGAGAACAGCTATCACCTAACAGCAGCAGACGTCAGAGAGGACAGGTTAAAAGGGTCAAACAAAACATTTGTTGCAGTGGGAATTTTAATTATTTACATGGTTTGCAGCTATTAAACTGTACTGGAGTCAGTTAGAGGAACATATGATTTGACAGATGAAACTGAATATGCTCTGTTTGAACAGTTTTGTAATAATGTTCCTTCTCTTGATAACTACCAGCTAACTATCTCTGTACAGCGGCTCATGATGTCATTGCCACAGGTTTGAGAGATTATTAACTACTCCAATTAGTGTCTCCAACCTTTTTTTTCCTACCCAGACATGCGTAGGGTAAGGCATGTCCTGCAGTGACCACCTGACTGCAACAAAAGGTTCACAGAAATCTACTCAGGGTTTAGCTTTATCTACATGCTGAGCGGCAGCTGGCCGGCTGCATCAGATGTTTATTTTGAGTTTCTTCTATGTATGCGTGCCAACATACAATAAATTAACAAACTACACTGGGTAAATGATGGGAAATGTTTTACTGTATGTTGCATTTTTAAAGTACAGGAAATTACTTACAGCTGTTTGATTAACTAACAGCTTCTATCATAAGAAAAAGGATTTGACATCACTTTTGGATGGAGCCCACGTCTGTGCAGTATGAAACTGCAGAGGCACCTAAGAGAAGAGGTGTGGCAGCAGAAATGTGTTACTTCTCTTGAACATCACTGCAATCACAGAAAGGACATTTCTCTGCTGGCTTTGGCTTAAATGAAGAAACTGCTGAGTTCACACACACACACACACACACACACACACACACACACACACACACACACACACACACACACACACACACACATAATCACAGTTTGCAATAAAATATGGCAATGTTGCTGTACTGGATTGCACATGTATAGCCTAAGCGTCCATGAAATAAATGTCAGTCTGTACAATGTCTTCATGAGTATAGCAAAACCACCGTGTGAGTGTGTGCACACTCTGCCTGCTAGCAGGGGGCCAGGCCACAGACACTAGTCCAACGACTAATAAGAAAAATGAGCCTTTGATAAGAATGACATCATCACAGCCTGACCTGTTTTGAATTTCTGACTGGAGGCCTAAACATACACTGTTGGAAAGGGTCGCACTTCATTGTGGTGGATAGCTGGATTCATGCCTCTATTCATTACAAGTGAAACATCGTAATAAAGAGAAACAACTGGTGACTAATGGGAAATTACAGTCGAAACGGTTTGAAAATAAGCAACAATTCACTTCAATTGAGCTTTATGTCGTCACCACATTTACTTCATTTCTCAGATTTGCAGAGGGAGAGAAAATATTATTTTTAAAAGCGCCTTAATAACATTTGACCTGTCTTTTCAAATCAGGTGTTGAGAAACATAGGGTACAAGGGTAGGGTTAAAGCAGCAGGTAAATTGGTGTATGCCCTGTGATACTACTGGGTGGTACAGCGCCGTGCCGGAGTGTGTGTTCTCTCCTGATCCCAAAGTGATTTATTCCATTTTAATACAGCATGTTTGCTTTGGAGCATGATATGTATTTGGTCATGAGACATTAATAGAGTAGAAAACATGTTGAAAAATGAGCTCGCTGACGTGTGTGTTTGAGTACTGTATGTGCTTGAGTGTGTGTGCGCCTGTGTGAGTGTGTGCACTGCGAGAGTCTTGAGGCCCATGCTGTCACTCAGCCCAGCTCACAGGGTGGTCCAAACACTGAGCCCTCTTTACTCCGTCTCACACACACAAGCACATGCACGCAAACAAACAAACACTCACTGGTGTACATGTAATGACATATATAACAAAGTATATATAAATATATGGCCATATATATGACCATAATGAAGCAATCATATAACCTCAGCGCTTCCCCTCTTCCTGTCCCAAACCGTACACCTAAATATACTGCCACAGACTCCATCGCACAGCAAGAGAAATGGAGAGTCCAGAGGAGAGGAACGCCGCTACACAGCAACCCTTTCATGCTTCACATTTGGTGTGGCAAAGGGTTTCACTGGAAGGATGCTGAGCTTGACAGCACGGTGTATTAGCCAGTAACTGACTGTCATTTGGCAGTTCTTTGGTACGTCTGCAAGGCAAATGAGCAGCACTGGCGTAGAGGTAGAGGGGGAAGTTTGTTGGCCCATCCTGCCAGAATTTTGCTACGTTCATTTAGAACCTATACAAAAACTGCTCCAACAAAGCAACATGGCCTCTTGCTTCCTGATAAAGCTTCTCAATATTAAAGGAAATGACTAAGCTCTTGTCAGTGGAAGAAATCTGTCTCAAAACCTCCTGGTGCCTTACTTTCCAAAAGCCAATTAACACTTAAACGTAGGCTATTTTTGTTTTTCAGTAAATTGGAACAGTGACGTTGCTTTTGGCCTGCTTATGCTAAGCTGGGCAAGCACTGAAGCTAGTCCCCGCAACCGGATATTTAACATTTGATTGGTGCAAAGATTTCACCAATCTGAATATCTAAATAGCGCACAGCCATGGCAGTTTAAAATCTAAATATTGACCTTCTTGAGCCCCACCACTCACCACTAAAAAGACACACAGCACTATGATCACTTACAGAATCACTGCACGGACGCAAAAAGAATAAAAAGCGAAAGGGTGGAGGGAAAAAAAAGGGTCTATTTGAGCATGTGTGTGTAATTGCAGCAAAGGAACATGGAAGTTGTGCCAAAGGAATGTGACACAAAAATCGATGGTGTGGTGTTTGTTGACATGTCAAGAACTGAACCTTCCTGTAAACCATTACCACTCAGAACAAAAACTTCGATGTTTAATCAGCGTTTATACTTTGCAGCAACACGGAGATAGTTTAAAAGAAGTTCAAACATAAGAAAATTATGTTCCTTTCATGAGTACCAGACCATGGCTTCATTTTCCATATCTGTTCCTCCAAAAGACAACAAGCCACAAAGTGAGCCTACAAGTGATTTATTTGGGCTATTAGCACTGATGTATCTGGATTAGCTCCACTTTCGTCTTCCAGGTGAGGGGGAAATGAGTCGTTAATATTTGTGCTATGCTACAGTTCTCCTGCAGTATCACAGCTCACACAGCAGGAAGCACACGGCTCCCTCCCCTTCCCCCTATTAGACATTCACTGAACAAATACTGCAAATGAGCCCCGCTTCCCCCACAAAATGGTAATAAGCCATAATTGCCTGTAATCTGAATACATTAGTCCTAAGAGGGTCCTGTTGCTTTTGTGTGCAATCATGGTGGAGCTCGAGGACTAAAATACGACGGTAAGATACATGTTTGACGTTTAGCTCGTGAAATATATAATAAATGTTGCACCACAAAGCACAATGACACTGTAACTACAATCTGAGTGTATGATGATGTCACTTCATTGGGTCCTCATGAGTGTAGGTGACATATGTGTATCCCTGTAACATATAAAAAAGTGTTTCAGACAGCACCAAAGTGAGTACAGTTTCTGCCTCAAAATACATGGACATCTCATTAAATAATGTGTTTTTTTAAGTGATTTTCTGGAAATAATAAACATTTGCTAAACACTAAAGACAATCTGAGACTGAAGGTGGCTGTTGGTAAAGACGAGAGCCACCAACACTGACATGATATCCATAGCCATAACTGGCTGGAGAATGTGCACCAGCTTCCACAGGCCTCTTCATGTGACCCTGGATGACTTCCTTACTTAATTGCTGTTTTATTTATTTTTGTTTTGCAGCTTGTTTGCCGAGCATGTTCCCCTCATCACACGTCAATCTGGAGCTTGGAATGCTTTCTTTCTGTCACTCTTGTCACCCGTTTCTCTCTCTCTGACTGCGCTAGAAATGGAGGCGCCATTGTGTGCTTGCGGCTTGTTTACGAGGAACACTGATTCACCCAGTGAGGTTTGGCTTGCTCGTGCAGGGAGGGGGGAGAAATATGAATGAATTTACAACACCCCAACCCTCCACTTCTGCCCTCTATTCCCAAATTCTCCCATCATCTTTCTTCCTCTCTACGCGCTCCTCAGCCACCTCCAGTCACACTTTTCCACTGGTGTGTGTGTGTGTCAGTGAGAGTGTATTTGTGTAAAGCCAGAGGGGCGGCCAACACTGGCCAGAGGCTCATTTTTGTGGCCGGGCCAGTGTGTATCCCGACGGCTTGCAGGCGTCTCGGGGGCCAGCTCCTCCTTCCAGCTCCATTCCCTCACCCTAGGGCCTCTCCAGAGAGTCTTTGCAACCAGCCACTGCTTAGTCATTTCTAGATCCTCCAGGACAAAAACCAGTGCTTAGTTTCAGGCATTTATTAAAAATGACAGCCTGTGTTTGTGAGACCTGTCGGGGAGAGGAGGATGAGGAGGAGGAGGGGGGAAAAAAAGACATGTATCCAAAACTGGAAAGAACATTCAGAGTGGGTTTCATGGCTGGGTTGGACAGAAGTCTTGGACTAACTTGTAATGGTATCTCTCCAAAAATGTCAAGGGTAAAAATGTCCACCTGCCTGCCTGCCTGCCTCCCTGGCCGCTGATGGCAATACTCTCTATCTTTCATGTGCAGAACCTGTAGTTGCCACAAAGACCTGCATTATTGCCTTTTCTGGTTCACTGGCTTATGATTTAAAGAGTAAAATAGCTGGAAGGCTCAAACTCAAACAAGCTGAATCAAGGACAGAATCTATATTTATCCCCACCAGTGAGGAAAACATCTGAAACTGTGGGCCACAAGGTGACATCACAGAAACTGTATTAGTTGTTTCTATCCGTAACATGTATCATTAGGAATGGCAGCTGACAATCCGATGTTTTTGTGTGGTTAATGAGCCCTTGAATTTTGATGGCCTCTTTCAGACATGAAGAGCTGAGCTCCAGCTTTTGGCTCAACTCAGAAGGTCACGTGGCGAACAAATAAAACAGCACATGGTTTTCAGAAAGTTCACAAGTTCAGGGCATCAGTGAAGGAAGGGGCTGGTATTTGATTTCTCGCTGACACAAGAGGAAAAAGTTGGGGGGTTGATGAGCAAGAGGGAGAAGGGGAGAGAGAGGGGTGGGGTGTGGGGGGGCATGGAGACAGCAGCATCCTCTGCTTCACACCTCATCTTTCCCACGGTATTTGGTTTGTTTACAAGCAGGAGTCAGTGACAGGTTCATTCCTTGTATCCTGGCTCCAACCAGCGCCAGGTAGGAGGCAGCCAGGCTGGACGCTGAGGCCTTCCTGCCGCTCAGAGACCCACACAGGCCAGCATGACCAACAGGCTGGGATTTCCATGTCATAACATACCCCTCCCTAACCCGCAACTGACGCCAAGCCTTTCTCCTTCCTCTTTGCTGTCTCATTCTCCAGCCCCCCTTCCTTTCCCTTTTTGCTATGTCTTCATCTCTCCAGGGGGCTACAGTAGTCGTGAAACAGCGTGACCCACACTGGAGGTTTCTCCACCGCCGCCCCCACCCCCCCCTCTCCCTTTCATCTAATCGTTTCTCCAGTTTGTGCTGTTTTGGCGTCAGTGTCCGGATGCTGATACCCAAGACAGCAAACCTGACCCCTGCTGACTCTACACTGCCTCACACTCCCTAGAAAAAGCCCCCACCACCGCAGTTCAAACCCTGACAACCCTCTCCCTCCCAACCCACCCCATTCCCTTCATGACCCTTTTTGCCATCTGCGGGCCTCTAATTTACAGTGTTTGTGCGTACTGAGATATCCGTGAACGGCTGGCTATTCTGGGCATGTGGAACACGGCATCAATGCCGGATCGCATCCATGCAATTTCCCTTATCTGCGCCCCACTGCCATACCGCACTCACCATCCCCTGCAGAAGCGGGCTCAGGTGTCTTGCACAGTAGCAGTCACAGAGTCTAGAGAACATTTTGCTTTGTCACAAAAGGCATGAGAAGTGATACCAGGAGCTTTGGAAGCACTGGTATCTGGTAATGAACGAGGATGACCCAGTGTTGGCCTAGACTGACAAACAAAAATGCATCTTATTGCTGTTATTGATTATGCTGCGTCTTCATCTCAAAACACACACTGTTAAGTCACTGGTGTGTGTTTAAATAAAAAGCATATGAGTGTTTCTTATGATTACAAGACCGCCTGAGTCACTCAGATTGTGTCAGTGTGACAAGTCTTCCTACGCTGCAGAGAAAAAAAGACGAGAGAGCAGCAGAAAAAAGGAGGAGAAGAGAAATAGTGCGAGAGAGTGTTCCCCATAACATGCCTTTCCATCCCAGGCATTTGAAAGAAGAAATACCACAGTCTCTGCAGCGCTACAGCTCTTGTAAATAATCCGAGTCTGGGCGCCACCTCAGAATCCCCAGCCTGGTCCCCGGCCTGGTGGGTGCCATGTCAGTTCAGGAGGAAGGATTTAAGGGGGAGGGTGGGTTGTTGAGAGAGGAAAGAGTGAGGCGAGGAAAGGGAGGGTAGAAGAGGAGGAGGAGGAGGAGGGACAGGGGCATCCAAGCCTGCTCTTGCATCATCACTAGAGTACTACTTACTGCATACTGCCGGGGTGAGGGAGTGGGGTACGTGCGTAAAGGTTGAGTTTAAGAGGAATTTAATAAATTCTTCACTTTTTTCACTCTCCAGCTTCACCCACCTCCACAACCTTCACCTCATCCAAACAACTTACTGTAGAGCTTGAGCTCTCTGATGTCACTAGCAGCTCTTTTCACTGTGTCTTTTTTTTCTTTTTCTTTTTGGGGTATGTCATCAAAGTCATGTATTTATTTATTTTTTGTATCATAGAGAAATGATGATTTAGTGCAAATAACTGTACTGGCTGTTCATAAGCCCTTTAATCTTACGGTTTGGAGCAAATCAAAGAGATGCAAGAGAATGACCGTAATAGCTGGGAGTTTTTCCCATTACATGGGATGCAAGTGCTCTCATTTATTCATGTCTGGTCCATGACTTCCAAAACAAGGAATGTTTATAGGCTAGACAAGGATCTAGCTGACTGTGGAAAACAGGTCCTGGTTTAAACAGGCCTGGCATAATGGAAAGACAGAGAAAGAGTAAGCGAGACATGGGAAAAGGAAAAAAAAAGCTCTAAGGATGAGAGACAGGGGACGGGGAGAAGCAAGAGGAGACACTGGCTGGGTTTCCATCCAAACGTAGTACAAGTTTTAACTGAATGCTGAGAAAATCAGCGGCAGAAAATGCAAATTAATGTGTGTTTCCATCCATCCACTACCATTATGCAAATATTACGAGTTAGTTCATTGAGATGAACAGCTAATGGTGCTAATTCTCCAGTTGGGTGCCTTTAAACAATTGAGGGGCACAATGAGACGAAATAATTACAAGCCTTCCAGTCAAACCAGTAACAAACAACATAGAGAACATGATCAAAATGCAGCATTTATTTTTGTTTCACGTATTTCATGTATTTGTTAAACACACATCTGATGGTTTTATCTGCTGCGTCTGTGGAGCGGCAGCCTTAGCGGACGCCAGTTTTCATTGCAATTTGTTGCATTTTGCTTTCATCAATGCACCAACTTTTCCACCTCTGTGAACCTTTAGAAATCTCTTTCTGAATTTCATCTCGGGTTTTTTATGCACAAATTAAAACTATGGATGGAAACCCACCCACTGAGAAGATCTGATACTGTGCTGCTAGGTCATAGAGGGAGACACATACTATACTGTATTTTACAAAAACGAACTGCTGCCCTTAGACTTCAATTTATATCTGCACAGAACATATGACACATAAACACACACACACACACACACAAACACACCCCTACATGTCCCCATTTAATGCAGGTCTGGAATGAGACTGCAATGACAACTGTGCATAAGTGCGCTACATTCCACAGGGCTTGCAGCGGCAATCAGAAAGGCCAGACAAATACAGTACATAATACAGGGGGGCTAAATGAGCTCCAGGCCGCAAAGGCCAGGGAAGCTAAACTTGACCTGCCCCTTGGCCCCAACATGAACACAGCTGCCAGGCATCCTGATTTCCACCACATGGATACGGGCACAGTCTTTCTTTCACTGTGGAATACACCCCCCTCCACTTCATCCAGTTGATACACCATACAATACACAACAGGTACAGACTACTTTCTCTTTATGGGAGCAATGCAAAGACATCAACTGCTAACAGTTTTACCATCTGCTGACAGTGACTGTCAGCAGATAGTAGATTTTGGTAGATATTGCGGCTGTGAAATGAGTCACGATTTCAGTTGGATTGATTGTTTTTCATTTCATTTTCCCTGAAAATTATAAAAATGATGATGTGATGATGATGACTCTATGACATGACTGTCTAAAGGTATAACAAGAAAGAAATTGGAAGGCTAATGAAGGTTTTTTTAAAGACAGCTAATCCATATTCTCTTAGTGTCTTTCTGGGTTTTCAACTACTTGAAATTGAAACAAACTCTTTAAGTTCATGGTTAACAAAGCAAGTGGAGCTTGGGATGAGGTGTGGCAGTCAGAGGGAGGACTGGTAGAGGTAGGAACTCAGGGACTGTCTTTGGATCTGTTTAGATAAGAAAACAAGGCGAGAAAACAACACACTCCATATACATGGGAAAAAACAATGTATTCTGAGATAGAAAATAAAGATAACATGCAAACCCCTTGTCTTAATTACGCATCTGTTCAAAAAATGTCTTAGGTACGCAAACATGTTTACTAAAAAGCAGGAAATTTCACACATCACAGTCAATACAGTTAGGAATTCTCTGAATGTGATTCCTTGGAGGCTTCAAATCTAAGCCACAGTGGAAACCAAAAACAGGTTTCCTGTAGCTAGGTAGATGGAAATGAGAAGGGCTGAACTTAAGTGTTTTCCAGGCAGCTGGCCCCAGTACCTCAGGCCCCTCACATCCAGGTCTCCTGCTTGCCTCATGGGCAGGGTGGCAGGTGAAAGCCCCAGATAGTTGGCACTGCCACTGTCCCCTGTGCTGCATCCAGCTTCTCAGATTCCATATTGGGCAAGAGGTAGACACAACAACAATTATCCATTCATACTGGCATGATGCTGGAGCTTCTTTGGCAGCACAGACATGAATGGAAGGTGAAAGTTCTGGCTTCTGGCAGCTACCATGGATAAGTAGGTTGATTTGATGAGTGCAATCACCTTCCATCATCCCTTTTTACAATTCCAGGAAATCCAGTTAATTGTTCTGGGCAGAGAAGTAGAATGAGGAAAAAAAAAATCAGAGCTGTGCAGTTATTCACTTGTATCTGTGAATGTATTTTGTCTTACTGCTGAGTACTGGGGTCAGACAAATAGACTGCCACTCAAGCCTCCTGCTTGAAGCTGGTAGGCAGTTTGTTTGTATGAGAAAGGATGTTGAATATTAATATGTGTGTGCATTAGTTTATTGTTTGCTTTTATGTGTGTGGCTCTGCAACATACAGTAGTCACTAGCTGTGGCCAGCAGTGGCTGGTCACAGCAGTTTGTCAGCCTCTAGTGGTTACCTGTAGAACTGTCAACTCTCTACAACAGCGACACTGCAGCAAGCATTAAGTCCCGTTTCGACTACTGGGGCCACTACATCACCACTTGCACAAATGACATATCAGACATTGTGCGCTGTACACTAACATATGATGATCAGAACTGCACTAGGAATGGGTGGTGACAATAAGATTAAACAACACTGGTTATCCCAGTGGTTCTGTATCCTTTTCTTAAAGCTCTGTAGCCTTGATGGCTTTTATTACATTTGTTATTTACCTCCATCTTTTAACTCATTTAACTGCATCTTAAGTGTAAATCATTCCCATCACACGGCCAGTAGATTCTGTGGTATCTGTTCAACAAGACGGAGTTCAGTGACATTCGTTACTTCTGTAGGTGAAAGTGTGTTATCGATCAACACAACACTCACTGAGGTACATGAAACTTGAGCCATGCTTCCTGCATGATGAAAGGCTGAAATGGTGAGATTCTGTTGCCTTTCATATTGTTTCATACATCAACTTCCATTCATCAATCCATTCCTCTTTCACACTCATCCCTCCTTCTGTTTCATACTTCTGTGTCACTGTCCCCAGTGGGTTAGTGTCTCGAAGTTCCATCTGTCAGCACCATCCAGGGGGGGTGACAGAGCAGATGAGGCCCAGGGGAGAGACATCAAACATGGGATGCTGGCCTTGCCCCCCCCAACCCCTTCATCCCATCTCTATTTGAGTTCCTGGCTCCTCCATCTGTCTGCGCATGATTTGGAGCTGGCTGTCGCAGGAGAGAAAGAAAGGCCCTCCACCAATGACAAATGACAATCTCAGAATAAACACACAAGTGAGGGAGGGGAGGAGAAAAAGAGCTGAATCACTCTTTCATCATCCGTCAGCCTCTGATGGTCTTCTCATTAACCTCTGGTCCCTACCACTCACTCTCTTCTGGTAGCTGTCACTCATTGTCTTTCTTTTTACTCATTCTCCCACTTTGTTAAAGACATGAGGCTATTTGTCGTTTTACAATATGACTCAGAAGCCTATGGCATATTATGGAATTACATCTCTTTGACTACATCCAGCGACTTCCAAGTCCGAGCTCACTTATTTTACTTTAACCACAATTTAATAATGTCACTGAATCACACATTTGTGAAGCTGAGCTCAAAATGTGGCTGATGGCTCTGCAAGTTAAACTTACAACATGTATGCGTGTTAATGCTGGAGACACGGACACCACCAGCAGTGCAGATTGTGAGTGCATACCAAAAGTACGCCAACTCACTCTCTACTCTAGCTCTCAGCACCAGATAAAACCTGCAGCCAACATGCCGAGCTCCCCTGATCCCAGCGCCGGCTCAACCAAACACACACATGACAGATGCCTCCTCTGCTGCAGCGCAGGCATTCAGAGCATCTCCTCCGCCACCAAAGGCATATTCCTTTTATAACCAGCAGGGATTAGGGCCCATTGGAGGAAACTAGCATGTGCGCTGGCCTCGGGGGGCTTGCAGATAAAAAAGCATCTCAAATTGAATCAATAACCACCAGCCGCCAACTAATCCTGGCTAGCCCCCATAAACACCACTACAGCAGTCCCCTGCAAACCCCTGCCAATGCCCTAGTCCATCTCCACCCCACCCAAGCTCCAGACCCCTTCATCTTTTTATAACTGCACCCCAGGGCCATGCAGGGGTGCTCAGGTGAGGGCTTTTATGCCGGGTAGGGCGAGTTGTATATTCAGAGCAAAGGGGGATGAGGGGGTACACTCATTCGCTCAGGTAATCCATCAGCAGACAGGCCAGCTTTGGACTGCACGGCAACTGGCAGCCAGAGAAAAGTGGACAGCTGATGTGGGTCGAGCACAGCCACAGCACGCCAGACAGGATAAAGAGATATAAGCCCCCCTCCCGGTGCTCAGTGCTCCCCCTCGTCCCCCAACCATAGACCCATGTCATCCCAAAGCTCTTTCATCTTCTAACCCAGCGGGTGCTAAAGCAAACTTTCCACTTTGGCTCTCTAGGGGCTGGGCATTGTGGAATTGCAGAGAGACCTACTCTCTCTGCTCGGTGCCTCAAAGAAGCGGTGCCACACCCCTTGACTGATTGGTGGATTCAGAGACCAGTGACAGCTTAGCAGCATCAACAGGAGGCTGCAGGATCAGTCCTCTGTGATGACTGTATAAAGCTCACCAGGATAAAAGACCCAGCTAATTCAAAGTAATGTTATGGCAGAGTTTGTATTTTACCATTAATAAGTTTACAATAAAATGGCTCAGCTTTAGAAATAGTTATTACAAAGAAGTGCTGACCACTGGTCCCTCTTAAGATTCCCTGGTGTATGTTAAATAAAAGACTTGAAAATATGACAATTATTGATGTGTTTTTACAGTGAAACCGAGCTGTCATCTAGTCTTACAGCATCCAAGTCCTCAATGTCTCTGCAGCTCACACAAATTCCTCCCAGCTCACTTCTGTCTCTCCTCTAAATGAATATCATTTTCCCTCTTTAAATTTTGGGTTGGGGCAGAAGATGCAAGCTGAGACGAGGATCAAGCCGTGGAGTGGTGGGATTTCCAAGCTGTCAGGAAAACTGAGCAAATCCTATCCCCAGGCCACTGGCTCCACACAGGAATGCGGGGCGTCCACTTTAATTGTGCTTTTCTCCCCATCCCCATCTCACAAAATCAAATTTCCCTTTTCCCACTTGTGGATTCCCTGAAGAGCTTGGTGTAACATCTTTAAATGCAACTCAAAGCCACATATAAAAGTCACAGTGAGCTTAAAAAGAGGAGGCTTCGATGGTTAGATAACGAAAAGCTTCAAAGTCGAAAGGGCTATAAGAGACAGCTAGATAGTAAATCAGAGAGACACTTCAAAGCAAGCTATGGAGAGAGCCGTGCAGATTGATGAACGGCAAAGACAGACAGACGTTGGACTCAAAGAGAAGGTTCGTGGAGCAATTCAAGATGGCAGACAAAACAAACAAACATCACCATGCAAGGACAAAAAAGACTAACAATGAGCTATACAGACAAACAAATCAAGTAGACAAAATGACCAACAGTCACACACACACACACACACACACACACACACACACACACACACACAGCTGTTTAGCAGGCAGCCAGGCAGGCTGACAGAAAGGCAGACAGACAAATAGAGTGAGAGATCCCCGTGTGAAAGACAAAGGAGGGTACAGTAGTGGGTAGCAGCAGCCAAGGGAGACTTCATTAGTGAGGTCAGTGCCCCAGGGTACTTAGTGTAACACTGGAGGCCTATGCAGCCGCCCCCCCAGCCCTATGCCGAGGTGGATATTGCATCTTTGCGATAACATCTCCCTACATAGGAGGGGGCCCCAGCATCACAGCATAAAGACCCCTGTTTTCGGCAAGTTTGAAATAAGGCTTTGTTCCCCCAAGGCCTCGCTCCCCTCCCCCCACCACCTCCTCCTCCGACTCTTTCCTCTTGGGTGGGCCAGAGACTTTCCAAAAAACTGAGCAACTTGTGTCTGGGGATAGACCCCCCTTCTAGGCATATACACATGCAAAAACACACTCACACGTGCACGTATACAGGCACGTGCACACTTACACACATATGCACACAAACACACACACACACACACACACACACACACACACACATATCTTCCACCACCCTCAAGCCCTGATCCCGTCAGTGGCGTCCCCTGGCTTTTGGCCACGTCTGTGTGGAGCGGTTGGTAAGAGAGGTGGAGATCCAGGACTGCTGGGGGAACAGCTCCAGGAGGGGCCTTGGTGGGCTCATCTCACCCAAGGGAGAGTGGGGGGCACACAGAGAGGTGTGTGTGTGTGTGTGCTGTGTGTGTGTGAAGGCCTGAGGGGGCCTAGTCCTGGTCAAAGGTGCCTGGCTGCCTGGGCACTCCAGGGAGCTCCAGAGACAGGCAACCTTTACATGGAGCCTCCCTCAGTACAGACGCTCCACAGTCAGTTACATACAGTTTACTGTAAAAGCCCCCGCCGCTCATCAATAGCCATACTCACACTCAAACACACAGACAATAATAGTAACATTCATGAATCAACACATTCATTTCACCAACAAACATGCTTCACATGAACTAACAAAGAACCAAGATCTTGGACCTTAACTGTCTCTATGAAAGTAGGATAAAAGTAATGTCTGCTAGTTTCCTTGTCCTCTCCTGACATGTGAAGGGTTCGTCAAGGTCTTACAGTAGGATGGACAGTATAAATATCCCTGTTGTGATGTGAGATGGGTTGCCAGGTAGGAAAGACATCCGTGCCCCCATTTATACCCACATCAGCTGGTGGATTTATAGGACCCTTAAAACGGATCAATCATTTTCCACTCCCAGGTCTCTACACCTCTCATCCCGTCTCTCCACACTTTCCTTTTTGATTCTACACCTGTGATGCACGAGTTTGTGTGTATACCTTTAATGTATCATTTTGCGTGCACATACATGTAACACTGACTGCGTATGCGTGTATGCACACGGCTGCATGTGCTTAGCGGCTCAGTCAACTACCAGCACTGGGCGCTTTTCATGTTCATTATCACTTGTTTTATAGTGGAATATTTAAGTCGGGGGGCCTTGGCACGGCTGCAGCTATAGTTAGAGAACAAAGGAGA